>NC_091993.1:111772898-112135066 GCF_044704955.1 Pristiophorus japonicus | reverse complement strand
CCCACCCCCACCTTCCCCTTCTCCTCCCCACCCCCACCTTCCCCTTCTCCTCCCCACCCCCCACCTTCCCCTTCTCCTCCCCACCCCCACCTTCCCCTTCTCCTCCCCACCCCCACCTTCCCCTTCTCCTCCCCACCCCCACCTTCCCCTTCTCCTCCCCACCCCCACCTTCCCCTTCTCCTCCCCACCCCCACCTTCCCCTTCTCCTCCCCACCCCCACCTTCCCCTTCTCCTCCCCACCCCCACCCCCACCTTCCCCTTCTCCTCCCCACCCCCACCCCCACCTTCCCCTTCTCCTCCCCACCCCCACCTTCCCCTTCTCCTCCCCACCCCCACCTTCCCCTTCTCCCCACCCCCACCCCCACCTTCCCCTTCTCCTCCCCACCCCCACCTTCCCCTTCTCCTCCCCACCCCCACCTTCCCCTTCTCCCCACCCCCACCTTCCCCTTCTCCCCACCCCCACCTTCCCCTTCTCCTCCCCACCCCCACCCCCACCTTCCCCTTCTCCTCCCCACCCCCACCCCCACCTTCCCCTTCTCCTCCCCACCCCCACCCCCACCTTCCCCTTCTCCTCCCCACCCCCACCCCCACCTTCCCCTTCTCCTCCCCACCCCCACCCCCACCTTCCCCTTCTCCTCCCCACCCCCACCCCCACCTTCCCCTTCTCCTCCCCACCCCCACCCCCACCTTCCCCTTCTCCTCCCCACCCCCACCCCCACCTTCCCCTTCTCCTCCCCACCCCCACCTTCCCCTTCTCCTCCCCACCCCCACCCCCACCTTCCCCTTCCCTCCCTCCCTCTCTGCCCCCCTCCTCTCCCCCCCTCGCTGTCAGAAACACAGACACTGACAGACAAAGAGTGAGAGAGACAGACAGAGAGATAGAGATACTGACAGAGACACACTGGGGGGGGGGGGGGAGGGGGGATCCCAGCATGCTGTTGGAGGGCTCCCGGTGCTGCAGTCGGTAAGTAGAAAATGTTTTGTTTTATTGGTTTTTTAAAAATTATTTCTTAATTTTTTTTTGGTTGATTTATTGGTTTTTATCATTTATTATTGATGATGGCTCTTTATTTGTAAAACTGAAGTGTTTAATGTTTGTAAACTTCCCTTTAAACTCCCCCCCATTCCCTACGCCTGATTTGTAACCTACGCCTGATTTTCTAAAGTGTAGACAAGGTTTTTTCTAGCGTACAAAAATCTTCACTTACTCCATTCTAAGTTAGTTTGGAGTAAGTTTTCACTGCCGAAACTTTGAAAACAGGCATAAGTGGCCGGACACGCCCCCTTTTGGGGAAAAAAAAATTCTGTTCCAAAGTGAAACTGTTATAACTGACTAGAACTGGAGCAAACTAAATGCCGAGAATTTGAATTTCTAAGATACTCCGTTCGACACCAGTTGCTCCAAAAAATCAGGAGCAACTGAGGCCGAAACTTGGGCCCATGGAATGGTTTCTACAGTACCTGCAAAATAGAAATGCTTTCCAATATTTTCTGGTTCCCCAGTGACTGGGTAAGGTATCACAAGGCAGGGAACAATTAACTGCATGACAGACCTGTTATGTTGGGTGTCTGAGTCTCTAAGTCCTGCTGCTGGTTTTAATTGAAAGGGAAACATATGCTTGGGTTAACAGTGCACAGTAATTTTGCTGCTTTTCTGATAGTATTATGTTGGTATCATTTTTCAGTCTTGAAATGTTCACCAAACCAAGAGTTTTATTTTGTCTTGTTTCTCACGGTGAGCTGACTTCAGAGAATTTTTGTTTTAAACTCGGTGGACATCACACACAGTAAATGTAGGATAACTTCAAGCCTTTGTTTCTGTTTCAGTGTAGATAGAAGGAAACAGAACAGGAGAGCTTCTGGTGAGCGATTTTAAGATGGGTGCAGTTTTATTGCTGGATAGTAAAAGGGGAGCATGAGAGAACTTTTACCTGCAGTCCCAATCAATGTTCCCTGTCATTGTTTTTTGGCTGTGTGGTGCATTCCTGAAGTCTCCCACCAAAAGCCGGTACGTGGCCTGCGCAGGACCTCCAGACAGGAACATAAGAAATAGGAGCAGGGGTAGGCCGTTTGGCCCCTCGAGCCTGCTCCACCATTCAATAAGATCATGGCTGATCTGATCTTGGCCTCAATTCCACTTTCCCGTCCATTCCCCATAACCTTTGACAAAAATCTGTCTACTTCAACTTCACCCAGCAATTCTTTGAGAGGCATGCACTGATTGCATTAAAAGCATTTTTGAAGGAGGCTCCGTTGGGTATTGTTTGGTATGGTTGTGTCAGGTGCATGTTGAACTGTTATCGCTATAACCTCCAATTTTATTAAAATAGTGATGGAATAAGAGCTCAAGACGATTGTTGCTGATTTGAGGATTAATTGTCTTTTCCCCAACTATGGCTAGAAAACCTATCCTCCTAGGCGGTCCGTCGTATCGAGGATGACTTGCTTCGACGCCAAAAAGGGTAGAGTTGACAGGTGTTTCAATGGGAGACCTAATATTCCAGGTCCCGAACTACATCATGACAAATGGAAGATGCCTGTGCATGGATTTTATTAACGTGTGGTGGCTGTTGCACACCAGCCACCACACGGGCTTGACAGAGTTAGATCTTGGTCCAGTGGCAAGGATTCACCAAGACGACTGGATAAAAAGTCTGCCTGGACCTAGTGCTCGCACAATTGCAGTGTGGGCTGGCCCGTGCTGCCCCTGGGCCCATGCCTCTTCTGGCTCCAAACCCGCGCCTCTCCTGGGCCCCGATCGAGTCGCTCCACGATCACTCGCCGCTCCTGAGCCCCGACCTTGCCGCTCCTCCTGTACCTGCCCACGCTCCAATCACCGACCTGGACCTTGATGACGTCCAATCCAGTCGTCCTCTTCGCTGCCGTCGCCATCCTGCACCAATTCCGCTGTACCGTGCAGTGGTATGCTGCCCAGCTGCTCCAGATGCACTGCAGCAACTTGCCAAGACTTCTTCGGCAGTACCTCCCAAACCTCTACCACCTAGAAGGACATGGGCAGCAGGCGCATGGAAACAGCATCCCCTCCAATCACACACCACTCGGACTTGGAAATATATCGCCGTTCCTTCATTGTTGCTAGGTCCAAATCCTGGAACTCCCTCTAACAACACTGGGAGTACCTTCCCCACATGGACTACATCGGTTCAAGGTGGCGGCTCACCACCACCTTCTCGAGGGCAATTAGGGATGGGCAATAAATGCTGGCCTTGCCAGCAACACAAATATTCCAGGAACTAATAGTTTCATGAGAAAGTTTTGACCTGGGTAGAGGCATAAAAAGTCCCATTATATCTCTCACGTTGGAAGAGGTGCATCGGTCCGGTTTGATTTCAAATGTTAGTTTCGGGCAGTGGGTTCACAGATACAATGAGAAATAGAAGGAAATCTTCTGCTACAATTTGTATCCAGATGTTATTAAATGTAGCAGAAGTCCTTACTACTAGGGAGATCATGGGGTATGGCGAGAAAGCAGGAATGGGGCACTAAAGTTGCATGTTCGGCCATTAACTCATTGAATGGCAGTGCAGGCTCGAAGGGCCGAATGGCCTACTCCTGCAACTATTTTCTAATAACGCTAGAGTCTTCTCGGTTGAGGTCCCTTTTGTATTTGTTCTTGCGGTGTGTGTGTTGCCCATTGCTACTTGCCCTGCCAGCATTAACAGCGAGCCACGTGTGTGGACTGGAGTCTGGTGTCGGCCAGACCAAATGGCAGTGGCAAGTTTCCTTCCCTGAAGGGCATTAGTGATCTTGTGTTTTTTGGCAATCTGAGATGGTCAATAAACGACTAGATTTATTGAATTCAGTTTCACCACTTGTGGTGGCCTTTGAATTCACAACCTGTGGGTTTCCAGTCCAGCACTGTAACTGCTCCTCCATCATGTTGTATATCTTGCCTCACTGTGTGTGTGCTTCCTAAGCATCAGCACAAATTTCATATTGGTAATGAAGGAGCACAAAATGCTTTTAAAATCCTAAGCTTTGTTTAAAAAAAAATACTTCATCGTTGTTTTAAAAAATCCTGAATCCTGTTTAGTGGGTCCAACATGAAAATGAGTAATAGCTTGTATGGCTGAATTTCACAATTGTTCAATGTTATTATAGAAGGGGATTCTGGAAGTGATGCAGACTTTTACGTGGAAGATGATGATGACAGCGACTACAAGAGCTCTTTGAAGAAAAGCAAAAAGGGACGGAAGACTAAAACAGTACCTGAAAAAAAAGAGAAGACGACGCCCAAGCCCCGGCTCAGTGCTACAGGTAAGCTGCTCGCTCCTGTTAATGGAGAAGTTACCGTGCCAGGGGTTCGTCTCCTGTTCTCTTTGATAAACTATGGTTAGAGGCGAAGGGCCGTAGTGTCGTTCACCACCCTGAGTGTGAAAGGCCTGATCAAGTACTCGGGCGGTGCTAAGCTTGGCTTTTAAAATAATGTAAGATAGCGCAAGAAGTAATGATTGTACGAGACACGAGGTTCCACCGTTTTTAGCTTCTATGAGGAAAATTGAGTCGGTGCAGAAAACTGCGATTGGGATTTAATTTCTACACGTGTAAGATGGATGTTTTTGGAGCCTAGAGGGGAAGCTAAAAGGAACATTGACTGACCGTAGTATCAACCCAATTGATAAGCGAGAGATGAAAAGGGTTGCAACAGAGAAGGTGTTTGGGAGTTATTGTGTTGGGGCATTCAAAATCTGTCAAAATCATTCTCATGGTTTAAAAATGCTCCCTGCCTCACAGCCCTGGAAAAATGATTTGCTGGTTTTATTTGCATTTGCCAGCGTTTTTCATTCCTATACTTTTGGACTGAGAGCTAGAAATTCGGCGAGGTTGTAACTGGGTTTTTGGTGCTATTTCACTTTTTCTGGCGAAAACCTGGTCAGCGGGAAATTCAGAGACGTTTGGCGGCAGCGGGTCCTCGCCAAAAAATTGTGTGAAAAATACCGACATATAAAAAGCTGCGTTGGAGCAGCGGTAAGTGTGAAGACCTGCAAAAAAGTAAGTTAAGTTTTTATTTTTTAACTCTTTTGCAACAATTTGATAGATAAGTGTCTTGCAAAAGTTTTGTGAATTTTTTTCCCCCCAATTTTTAGGTGTTTTTCTGCCCTCCCTCGGCGCAACTCGCAGCATCGGCCTCCGACTAAAGTTGGCGAAACCTCGTGCAATGCCGATTTTTACCGCTGCGCAAATTAAAGCTTGAATTTACGGCCTGATAGCGATAGCGAAGCATTAACAGTCATTTCTAGCCCTTGGAATCAAGGGATCAGGCGGGAAAGCGAGTTAAGATAGAAGATTAGCCATGATCTTATTGAATGGCAGAGCAGGCTCGAGGGGCCATATGACCTAATCAAGCTCCTAATTCTTATGTTCTCATGACTTTTCATCGATTTGCACCCACCCCCAAACTTTAGAACACCTACTTGAATATCCTTTTTAATGTTTCAGAAGGGGTAAAGATATAAAAACTAAATTTTAGAATGGAGTAAGAATCCTGAGACAATCTCTAATGTGATTGTGTTGATACAGGTGTGTGCTCAAGCCTGTTTAAAAGTTCTAAGCATTTGTCACAAGGCTTCAAAACAAATACAGTTGTAACCACGTTCCCCTTACGGCCCATTCAAAAGTGCGCACATGCAGGGTTTTTTTCAATTTAGAAGTCGGCTTGCCGGCTGTGTGGGACACCTGGAGCTGCCACGCTGCTTAAAGGGAACAGTGGTTGTAATATGCAGGAAGCCCTTTTATTTTCTCTTCCCTCAATTCTGCTGCATCTGGATTTGATAAGGATTAGGGGGTAGTCTATCCAACTACTAATAAAATCTTACTCTATAATGCTTCTCCAGATATCAACAGAATTTAAGTCTTCATACTAGGTTTCTTTGGGAAAAATAATTACACCCTATAATGTCCAACTGCTGTTGCACGGCCAAGAATTGATACAGCACCTCAGTATTTGAGATATTATCACTCTGATATTTGAACAACTTTTAATGAACTTTCACCAAATTTGAGCAAATTTCCCCAACTAATTCTTGGATCCTTTCAACATTTGACCAACTGTATTATATTATTTCTGCATGTATGTATACAATTTTGAAGAAATTAACAAGCAAAACTTTTAATTATGCTGTATTTTTACATGCAGGTTTTTGAAAAATGATTGTGTGCTATTCGCTTTTCCTTTTTAACTTCCAAATGCAAGTAATTGAGCTGCCGTTCACATTTGTTAAAACCCACAAAACCTTGTCGGCCCTCCTTCACTCAAAAGATCACGGCGGATCTGATCCTGAATTCAACTCCACTTCCCTGCCCGCTCCCCATAACCCTTTACTCCCTTTTCTGTCTACCTGCCTTAAATATATGCAATGACCCTATCCCCACAGCTTTCTGGGTAGCGAATTCCATAGATTTGCAACCCTCAGAAGAAATTTCTCTTCATCTCAGTTTTAAATGGGTGGCCCCTTATTCTGAGATGATGTCCCCTAGTTTTAGTTTCCCCTATGAGTGGAAATATCCTCTCTGCATCCACCTTGTTGAGCCCCCTCATTATCTTATAAGTTTCAATAAGATCACCTCTCATTCTTCTGAACTCCAATGTGTATAGGCCCAAACTACTCAACCTATCCCCATAAGTCAACCTCTTCATCTTCGGAATCAACCTAGTGAACCTTCTCTGAACAGCCAACAATGCAAGTATATCCTTCCTTAAATACGGAGATCAAAACTGTACGCAGTACTCCAGGTGTGGCCTTGCCTGTACCCTGTACAGTTGTATAGCAGGACTTCTCTGCTTTTATATTCTTTCCCCCTGTAATAAAGGACATTTGCTTACCTGATTACTTGCTGTACCTGCATACCAACTTTTTGTGTTTCATGCACAAGGACCCCCAGGTCCCTCTGTACTGCAGCACTTGGCAATTTTTCTTCATTTAAATTATTATTTGCTTTTCTATTATTTCTGCCAAAATGGATAACTTCACATTTTCCCACGTTATACTCCATCTGCCAACTCACTTAGCCTGTCTATATCCCTTTTCAGATTTTTTTGTGTCCTCCTCACAATGTATTTTTCCATCCATCGTTGTATCATCAAACTTGGCTACATTACACTCGGTCCCTTCATCCAAGTCATTTAATATAGATTGTAAATAGTTGAGGATCCAGCAGCGATCCCTGCGACACCCCACTAGTCACTGTTTTCCAACCATAAAATGACCCATTTATCCCGACTCTCTGTTTTCTGTTAGTTAGCCAATCTTCTATCCATGCTAATATATTACCTCCAACCAAGTGAACTTTTATCTTGTGCAGTAACCTCTTGTGTGGCACCTTATCGAATGCCTTCTGAAAATCCAAATACACCACATCTACTGGTTCCTTTTTATCCACCCTGCTCGTTACATCCTCAAAGAACTCCAGCAAATTTGTCAAACATGATTTCCCTTTTATAAAACCATGCTAACTCTGCTTGATTGAATCATGCTTCTCAAAATGCCCCGCTTCTGCTTCCTTAATAATGGACTCCAGCATTTTCCCAACGATAGATGTTAGCCTAACTGGTCTATAGTTTCCTGCTTTTTGTCTGCCTCCATTTTAAAATAGAGGCTTTACATTTGCAGTTTCCCAATCTGTTGGGACCACCCCAGAATCAGGGGAATTTTGGTAGATTACAACCAATGCATCCACTATCTCTGCAGCCACTTCTTTTAAGACTCTAGTATATAAGCCATCAAGTCATGGGGACTTGTCCGCCTTTAGTCCCATTATTTTACCGAGTAACACTTCATTAGTGATAGTGATTGTATTAAGTTCCTCCCTCCCTATAGCCCCATGATTATCCACTATTGGGATGTTTTTAGTGTCTTCTACCGTGGAGACCGCCGCATAATATTTGTTCGTCTCTGCCATTTCCCTGTTCCCCATTATTAATTCCCCAGTCTCATCCTCTAGGGGACCAACATTTACTTTAGCCACTCTTTTCCCTTTTATGTACCTGTAGAAACTCTTACTATCTGTTTTTATATTTCCCTCTATCATTTTTTTTTGTGATTCTTTGCTGGCTTTTAAAAATTTCCCAATCTTCTGGCCTCCCACTAGTCTTGGCCATATTGTATGCCCTTGTTTTCAATTTAATACCATCCTTTATTTCCTTAGTTAACCACGGATGGTTATTCCTTCTCTTTGTCTTTCCTTCTCATTGGGATATATTTTTGTTGTGAGTTCTGAAATATTTCCTGAAATGTCTTCCACTGCTCATTAACTGTTCTATACTTTAGTCTATTTTCCAAGTCCATTTTAGCCAAATCTGCCCTCGTACCTTTGTAGTCTTCCTTATTTAAGCTTAGGACCCTGATTCGAGAACCAACTTTCTCACCCCCTAACTGAATTTGAAATCCAACCATGTTATAGTCACTCGTTCCCAGAGGATCCTTTACTAGGAGATCATTTAGTAATCCTGCCTCATTACACAATACTAGATCTAAGATAGCCTGCTCCCTAGTTAGTTCCGCAACGTACTGTTCAAGGAAACTATTCCGGATACACTCTATGAACTCTTCCTCAAAGCTACTCTGGCCAATTTACTTTATCGTGTCAATATGAAGGTTAAAATCGCCCATGATTATTGCCGTTCCTTTATTACAAGCCTCCATTATTAATTTATACCCCGTCCAACAATGTAGCTGCACCCACCAACGACTTTTTCCCTTTATTATTCCTTATCTCCACCCAAACTGATTCAACGTCTTGATATTCTGAGCCAATATCGTTTCTCACTAATGCACTGATCTCATCCTTTAATAACAGTGCTGCTCCACCTCCTTTTCCTTTCTGTCTCTCCTTCTGAATTGTCAAATACCCCTGAATATTTAGTTCCCAGTCCTGGTCACCTTGCAACCACGTCTCTGTACTAGCTATCAGATCATACCCATTTGTATCTATTTGTGCCCTCAACTCATCTATTTTGTTACATCTATTTAGACGAAGAGCTTTTAAATTAGTTTTTTTTAATCATTTTTTCCTACTTGTTTCCTTTATCCTTCAAATTCACTTTCTACATTTTTGCTTTCCCATTCCAGCTTCACTCCGCTCCCTACTGAATCTATTCTCGGGTTCCCATCCCCCTGCCAAGCAAGTTTAAAACATAGAAAAAGCCCTCCCCAACAGCACTAATAAACCTCCCCCTGCCCCCGGCGAGGATATTGGTCCCGGCTTTGTTGAGGTGCAATCCGTTTGGCTTGTACAGGTCCCACCTCCCTCAGAAACGGTCCCAATGCCTCAGGAATCTAAAGCCCTCCTTCCTGCACCATCTCTCCAGCCATGCATTCACCTGCTCTATACTCCTATTTCTGTACTCACTAGCTTGTGGCACCGGGAGTAATCCAGAGATTACTACCTTTTGAGGTCCTGCTTTTTAATCTCTCTCCTAGCTCCCTAAACTCTGCCTGCAGGACCTCATCCCTCTTTCTACCTATGTCATTGGTCCCGATATGGACCATGACCTCTGGCTGTTCACCCTCTACCCCAGAATGCCCTGCAGCCGCTCGGTGATACTATTGACCCTGGCACCAGGGAGGCAACATACCTGGAGTCACGTCTGCGGCCACAGAAACGCCTGTTTGCTCCCCTGACTATTGAATCCCCTATCACTATAGCTCTTCCACTCCTGTTGTTACATGGCCTTATTCTGGAGGCACATCTCTTGTGATCATCACACTGCTCATTGTAGGTTGTAGGTGGCCATTGAAGCTTTGGCAAAAGTAAAGTAATGCAGGTGCTTGAAATTTGAAATAAAAGCAATAAATGCTGGAAGCACTCAGCAGGTCAGATAGTGTCTGTGGAGAGAAACTGAGTTAATCAGGTCGATGACCTTTTGTCAGAACTGGAAAAAGTTAGGATTTTTGCAGGCTTTAAGCAAGTGCAGGGGCAGGGAAAAGTGGGAGGGGAGGAAAGAACAAAAGGGAGGTCTGTGATAGGGTGCAAGGCAGGAGTGATTAAATTGCAAAAGGGATGATGATGCAAGGCGAAAGGAGATGTAATGGGACAAGTAAAGAATTAAAAGATGGGTCTAGAAGAGGTATAAATGGGAATGGCAGAATCCAACAGCTGCCATGTGAAAAAATAGGGTCTCCACAGATACTGCCTGACCTGCTGAGTAGTTCCAATATTTGCTGTTTTTATTTATTATTGAAGCGTTTGGGTGGCCATTATTTGGTAATTGAACGAGTTATAAAATTGGTCTATATATAAAGTTTATACTAAAAATTCTCCTGCAATATTTACTTCAACTACATGCTTCCCCCTCCAGAATGAAGATACCATTTTGTTGAGAGCTATATGGCTCTATATATCTGCAACCAGAGACGTTCGATGGATCAAGCCAATGCCTTTGCATTGTTGTGGCTTGTATCATTGAGCTTCATGCCTCTGTTTTCCATAATGTTTGTCGTTGTTAATTTCTATAAGGTGGTTTAACAACTGGGGAAGATTTACTGCAGATATGTTTGTACTTCACTATTGAATGTTGTTCAACATTCAGGTATTAACCTCCCTCACTACCTCGTGCTTCTATCTGACGGAGCTTCCTGATTTGGTCTCTGCTTCAATGTGGTGACCTGCATCAGTAATTTAGTTCAAATATCCCCCACCCCCCCCAACTATTTCCTTCATTTCACTACTTATTCAATCATATGTGTGCATGTTTTAATTTCTAATATTTTCCAAGTCTAGGAAGGTTCGGGTGCTGATTTATGATCTTTCAGTGCCCAGCATGCTGCTTACTGCATCCAATGGAGTGTCTCGCCTGTTTGTATACTGTAAAAAAAAAATTATAAAAAAATGGATTTCCTCCACTGTTTTTATGCAGTGTTCAAGTGTTGTAACCTCTTTTAAAGTTGCACTTAAATATCTCCTTCCTTTTGACTCTAACTATACTCTCGTCTATTTGAATCTTGGATTGTTTTGAAATGGCCCTCTTTGTGGCGCATAAGATGATTTGTCGTAGTGAAGTATGTCATTCTGAAGTATGTTTTCATACAATTCCTGATTTGTGTATCTTTTACTTTTAAGTCACCCCTGCAACTCCCAGTCCGGTAAAAGGCAAAGGAAAGGGGAGGGTTTCTGCCACAAAGCCATCACCACCTTCTAAGGGGCAACCACCGGAAAGCCCTGCTAAAGAGTCAAAGAAGGAGAAGAGCCCTCCACCAGAAACAAACGAGGAAGAAGAGCCAGAAGATGAGGAGGAGGAGGGTGATAAAGAGGAGGAAGAGGAAGAAGTTAATTCTGGGGATGACTGAACAATACAAGGGGATATTTTTTTATATAAGTAGAGTTAGAAAATGACTTCACTGACAGCTCGGTTCACAAGGTTTAGACACAGGACTTGTGTGTGTGTGTGTGTTTTTTTTTAAAAGAGAGACTGTCCCTTTTAGTGTCCTGCAAATGCTATTAACAGAATCGAATCATTTAAATTTGGCTTGGTATTTTATAGGAGTTGCTTTGATCTTTTCAAAATTAGGAACCGCAAACCTAGCACGAATTGCTAGTATTTTTGTCAAATTACTTTTTGTTTGTAATGGCAATTTCAAGTGAAGCTGTGGAAAGATCTGACAACTCAACAAAAGTAGTTTAGCAACAAAAAAAATATGCCCAGAGTATGTTCAGATGAAGGCAAAACCTTCAGTCTATTTGATCTCATCCTTTCAGGAAATTAACCCTGCCGTCTTTCCTTTACAGCATCGAATTGTTGCGTGCAAAAAGGGCAAACCAGATGCAAGCTTGTAATGTGCAAGTACAGTTTATATAACAAACGATTCATTCATCTTTTGCATACTAGTAAAGAAAAATCTGCTCATTTTCTTGGAGTCCATTGTACTGTCAGTTGAATGAATCCTTCCTGTGGATTTCTTTGTCGGAAATGTTTGACAACAAATGTTTTTTTTTAAACAAAGGACAAGATCGAAGACTCCTGTAAATATAACAACAGCTTAACTATCTTGGCCATGTAAAATTTAGGCTCTGTACATACACGTAGCCAAATGACCTAGAAGTTTAGATGTCGCTTCATTTTAAAAATAGGTGTAGATTTGGTTTATGACCATTTTGAATTGTCACCTTAACAGAGTAAATAAAAGTGTTTCTGGTGTCCTTTAAGGAAAAAGCATCTGCCATTTACAACAATGCCAACTGATTACCATCTGTCTCCCAGCATAATATCTAAGCAGTTTCTAAAATTTGTCTCTATAGCATTGTAGTCTTTCACATGCGAATCCTGGGTCGGTTAAGTAGGTAAAACTAACGTCGTCTTAAATCGATTCCATCCATTTTAATTGTTGCATCCTTCCAGCATAACTAAATAGCAAGTGGTCATAAATGAATAGATCCCAGTCTACTATTTCAGTCCAAATGTAATTATTTGGCCCACTCGTTCAACTGTTTTAGCGTTATGTTAAGTTTAAAAGAAAAACGGATTTTGATATTGTATTTTTAAGATAACGTAAACATTTTGGGTCAGCCTAGGTTTTTTTCAAAATTAAGACCCTGGGATTTAAAAGGGCACGATCTTTTGTAGTTCATAGCTAACCAGTTCACACATGGGGAAATGTTGCATTGCAAGTGATGGTTGTATCTAAAATAGTATGGTCAAGTTGTTCCATGTAAATGAGTGGTGATGTGGGATGATGTAATCCTGAAAAGCTATCACAAACTTGTCATTGCTAGTTCTACCTTCAATACTTTAGAGGTACGATGCTGAAAAACGAAGAAGAGAATAAAAAGCTGCACGCCACCAAAATCACCGAGTCGTCAGGTCTGATCTTGTGAACTGAATTGTATTTTTTTTTTGCCGATTGAAATGTTTAAAAATGAATGTGATCGAATCCTGAAAAACTGCGCAATTGTTTGTCTGTATCAGCATTTTGTCAAAAGCAGCCATATCTTTGTAAGTTAGAAAAAAAAGAACTTGTACAGCCAATTCTTGCGATGTTAACATCCAATTCACATGGGCTTTCAATTTCTTTTTGTTTTTATTTTCGCTACAGAACATTAAATGTCTGCTGGTGTACAATGGTTTCTTCGAGCAGTTTTTTTGGAGGCTGTTAAAGGGGTGGGAGAGAGGAACATGTTGAAGTACAACAAGGCGTTCAGAGCAGTGCACCTAAATGTAACTCTTACTTGCAAAAGCTCAAAAATCTTTGTGCATGCTACTGCTTAGAATGCCTTGAGATCATTGAATTTTAGACCTATATCATCCCTGGCATGCTGTTTGCAGCTGTTTGGTGCTTCCATGTTGAAAAATATTAATTTCCTTTTCCCTCAACCCCCATTTCCATTTCAGGGATAATAATTTTTTCAGCAAGGAATATGTTCCTGTGGAGTACTTTGGAATATTAAAATACGTATATTGGCGGCGGGTGGGTGGGGGGGGGGGGGGAGCGGGTGGTGGGGGAGGAGGGTGGTTGTTGCAATTAGCTTTGACTGTGTAACCTATCCCCATTTTTTAGTCATATTCTAACTCAGTGCTCAGTTAATATTTCATTGTCTCAACTTGTTAATTTTTTTAAACTATATTGTAGTTTAGATGAATGGAGTATTGTATCATCTAAGTAGACTGAGCCCATCTCTACTCTTAGACATACAGTGAAACATTGTTGTTTGCAGTAGATTGTGAGCAACTAAACAGTTGCATCTTGCCAGAAATAGTTATTAGGAGAAATATATCATTGGCCCGTATGTTGTGGAATGTACTTTTGAACTGAAACGTCTCGTGGCGTATTGCAAGATTGTCTTTTTTTTTAAGTAAGAAACAATTATGTGCTGACTTGGAGTCTGTGAATATAATTTAATCCCTTGAAATGACCTCGATGAAGCTAATGTGAAGGGCATGCTTCACATTCCTATAATGTAAATGAAACCATGCGGTTGCTATATAGTGTCCTCCAAGGAGAAGTTATTTTAGTTCTGTAAAAGTGAGCTTCAGATTGGTTCCACTAGCACTACTTGAGGGGATTTCCCTTTTCCTCCCTTGATGTTTATTGTGCAAAGGCTTGAAATGTATTAACCATTTACATATAATAATGGATCAGAACTCTAATGATGTAAACAACAAAACTGGCAAACCCCTTGGAACATTGAGACCGATGTTAGAGAATCTGCATTCACATCAGCAAGTGAAAGGGAAATGGCAAGTCCTTGTGTCTCTCTTCAGCTGCTTTTCATTATAATTTCCTGCCTGTGGAAAAATCTGAAAAACTGGGTTAAATTTGGATATCTTGCATGTTAGCCAGCCAGTCCTGTTTGGTCTTATCTACATGCCCCTGCCCGTCAGCCCCCCCGCCCCCCCCCAAATGCTTTTTCATACTCTCTTCACTCCATATTGTTCTAATGGATTATTGAAGATTCAGTTTTGCAATGAAGTAAAGATCCGAATTGGATTGAGGAAGTATAGTGTAAATTATATGTGTTTGTTGAAAAGACAGGCGTTTGGGTGATTCACAACTCTACATTTCTGGAGCAATGGGGATAAAATAAACCCAAGCTAAGTTTCAAGTTTCGGCCTGAGTTGCTCCTATTTGTTTGGAGCAACTAGTTTAGAATGGAATATCTTAGAAATTGCAATTCTCGGCCTTTAGTTTGCTCCAGTTCTAGTGAGTTAAAACAATTTCATAAGAACATAAGAATTAGGAACAGGAGTAGGCCATCTAGTCCCTCGAGCCTGCTCTGCCATTCAATAAGATCATGGCTGATCTGGCCGTGGACTCAGCTCCACTTACCCGCCTGCTCCCTGTAACTCTTAATTCCCTTATTGGTTAAAAATCTATCTATCTGTGACTTGAATACATTCAATGAGCTAGCCTCAACTGCTTCCTTAGGCAGAGAATTCCACAGATTCACAACCCTCTGGGAGAAGAATTTCCTTCTCAACTCGGTTTTAAATTGGCTCCCCTGTATTTTGAGGCTGTGCCCCCTAGTTCTAGTCTCCCCGACCAGTGGAAACAACCTCTCCGCCTCTATCTTGTCTATCCCTTTCATTATTTTAAATGTTTCTATAAGATCACCCCTCATCCTTCTGAACTCCAACGAGTAAAGACCCAATCTACTCAATCTATCATCATAAGGTAACCCCCTCATCTCCGGAATCAGCCTAGTGAATCGTCTCTGTACCCCCTCCAAAGCCAGTATATCCTTCCTTAAGTAAGATGAACAAAACTGCACGCACTACTCCAGGTGCGGCCTTACCAATACCCTATACAGTTGCAGCAGGACCTCCCTGCTTTTGTACTCCATCCCTCTCGCAATGAAGGCCAACATTCCATTCGCCTTCCTGATTACCTGCTGCACCTGCAAACTAACTTTTTGGGAGGAACTTTTACATTCTTATCCAAAAAGAGTTTCATGCACAAGGACCCCCAGGTCCCTCTGCACCTCAGCATGTTGTAATTTCTCCCCATTCAAATAATATTCCCTTTTACTGTTTTTTTTCCCAAGGTGGATGACCTCACACTTTCCGACATTGTATTCCATCTGCCAAACCTTAGCCCATTCGCTTAACCTATCTCAATCTCTTTGCAGCCTCTCTGTGTCCTCTACACAACCCGCTTTCCCACTAATCTTTGTGTCATCTGCAAATTTTGTTACACTACATTATGTCCCCTCTTCCAGGTCATCTATGTATATTGTAAACAGCACCGATCCCTGTGGCACACCACTAACCACCGATTTCCAACCCGAAAAGGACCCATTTATCCCGAATCTCTGCTTTCTGTTCGCCAGCCAATTCTCTATCCATGCTAATACATTTCCTCTGACTCCGCTTACCTCTATCTTCTGCAGTAACCTTTTGTGTGGCACCTTATCGAATGCCTTTTGGAAATCTAAATACACCACATCCATCGGTACACCTCTATCCACCATGCTCGTTATATCCTCAAAGAATTCCAGTAAATTAGTTAAACATGATTTCCCCTTCATGAATCCATGCTGCGTCTGCTTGATTGCACTATTCCTATCTAGATGTCCCGCTATTTCTTCCTTAATGATAGTTTCAAGCATTTTCCCCACTACAGATGTTAAACTAACCGGCCTATAGTTACCTGCCTTTTGTCTGCCCCTTTTTTAAACAGAGGCGTTACATTAGCTGCTTTCCAATCCGCTGGTACCTCCCCAGAGTCCAGAGAATTTTGGTAGATTATAACGAATGCATCTGCTATAACTTCCGCCATCTCTTTTAATACCCTGGGATGCATTTCATCAGGACCAGGGGACTTGTCTACCTTGAGTCCCATTAGCCTGTCCAGCACTACCCCCCTAGTGATAGTGATTGTCTCAAGGTCCTCCCTTCCCACATTCCCGTGACCAGCAATTTTTGGCATGGTTTTTGTGTCTTCCACTGTGAAGACCGAAGCAAAATAATTGTTTAAAGTCTCAGCCATTTCCACATTACCCCTTATTAATCCCCCTTCTCATCTGCTAAGGGACCAACATTTACTTTAATCACTCTTTTCCGTTTTATATATCTGTAAAAGCTTTTACTATCTGTTTTTATGTTTTGCGCAAGTTTACCTTTGTAATCTATCTTTCCTTTCTTTATTGCTTTTTTAGTCATTCTTTGCTGTTGTTTAAAATTTACCCAATCTTCTAGTTTCCCACTAACATTTTAGAACAGATTTTTTTTTCAAAAAGGGGCGTGTCCAGCCACTTACGCCTGTTTTGCAAGTTTAGGCTGTGAAAATTTACTCCAAGCTAACTTATAATGGAGTAAGTGTAGATTTTTGTACGCTCAGAAAAACCTTGCCTACACTTAGAAAATCAGGCGTAGGTTACAAATCAGGCGTTGGGGGGGTTACAAACATTAAACACTTCACTTTTACAAATAAAGAGCCATTATCAATAATAAATGTTAAATAAATCAATAAATAAACCAATAAATCAATCCAAAAAAATTAAAAATCACTCAATAAATAAATAATTTCTACTCACCTACTACAGCACCAGGGAGAAGGGGGCTGGGGGAGAGAAGAGATGATGATGCGGGGGGGAAAGAAGATGATGGGGGGCGGGGGAAGAGAAGAGGGTGGGGGTGGGAAGAGAAGATGACGAAGAAGCCCCGCCTGCAGCCAATGCCGGGCTGCCGACGTCTCTTCGGGCGGGGCCCGCCCCAGCGAGAGGCTGGGTGGGTGGGCTCCGCCGCCAAGGTAAGATGCGCAGGCCACTCAGCCGGGGATAGGGCGACGCCCCTTCGGCCTGGGATAGGGTTGTCGCCCCGGCACTGTTTTCGGCGCAGGGCTGGAGCTCCGCCCCCAGCAGCTCCTGCTGTGCAGCGCTGAGGTGGAATTGAGCCTACAGCTATCTGAGAATCGCGAGGTAAATATTCGGCGCAATTTTTATTCTATAAATTAGGCGGGCCTCTCCGATGTGCGCCGTTCTAGCGGGCGGCCGAAACTTGACCCCTATATATGGTTCACTGATTTAGTAGTTTTTAAGCATGTTGAAGAGAGTTGGCTATACATTTTGAAAGAACAAATGAACAGCATTGACAATTTCAAACTGCTATAATCTTAGTGTTACGGACATAACTCTTTGAATAGGAATATAGGAATTGCTCGATGAAAAAGACTAAGATCCATCTAATTTGCCTCCTACCATCCTGGTAGTCGCATGATACAATAATAGGGTTGTTGACTAATCATAATCACAGCAATGTCTACAACAGACCCAGACATGACTGGTGGAAAACTCCAGTGGTTGGAGTACTTGAGAGCCATCGGTCCCAAGTCATCTGTTCCCCTCGAGTATGCTGCACTTGCCATTTGTCATGTCTCAAATGACTCATACTGTATTGCAAAATTATTTTCTGAAAGAAATCCATCTAATATGCATTTGAATGAATCCGTACTATCTGCTTCCAGTATCTCCCGAGGGAGCTAGTTCCACAGATTGGCCCCTTGCTCACGGAAATGTTTCCGCAGATTAGTTTTGAATCCCCCGTCTTCAAGCACAGGCTGTGTATCCTCTGGTCCTATTGTTCGGGACTGTCTGCAGTAACTTCCTTAATTTGTGTGCATTGAACATTAACTTTGATCCAGTGTTTTATATGTAAAAAGGATAAAGTAAACATTTTTCCCCCTGGTGTGATGCCCCTTTTTACATGGGTTTCTATCTTTTCATTTAAAGCTGCATCCAGAAAAAGTAAAATATTATTTAAGAAATTCCCCCCCCCCCCCCCCCCCGGCCACCTTCGCCTCCCCAAACTGAGATCCGTTGTGACAAATAGAAGGCGAGTATTTCATTGTGAGGAAGAACTATGCTATTTTCTGCTTTCTTAAATTTGTGGCCTTTAATTGTCTAAACCTAATGGCATTGGCTGGTAAAGGTGTTCAAGTCCATATCCTGGACTGTTTTTCCTTGGTGCCACTTGCAGAAAGATGTTGGCAAATGCGTTTCAATCTTCCTTTTTGTTTTAGGGGAAATGTATTTTGGGCCATATAGTTACTTGATGTTGATTTCTTGTGAGCGAGTTTTGTATCTGCCTGCAAGCCACATTGATTAGCTGGATCATTTGTGATTGTTTTTTAGTGCCGTAGATTATGTAGGATAATTCTTGGGCGTGGATACATTGATACACTGAGAGTCAGCTGAACATAATCTGAGAACTTCTTGTGATGGGGTTGTTGGTATCATCAGGATTTATGGGCTGGATTTTAGGCCTTTCTGTTTTCGGGGTGAAAACTGAGGTGGGGTGGGAAAGTTACCAGCCGGGAATAGTTTGCACTTTAGTATGGAAGTTTTTCCATCTGGGCCCTGCGTCAGGGGGCGTGACACTAAGGGAGGCGTTGTACACTTTTCGTGGCACAATGATGGGAAACTCGCAAGAACATTCCCAAAACATTGCCCATGCCACTACAACACGAATCACTAAGAAAATTTAAAGAACAAATGCTTGCACATACCTTTGGAGTACTTTATCTTCCTCTGTGCCACCGACTATGCTGGACCGCACTGATTTCCCAGGCAATCATTGCGCGCTTACTTCCAGGCGGACCCATCGGGGAAAAGTCAAAACTACTGCCAGGGGCCTTGGACACCCGGCGCGGCTCTTCCCGGCGGAGCTGCTCAGCGCTGCCGCAAAACCGGACCAGAGGATCGCGTCTTGGCGCTGGAGACCTCAACGCTGCCTTTCACGCCGCTCCGGGGCAAAACTTGGAACGCAAAAAAACGAAAAATCCAGCCCTTTATCTTTGCATTATATTCCCAACAAGTATTTTGCTCCATACATAAAATACAGGATGGTTTCATTCAATTTTCGCAAGTTTCTTTCGTGGATTTCATGAAAATTGGATAGCGAGTTTTAGTTTTTGCAAGATTTGAACTGAAATGCTGTTGTACAGTGTAATACAAATAATACTGGTTCTAATTTCACTGAATATTATGGGACCGTTAAGTACCTTGTGTATTTTGGAATTGAAACACTGTTACTGTATAGGAATGGTTGAGACATGTACTTTTTGTGAGGTGGTGGAAGGAACGATGTAAGACATTCTTTCTTACCAAGGGCTCGACTTTGCACTTGGATCGCTAGGGCCCAAAAAATGGTCGATGTTTCAGCCTTAGCGATGTTTCAACTCTTAGGATCGCTGGAAGATCGCCCATTTTTCGCATCGCAACTTTCGGCACTTTTTTTCCAGCGATAGCCCAGCGATGTGGATTGGGCCTTAGCGATGCGAAATGGGCCGCAGCGTTGTGGAAGGCAATGCGTCCCAAGCAACGGCCTTTCTGCGCATGCGTTTTTTTTTTAAGAAGGTTTCCCGCGATTCGGGAGGTCAGGGGTCATCCAGGCATGCGCAGAAGGCAAAATGAGAGAGAGACGGTGCGATACAGAGATAGACAGATAAACAGAGCAGACATCAACAAAAATCAATCAGGAGCAAGAGTTGGCAGAGAGTGGCCAGGATGTGGAGGGGAGGAGGAGGGCAAAACCCTTCTCCAACGAGGTCCTCGTCCAGGAGGTGCACTCGAGGTGAGGCCAATTAACCCGGGGTCGGCGTGGGAAACCTCCACCCCGGGCGTATCATAATATCTGGGGCGAGATCGCCGATGTGCTTTCATCAGCGTCCCACAAGGCAAGGGGGGTCGGACTAGTGCCGCAAGCCTTGGAACAGCCTGGTTTCTTCGGCAAGAGTAAGTAGTAAATAGATTTTAAATTGTAATGATCCACAGAATATGTAAATCCGCCAGATTGAAATTAAGCTGGTTATTCTTGCATAGATTTCCTGCTAAGATCTGGGCAGAGTTCTGAACCTGCGCCCTTTAAGTCTAATTTTGGCACCGTCTACTTTTGGGTTACGTTGGTGGAAGGGGCACGACTGAGCACTGAGGGGTCCGGTCACTTTTACCCACACTCTCAGACTCTCCGGTTGCTGTCACTTACACAGTGACCTTGCCTGGATTGGGGGAGAGCTGCCCTGGCTCACTGTCTGCCCTGGGACACTTTGGGACATTAGTTCCTGTTATTGCCGAGCTCACCAGCTGTCCTGAGGAGGAGATGGAGATGGAAACCGAGGAGGATGCCCCTTGCATCCTGGCATCTGTTGTACCTGCGGCCACATCGCCAGCTTCGACGGAAGAAGTAGCGGGCCCAAGCTGCTTGTAGCAGTCGACCCCAAGGCGTCCAACAGTGTCAACGCCGACCCCATGGAAGTTGAGTCAGCGAGATCGGCATGTGCTGCGATGGACAGGTCCTAAGGAGGACATGGCTGCACTGTGCAGGAAGAGCGTCGACCTGAGTCGAGAGCTCCTTCAGGCGTTCACGATGATGAACGGGAACATTGCCACAATGCTTGCATATCGGAGGGTATCGAGCGCACGGTTGTTGCAATGGGCCAGTAGATCTCCGCCATCAATGCTATCGAGTGTCGGGAGATGGGACTGCACTCCAAGGTGCCGTCCCACCAAATGCCGGCACAGATGCGAGTCAGGAGGAAGAACTTCCTTCTGGCTCGGAAGTCGTTTCATCAGAAACGTCTTCTCCACCACCCCCTGAGAGGATCCTGCCACCGTCAGTCCCCCCCGCGCCCCACACACAGCCAGCATGTCGTGAGGTAGTCTACTGCAAATCGATCAAAACAGGAGCCTAGGACACGGGGGGGGACGGGGGGGGGGGGGGGGTGGTGCAGGGGGCTGTAGGACTCGGAGGGAAGCGTAGACGAAGGGAGGGAGGGAGGATTGTTATTATTAAAAATGTGTTGAATGTTGGGGTTGGTGGGAGGGTGTTGAATTTTATTCTGGGGGGAGTATTTTTAAAAATTATTTGAAATTTTACAATTGTGCTTTGTCTTCTAATAACATAAGGTACAACATTAATATAGTTCTTGGAAAACAATGGCCAGTCAAGGATGAAACATAACTCAACTGTCACCAATGTAAGTTCACACAAAGCGTTCATTTATGAGCTGCTGACTCGAGTTTTGCAGCTGCGTAACTCCCACGGGACCGTTCCTGTCTTGCGGTGGAGGCATGGGTTCACCACCAGGCTGATTGTCCTCCCCGAGGTCCTCGTCATCCTCCTCCTCGTCTTCCTCTTCCGCCTCCACTTTCTCCTGAGGTGGACCGGCAGTCCCATCTGGCAATTGTTGTCCTCTCCTTATAGCTAGGCTATGCAACATGCAGCACACCACAGTAAACTCAGCGACCTGGTATTATAGGCTGCCTCCAGAGTGGTCCAGGCATCTGAAGCGCTGCTTCAGCACTCCAATTGTCTTTTCGACGATTGTGTGTAGCTATATGGCTTTCATTGTAGCGCTTCTTGGCTTCTGTCTGGGGATTACGCAGGCGGCTCATGAGCCAGCTGGCAAGGCCATATCCTTTATCCCCCCCCCAGCATCCAACCGTGACCTTGTGGATGACTCTTAAACGGGTCAGAGACAGTGCTCTCATGCAAGATGTGCGTATCATGGATGCTGCCTGGAAAATTTGCATTTAGTGCCATGATTATTTGGTTGTGGTCGACAACGAGCTGCACATTCAGGGAGTGGAATCCTTTTCGGTTCCAAAACACCTCCGCATTCTTTAAAGGTGCTCTCAGGGCGATAATGCATGCAGTCTGTTGCTCCCTGCATCTTGGGGAAGCTTGCTATTCTCGAGAAATCCAGAGCCCTCTCGGTCTGTGCCCTCCCTGGTTATAGGGAAGCTTATGAAATCCATCTTGTGAGCGTAAAGGGCTTTAGTCACCTGTCGAATGGAGCAATGTATGGCATGCTGAGAAATACCGCAAATGTCACCAGCTGCGGCCTGAAAGGAGCCCGATGCGTAGAAGGAAAGTGCCGCAGTAACCTTAACCTCAACGGGAAGTGCAGTCCTGATGGTGCTGGTCGGCTGCAGATCTCCCCTGATGAGCTCGCATATCTCAGTGATGACCTTTCAGAAGCACAGCCTCCAAAGGCACGTGTTATCGGACAAGTTCAGGTATGATCGCTTTTCTCTAAGTGCGTCTGGTGTAAGGTCTCTTCCTCTGCAGCTGTCTGCCTTCTTCAATATACCTTCTCCCATCTTCAGTCTGCAGCATGTGATTAGTGACCAATACTGGTAGAGAAGTTACAGACCCCATCACTAGTGCTATAAATGCCCTAAATTTGTCCTCAATTAATAGAAATTTGAGCAGATGATTGCCAAAGAGTCAATAAGGCCCTTAAAATAATTCTCAAATTAATTCTCCTCATAAGCCCCTTCTTGAAGCAGACTGTCAGTCCCTCCATGTTTCAAAATGGTGTCCGTAGCGCCGAGTCCTGCCGAACAATGCCAGTCGGGAGCAGCTTTTCTCCAGCGATCTCGATGAGCGATCAGCCAGTGATGTGGCGAAAGTTGCGGTGGGCGATCACCTCGGCGATGTCAAAATCTTGTGTGCCGAAAGTTGGGCCGGCAATCTTTGGGCGAAATGGGCGATAGCCTACCTATTTGGGCGATAGCCCAGCGATCATCAGGAGAAAGTCTAGCCACAAGTACATACAGTACTGTGATTCCTTATAATGATGGCTGATTGTGTTTCTCCTAAATAAGTAAACAGGTGAATTTATAGGTAACTTTAAAAAAAAAATAGATTGAGAACTTGTGCATAGACTTGAGCAAGTTAATGTCACAGATGATTGTATCCACCGTGTGAAAACATGCTCAAGGGTTTCAGACTTTTGAGATCTGGAGTAAATCGAGAACATCTTGCTACTAATGAAGCTCGACATGTACATTACTGGTGTTTCCTGATTTGGGGACATTTGGATAAAGGGAGTGTTCCTATAAAGAGAGTCCTGTGATCTCACCATCTTAGATGCTATGGAGCTTGCAACTTTAAGAAAACTACTTTCCACAGAACTGTGGCAGCCGTGCACCGTTTAGTTTTTTTGTGTTGTATGACACAATCAGCTTTTGCTTTGCATGTATCCAGAGGAGCAAAACCTGTGGGATTTGACCTGCTCAGTTGGCAAAGACAATGCGTTGTATGTAACGCTTGAAGGGAAATGAATGGGGACGAAATGTAAGTCAGTTAAATTGCAGAGTTAATCTGCAAGAGAAATGCAGGGAACAGCACCAACCCTTGTAAATGGCCTTTGACCTTACAAGGGCCTTTGACACTGTTCACCACGAGGGGCTATGGAGTGTCCTCCGTTTCGGCTTGCCCCAAAAGTTTGTCGCCATCCTCCGCCTACCCCATGATGACATGCAAGCTGTGATCCTGACCAATAGATCCACCACAGAACCAATCCATGTCTGGACCGGGGTCAGCAGGGCTGAGTCATCGTGCCAACCTTCTTGATCTTCCTCGTTGCAATGCTCAACACGCTCCCCGCTGGAGTGGAACTAAACTATAGAACCAGTGGGAACATGTTCAACCTTCGTTGCCTCCAGGCTAGATCCAAGACCATCCCATCCTCTGTCGTCGAACTACAGTACGCGGACAATGCTTGCGTCTGCGCACATTCAGAGAAAACGGAATTATAGACCGGTTAGCCTGACATCAGTAGTGGGGAAAATGTTGGAATCAATTATTAAAGATGAAATAACAGTGCATTTGGAAAGCAGTGACAGGATCTGTCCAAGTCAGCATGGATTGATGAAAGGGAAATCATGCTTGACAAATCTTCTGCAATTTTTTGAGGATGTAATTAGTAGAGTAGACAAGGGAGAACCAGTGGATGTGGTGTATTTGGACTTTCAAAAGGCTTTTGACAAGGTTCCACACAAGAGATTGGTGTGCAAAATTAAAGCACATGATATTGGGGGTAATGTACTGACGTGGATAGAGAACTGGTTGGCAGACAGGAAGCAGAGAGTCGGGATAAACGGGTCCTTTTCAGAATGGCAGGCAGTGATTAGTGGGGTGCCACAGGGCTCAGTGCTGGGATCCCAGCTATTTACAATATACATTAATGATTTGGATGAAGGAATTGAGTGTAATATCTCCAAGTTTGTAGATGACACTAAACTGGGTGGCAGTGTAAGCTGTGAGGAGGACGCTAAGGCTGTGCAGAGTGACTTGGGACAGGTTAGGTGAATGGCCAAATGCATGGCAGAGGCAGTATAATGTGGATAAATGTGAGGTTATCCACTTCGGGGGCAAAAACACGAAGGCACAATATTATCTGAATGGCAGCAGATTAGGAAAAGGGGAGGTGCAACGAGACCTGGGTGTCATGGTACATCAGTCATTGAAAGTTGGCATACAGGTACAGCAGGTGGTGAAGAAGGCATATGGTATGTTGGCCTTCATAGCTAGGGGATTTGAGTATAGGAGCAGGGAGGTCTTACTGCAGTTGTATAGGGCCTTGGTGAGGCCTCACCTGGAATATTGTGTTCAGTTTTGGTCTCTTGATCTGAGGAAGAACATTCTTGCTATTGAGGGACTGCAGCGAAGGTTCACCAGACTGATTCCTGGATGGTTGGACTGACATATGAGGAGAGACTGAATCGATTGGGCCTTTTTTCACTGGAGTTTAGAAGGATGAGAGGGGATCTCATAGAAACATATAAAATTCTGACGGGACTGGACAAGTTAGATGCAGTTAGAATGTTGGGGAAGTCCAGAACCAGGGGACACAGTCTAAGGATAAGGTGTAAGCCATTTAGGACTGAAATGAGGAGAAACTTCTTCACTCAGATAATTGTAAACCTGTGGAATTCCCTACCGCAGAGAGTTGTTGATGCCAGTTCATTGGATATATTCAAGAGGGAGTTAGATATGGCCCTTGCGGCTAAAGAGATCAAGGGGTATGGAGAGAAAACAGGAAAGGGATATTGAGGTGGATGATCAGCCATGATCTTATTGAATGGTGGTGCAGGCCCGAAGGGCCGAATGGCCTACTCCTGCACCTATTTTCTATGTTTCTGCAAGCTTACTCTCATACTCTATTTCCCCCCTCCTAATTAAACCCTTAGTCTTTTGCTGAATTGTAAATTTCTCCCAGTCCTCAGGTTTGCTGCTCTTTCTGGCCAATTTATATGCCTCTTCCTTGGATTTAACACTATCCCTAATTTCCCTTGTTAGCCATGGGTGAGCCACCTTCCCCTTTTTATTTTTACGCCAGACAGGGATGTACAATTGTTGTAGTTCATCCATGTGATCTTTAAATGTCTGCCATTGCCTATCTATCGTCAACCCTTTAAGGATCATTCGCCAGTCTATCCTAGCCAATTCACGTCTCATACCATCGAAGTTACCTTTCTTTAAGTTCAGGACCCTAGTCTCTGAATTAACTGTGTCACTCTCCATCTTAATGAAGAATTCTACCATATTATGGTCACTCTTTCCCAAGGGGCCTCGCATGACAAGATTGCTAATTAATCCTCACTCATTACATAAGACCCAGTATAGGATGGCCTGTTCTCTAGTTGATTCTTTGACATATTGGTCGAGAAAACCATCCCTAATACACTCCAGGAAATCCTCCTCCACAGTATTGCTACCAGTTTGGTTAGCCCAATCTATATATAGATTAAAGTCGCCCATGATAACTGCTGTACCTTCATTGCACGCATCCCTGATTTCTTGTTTGACGCTGTCTCCAACCTCACTACTACTGTTTGGTGGTCTGTACACAACGCCCACTAATGTTTTCTGCCTTTGGTGTTTCACAGCTCTATCCATATAGATTCCACATCATTCAAGCTAATGTCCTTCCTTACTATTGCATTCATCTCCTCTTTAATCAGTCACACTACCCCACCTCCTTTTCCTTTCTGTCTATCCTTCCTGAATATTGAATAGCCCTGGATGTTGAGTTCCCAGCCTTGGTCACCCTGGAGGCATGTCTCCGTAATTCCAATCACATCATATCCATTAACAGCTATCTGCGCAGTTAATTCATCCACCTTATTACGAATGCTCCTCGCATTGAAACTCAGAGCATTCAGGCTTGTTTTTTAGCACTTTGTCCTTTTAGAATTATGTTGTAATGTGGCCCCTTTTGATTTTTCTGCCCTCCACTCTTACATTTCTCCTTCCTCCCTTTTGGTTCTGGACCCTTTTTACTTCCCTCTGCCTCCCTGCATAGATTCCCATCCCCCTACCATATTAGTTTAAACCCTCCCCAACAGCAGTAGCAAACACTCCTCTTCGGACATCGGTTCCAGTCCTGCCCAGATGCAGACTGTCCGGTTTGTACTGGTCCCACCTACTCCAGAACTGGTTCCAATGTCCCAGGAATTTGAATCCCTTCCCCTTGTACCATTCCTCAAGCCACGTATTCATCTGAACTATCCTGCTATTCCTACTCTGACTAGCACGTGGCACTGGTAGCAATCCAGAGATTACTAACCTTGAGGTCCTACTTTTTAATTTAACTCCTAGCTCCCAAATTCAGCTTGTAGGACCTCATCCTGTTTTTTGCCTATATCGTTGGTACCTATACGCACCACTACAGCTGGCTGTTCACCCTCCCCCTCCAGAATGCCCTGCAGTCGCTCCGAGACATCCTTGACCCTTGCACCAGGGAGGCAACATACCATCCTGGAGTCTCATTTGCGGCCGCAGAAACGCCAATCTATTCCCCTTGCAATAGAATCCCCTATCAATATAGCTCCCCCACTCTTTTTCCTACCCTCCTGTGCAGCAGAGTCACCCCTGGTGCCATGAACTTGGCTGCTGCTGCTTTCCCCTGATGAGCCATCTCCCTCAATAGTGTCCAAAATGATATATCTGTTTTGGAGGGAGGTGACCACAGGGGACTCCTGCACTCCCTTTGTTCCCTTGCTCTTCCTGATGGTCACCCATTACCTATCTGCCTGTGTAACCTTTACCTGCAGTGTGACCAGCTCGCTAAACATGCTATCCACGACGTCCTCAGCATCGCGGATGCTCCAGAGTGAATCCATGCGCAGCTCCAGTGCCGCAATGCGGTCTGACAGGAGCTGCAACTGGACACACTTCTCGTGCACACAATAGCCAGCCAGGGACACTGACTTCCCACGTAGCACAGGAGGAGCATGACATGGTTCTGGGCTCTCCTGCCATGACTTAACCCTTACATTAGCTTAATTTAACTTAACTCGCTTAGAGCGTGGTCGGAATTGTTGGTCTCAATTATAATCACAACTATTGCATGAATCCCATAAACAATTATAACTTCGTTAAGTTATTCCAGGTGGCCAATTAAATAACAAACTTCACAGCTATAATTAACTAGAACATTCTTTAATTGAATTAAACCTAGCCACTTTTACCAGAACAATTCAATATACCTGCAGTTCTAATTGCCACTCTTATGGCAGATGCAGGCAATTAAATTGCACAATTAGTCTGTATCAGACTGTAAAATTAGTGGGTGAGGGCTTATGTGGAGTTTAAACACCAGCCGGGCCGAATGGCCTGTTTCTCTGCTGAAGTGCTTGCAAAGAGAGGGGCGGGTTTTTGTTGGCCCTGGGGAGGCGTCGCAGCACCAGTGCAGCGTTCCAGTTTCTCGGCTGGTTTTCCAGTGCTAGGCCAAGCAGAGGTCGCCCCTTGGGCCACGTTAATGGCCGGAGAAGTTAATTCAGGCGCCTCTGGTGTGGTATACTTCAGATGTGCTGTACCTGTCCAGTGCTGGGGGTTAGGGTCGAGGGCAGGGTCCCAAGGTGTAAATGCAGCCTGAATCCAGAGTCGGGGCCTGACCGGTCACCAGAACAAAGCAGTGTGCGGTTCCCTGGAGCAGGATGTAAACACACTGCGTCGGTCTGGTGTCCAACTTATGTCTGCACACTTCAGATGTCACGTTTCAAAATATTTTTTTTAAAAGAGAAAGACTTGCATTTATATAGCGCCTTTCATGACCACCAAACGGCTCAAAGCGCTTTATAGTTAATGAAGTACTTTTGGAATGTAGTCGCTGTTGTAATGTGGGAAATACGGCAGCCAATTTGCGCACAAGCAAACTCCCAGAAACAGCAATGTGACAATGACCAGATAATCTGTTTTTGTTATGTTGATTGAGGGATAAATATTGGCCAGGACACAGTGATCTATTCCTGTATGTTACTCTGATCTTGATAACTTGGCTCTCTGCAAGGCCTGGTGCCAGATATTTATAAATCAGATGTTAACCTACTGAAATTTCCTTCAGTAATAAGCCTCTAATCTGAGCACAGGATGAGAAGTGGCCTTCACTTCACCATTGGCGGCCGTGCCATCAGCTGCTTTGACCCCCCCTGCTCTGGTTTTCCCTCTGGTTTCTCGCATTATCACAGTGACTGTACTCCAAAAGGTGCTTCATTGGCTGTAAAGCGTTTTGAGACGTTCGGTAGTCGTGAAAGGCGCTTTATAAATGCAAGTCTTTCTTTAAACCTCTCCACCTCTCTACCTCTCTCTTCCTTTAAGACTGTCCTTAAGCCCTACCTCTGTCCAAGCTTTTGGTCGCCTGTCCTAATATTTCCTCCTTTGGCACGGTGTCAGTTTTTGTCTGAGAATGCTCTGTGAAGCACCTGGAGACATTGCAAGTTGTTGCTGTAAAAGGACAGTCCGTGTTCAACACAGATGTATCTTAGTTGCTAAATATCTCAACCATAGATTACCCAGGAGCAGTGTTACAGAGATCAGCTAATCTATTCGAAAGAATACATAGTTTGAGGAATGATTACAGTATATCTTACATGTGCATTTTTTAAGTTTTGTTTTTTTTATTACGCCAGTCAGTGAAAGAAAGGCTTACATTTATCTCGCGCTTTTCATGTCCTCAGGACATCCCAAAGCGCTTTACAACCAATTAAGTATTTTTTGAAGTGTAGTCACTGTTGTAATGTAATGAAACACATCAGCCAATTTGCGCACAGCAAGCTCCCACCATCAGAAATGTGATAGAGTTTTAGTGATGGATAAATATTGGCCAGGGCAGCGTGGATAACTCCCCTGTTCTTCAAAATAGTGCCATGGGATCTTTTAAGCCCACCTGAAAGGGCAGATGGGGCCTCGGTTTAACGTCTCATCCGAAAAACAGCACCTCCGCCAGTACTCCCTTAGTACTGCACTGGAGTGTCAGCCTAGATTTTTGTGCTCAAGTCTCTGGAGTGAGATTTGAACCCACAACCACCTTCTGACTCGGAGGCAAGGGTGATACCCACTGAGCCACGGCTGGCAATGATGACAGCCTGAGTGTCCCGTAGTTGCTTTACTGCAAGATATATTAAGTGAAACAACAAGTTGAGTGAACACTTTATTTTCCAGTTAGTTACTTGTAGTGCTTATTATAAAACTGCATTACATTTGTATAATATCTGGCATATCCATGGCTCCAGAATCTCAGACTGGATTACCATGGGAATATCACACTGGCATTGTCCATTTATTATGACTCTTGTACTAATGGTGGTCACGAACTCTGCTGAATGAACAATGGTAATAACTTGTAATGATCAACAGAAGATCCGGCATCCTGCTTGTAATGTGTTTTAAATCAAGCATTATTATTGCCAAACAAAAAAACTATTATTTACTCAGTGGGCATCTGGTTAATGGCAATCTGTTTTAGGGAGAAAAATAACTCTGGACTTTTAAAACATGTTTTTAATTAGTGTTCAGTTACCCTTCGTATCAGCCAGTGGGTCAATGGGTAGCACACTTGCCTCTGAGTCAGAAGGTTGTGGGTTCATGTCCCACTCTAGGGACTTGAGCACATAAATCTCGGCTGACACTCCAATGTTGTGCTGAGGGAGTGCTGCACTGTCTGAGGTGCAGTCTTTCAGATGAGACGTTAAACCTACTCTCCTTGTAATGTAGAGGGAACATAGCTGCCAGCCCTGCCTCAATCTACAGTCAGGGGACTTTGCGATGCACTCAACTGACATCTCATGGTAATTAAATTTTAATGGTAGCAAAGAGAGCAAATGGAATGTTGGTTCTTCTTTAACATTAAAAAGGTTAAAAATAAAGGTGTTAAAAGTTCCCTGAAGGTCTGTCGGACTGCCTGACAATTTTAAATTTCACTTTGCACGCATTGCAGTTACATTGTAGTTGTTGCATTCTACCTCATCGATGTTGTAATGTAGGAAAACACGACAATTTGCACACAGCAAGGTCCCACAACCAGCAATGAGATGAAAAGACCAAGCAATCTATTTTTTATTGATGTTGGGTGAGGAAGCAATGATGCCCAAGATACTTGGGAGAACCCCCCTCTGCTCTTCGCAATAGTGCTGTGGGATCTTTTATGTCCACCTGGGAGTCAGGCGGGGCCTCAGTTTAACATCTCATCTGAAAGACCGCCCCTCCGACAGTGCAGTGCTCCCTCAGCTCTGCATTGGAGAATCAGCCTAGATTTATGTGCTCAAGTCTCTGGATTGTGACTTGAGCCCACAACCTTCTGACTCCAGAGACACGAGTGCTACCCACTGAGCCAAGGCTGAGGTTTCTAAGTGTAGAAATATGGAAAGAAGCACAGTCATATTGAAGTCAAAGAAAAATCTCAGGTTTGCAAAATAGATACAGATGAGGAAGCCATTCAGCCAACCTTCGCACATCTATCCAGAAAGATGTTATCTGCACTTCACTAACCTGAAGCTCATTCCAAGTGTTGATTATTTTGTGTACAAAGAACATAATTTTCAGTTGCTGTTTGAACATAAGAATTAGGAACAGGAGTCGGCCATCTAGCCCCCCCGAGCTTGCTCCTCCATTCAACAAGATCATGGCTGATCTGGCCGTGGACTCAGCTCCACTTACCCACCCGCTCCCCGTAACCCTTAATTCCCTTATTGGTTATTTGTTAACCTGAAGTTATGCCTGCCTGCCCTAGTGCAATGGTATGATTTGAAGTACCTGTAGTATTCCAGGTTTACCTTTTCAAAATGCTATTTCATGCTACAGATAAGAACATAAGAAATAGGAGCAGGAATAGGCCATACGCCCCCTCGAGCCTGCTCCGCCATTCAATAAGATCATGGCTGATCTCAACTCCACTTTCCTGCCTGTTCCCCATAACTTTTGACTCCCCTATAGTTCAAGAATCTGTATTGCTGCCTTGAATATATTCAATAACTCAGCCTCCACAGCTTTCTGGGGTAGAGAATTCCAAAGATTCACGACCCTCTGAGAAAAGAAATTCCTCCTCATCTCCATCTTAGGACGACCCCTTATTCTAAAACTATGCCCCCTAGTTCTAGATTCCCTAAAGGGGGCCTATCAGTCTGTTCCTTTTGAAGGCTGAAGTGCTCAAGGTTTATCCAGTCTTTGCCTGTAACTCAGACCTCTGATACTAGCTACCAAACTTGAACCATGCACGTTTAAACAGAAGCCTTATTCTACCTACTTTTTTTACTTCAGATTCACACTGTATTTTTACCACCTATTGCAGATTAACTGCTACGAGGAGATCATTAACAGCTTTCCATTACCTGACCAAGACAGGAAAGTAGCTTTTACTGGCAACCTAGTCAAAAACAGAAGGCTTTTTCTTTATTACCAGATTAGTAGGTCAGTTATACTTCCGCAGTGACTCTGTACTCAAGATGATGAAAGTAAGATTCTTCCAGCTCAGTGTTCTCGCCTTAAAGCTCTTCTTTCTTTGACACATTGGTTTCATTGACTCTTGCCTGAACTTCAACCAAAGTGGCCATTTCTCATACGTGAGCCCAGGAAGTGAATGTCAAGATTGTTTTGGTGATGGAGGATTGAACAGTCCACTAGGTCTATGCATTATACGGCCTGCTGAGTCATTTCAGACCAAGAAGGAATTGTACCCTGCTCGGGGAGCAGTGACTGTTTTGTGGCCCTGCTACTCACGAACATCACAAGTGTGAAAGAGTTTAGACTTAACTCCTAGTTTGTCTCAGTAAATCATCAGTCCCTTTCACTGACCATATTCATATTGTGTGCTTAGTATCCCCTTTTGTGGCTTGGCATCAAATTTTGTCTGAGCTGTGAAGCACCTTGGGACGTTTTACTACGTTAAAGGCGCTTTTTAAATGCAAGTTGTATGGTGTACCACAATGTTTCTAGTTAAATTGATGTAAAGTTTTATTTTTTTATCAAGAAACTCGAGAGCAAAATTTTTGATTACTGTTACCAGTTTATGATAATGTTGATTGGAACATCTACCTGTTGCTGTTTCTGCACTGCTATATAGGCTGGGATATTTCTTATAGCCCCGTGGTGCAACATCATACCATACGGTGGCGCTGCTGAGCAGCAGTTGGCACAGCCTGGCAATTTGTGTTTTTTTCTAATGCGATTAAAATTGTGCTCAGAATCACATATAGCGGACTGTCGCATGTAGAAAATATACGTTGCTTTGAATTGTGGTGTTTTGCGCACTATGGAGCGGCATGGATTGGCCGCCCATTATGCACCCCACTGGTGTCAGTTGTGGCTCAGTGGATAGTGCTCTCGCCTCTGAGTCAGAAGGTTGTGGGTTCAGGTCCCACTCCAGGGACCTGAGCACAAAGTGCAGTAGTGAGGGAGTGACAGTGAGACGTTAAACCGAGGCCCCATTAGCCTTCGTGGGTGGATGCAAAAGATCCCACTGGAAGACCATCTATTCCCTTCATTATCTGTTAAACCTCAATCAGATCGCCTCTAAGTCTGCGTTTCTCTAAAGTGCCAACTCTTTTAGCCTATCTTGAGAATGAAGATACTTTAAACTGGAAATTAGTCTCGTGGCCCTCCTCTGCACCCTTTCCAAAGCCTCAATATCACCCACCATGTGATTAGACCCAAAACTGGACACAGTATTCCAAACGTGGAATTATTATTTCAAAGAAGAGCAGAAACATTCTCCCCGGTGACCTAAGCAATATTTATCCCTCAACCAACATCACTAAAAACAGATGGTCTGGTCGTTATCTCGTTGCTGCTGTTTGTGGGAGCTTGCTATGCGCAAATCGGCTGCCACGTTTCCTACATTACAGCAGTGACTACACTTCGAAAAGTACTTAATTGGCTGTAAAGTGCTTTTGGATGTTCTGAGGTCAATATAAAAGTGGAAAGTCTGGCAGGGTTGTACAACAGCCGGTCGATCCACAACTGCCCGTTTCTACATCCTTGTCGAAGAGGAATTTCACCCCCACACCTACAAAAGTGTTTGGTGCTGAATATGGTTCATATAATAAAGAAAGACTTGCATTTTTAATGCGCCTTTCACGACCACTGGATGACACAAAGCACGTTACAGCCAATGAAGTACTTTTTGGAGTGTAGTCACTGTTGTAATGTGGGAAACGCGACAGCCAATTTGCGCACAGCAAGCTCCCACAAACAGCAATGTGATAATGATCAGAGAGTCTTTTTTCAGTGATGTTGATCAGCTTAGGTAATGTCAGCTGAAGTCTCTGGAATGGAACTATGAACCAACAACCTTCTGACTCAGAGGGGCGGGTGCTGCTCACTGAGCCACAGCTGACACTTAAAGTGCAACAGGGATAAGTACAGGACCTATATTCGTGCAGATTTTGTTTTGTTGGTCTGACCGCACAATTCTTAATCGATGCAGAGGTGTCTGAGCATTTAGATTATGTGTAATGGTCTCGGGAAACATTAAATATCCCTTCACAAATGTAAGGAATGGATCTTAATTACGACTGTAGGTATAAAAAGGATTATCCAATCATCTGTAGCTAAAGAATTAACAACGCCCAGTCAGGCCATAGCAGTACTTGCGCAAGGATATCCTGCGGCCACTATATTGCTCAAGGATTGGTCTTTACTGATCTCTCTCATCTGTGGAGATCCACTGTGAACCTACCACAAGTCAAAACATAGAATATGCCCCATTCTGAGATCAGTATGGCTCCCTAATGACCATTTGTTTTAAGTGGCATTCAGTATCTTTTCTTTAATCGGAGTTCCTATGGCGAGGTGCCACCATCTAAGGGCCAAGTTGTTTTGTAAGTCAAATTTGTCGCGTTTCATGCTTAGTGGAATGGCACTGGTGCACGAAAATGTTGGGCCTGAGCCTGTCCCGAATCTCGGGTGGAGTCATTTATTAAAAAAAAATGTTTTAATCATTCATTGAATGTGGGCGTCACTAGCAAGGCCAGCATTTATTACCCATCCCTAATTGCCCTAATTGCCATTTAAGAGTCAACCACATTGCTGTGGGTCTGGAGTCACATATCGGCCAGACCGGGTAAGGGCGGCAGATTTCCTTCCCTGAAGGGCATTAGTGAACCAGACGGGTTTTTGCGACAATCTGGTAGTTTCATGGTCACTTTTTAAAATTCCAATTTTACTGAATTACCTAGCTGACGTGGGATTTGTTGCTTCATTTTTCGTAAATTACATTTTGGTACCATTGTATGAGCAATGTCTTTATCATTTTTACTTCCCTTCCACAGGAATTGGGCCAGTCCTTGGACTTGTACTTGTGGTGAACCAGTTGGGTTTTATACGACAATCCAGTAATTTTATGGTCACCTATAACGAGCCTTTTATTTCCGTTTTATTTACTTAACTGAATTTAAATTCCCCAGCTGCCGGGCTGGGCTTTGAACTCGTGTCTCGTGGATTATTAGTCCAGGCCTCTGGATTACTAGTCCAGTAACATTAAACGTTCCCTTATTTGCACATGGGGGCAGGCGCCATAGAGGACTAGGAATTTCAGACCGGCCCTTTGATGCTTTGCTGGTGGAGGGGGAGTGAACCTTTCCACTGGAAGATATTGTTTTGACACCCATTTTTTCTGCTTTCCTGTCCTGCGGTTGTGAAAGGCAGTATATAATTTATTGTTTTTTTGCTTGAAGATAGTTGGGTTGGTTTCAGCATTGAAAATATTAACGGCACTCTATAAATGTACGCTGTTTTAGAGGCTTGCTTTTAATTTAATGGCAGTGGCAACTAAACCACTTTGTCTGATTAAACAGGAAAACGTCAAATTCAGTGAGAGCGCAGTAAACACCAATTTTCACACGGTGGTTTCGATGGTCTGCAGTGCAAGCGTTCTTCTTGTACAATGACAGCAAGATCAGATTTGAGAAATGCCTTTTTTTGAAAACAAAGCGCTAGCTACAATTTCATGGAAACAGAGGTGTGCCCACTTGCAATTGACTCAAACATAAAAAGGTTTCCGAGCAACCAACCTCAGACCACAAACAGGTTCGCTGCCCAGCAGCATCAGCAGTGTCTGTTGGAAATACATTGTGGGAGTTGCAGTTCTTGCAGTCACACAGAGGAGGAGCTATTGCTGGAGAGGACACCTCCTTCGCCATGCTGGATATGATAATGTAATGCACAACACCATAGCCTGGTGTGGGGCACAAAAATTTGTTCCGACAACCCAATGGTTAGGAATGGGGAGGGGAAAAACATTCATGCTGCATATAACCATAGAATAATTGAGGAGCTGTCCGCATAGTAATGGATACGTCACTTGTTTGTAATACACATTTTTAAAGATCATGCAGTTATCACAAAGGACACTGATATACCATTGCATAATAACTGAGCTGTAAAATATGGGGGTGGTCTCGGGGAGGTGGGGACCCACTCCCCCAAAAGCAGCAGTGGTAACATATTTATTTCTGTGCCCCAGTTCAAAATTTTTCTCCCGGAAATTGAACAATTTAAGTTGTGCAAAAACTTAATTTCCCCACTGTTGGAAAAAGTCATGCTTTCGCTATACAAAGTCCCGGGTTAGACCATACCTGGAGCACTGTGAGCAGTTCTGGGCACCGCACCGTAGGAAGGATATATTAGCTTTGGAGGGAGTGCAGCGTAGGTTTACCAGAATGATGACCGGACTTCAAGGGTTAAACTACGAGGAAAGATTACACAAACTAGGGTTGTATTGCCTGGAATTTAGAAGGTTAATCTGATTAAAGTTTTCAAGATAATTAAAGGGGAACAGATGGGGTAGATACAGAAAAACTATTTCTGCTGGTTGGGGATTCTAGGACTAGGGGACAGTCTAAAAATTACAGCCAGATCTTTCAGGAGTGAAATTAGGAAACACTTCTACAGATAAAGGGTGGTAGAAGTTTGGAACACTGTTCCGCAAATGGCAATTGATGCGAGATCAATTGTTAAATCTATCAATCTCAGATTTAAAATTTTGTTAACCAAAGGTATTAAGGGATATGGACCAAAGGTGGGTATATGGAGTTGCGTCACAGATCAACCATGATCTCATTGAATGGTGGAACAGGCTCCAGGGGCTAAATGGCTTCCTCTGGTTCCTATGTATTATTTTTCAAGTTCGATTCTAACAAGCTTTTCGAATCCTGTGAAGTAATTCAATCGGCTGTTTTGGGTTCTTTCTGTGAGGTGAGATGTTGTTTAGTAAGTAACAAGTATTGTGCTGTAATTGTACCCCAGCAATGGTTGGCAGCGTCCGTGAAACTACCCCAGCTAGTAGCACTGTCTTCAGGAGAGAAGAGCCTCTGGAACAATATAATGTTAAAGACAAACTGAAAATGACTTGGTACCTTCAAAACAACCCTATTGTCACAATGATCACACTGCATGTGTGAGGGAGACCATTTAGACCATCTTATCTTTTCCTTCCATCGAAACCTGCGATTTCTCCCCTCAAAACATCTAACTGCCTCTTGAATGACTCCAAAGCTTTTGGCTCCACTGCCCGATCCAGATGACCATTCCAGTTTGGTGAAGAGGTGCAACCCTAACTGCAATGCTAAACCAGGTTGTATCTGTGCTACAAATTGATTATGATAGTTGGTATCCTAGTTGTAATGTATGCTTACAGGTTTGAAGAGCTGTTGAGTTGGGAGTGGCTTATCTCTCGTGATGTTCACAAGACTCGTGCTAGTCAGAGTAGGAATTGCAGGATAGCTCAGATGAATACGTGGCTTGAGGAGTGGTGCAGAAGGGAGGGATTCAAATTCCTGGGACATTGGAACTGGTTCTGGGGGAGGTGGGACCAGTACAAACCGGACAGTCTGCACCTGGGCAGGACCGGAACCAATGTCCTAGGGGGAGTGTTTGCTAGTGCTGTTGGGGAGGGGTTAATATGGCAGGGGGATGGGAACCTGTGCAGGGAGGCAGAGGGAAGTAGAATGGGGGCAGAAGCAAAAGATAGATGGAAAGAAAAGTAAAGGTGGAGGGCAGAGAAACCCAAGGCAAAAATCAAAAAGGGCTACATTGCAGCAAAATTCTAAAAGGGCAAAGTGTGTTAAAAAGACAAGCCTGAAGGCTCTGTGTCTCAATGCGAGGAGTATTCGTAATAAGGTGGATGAATTAACTGCACAGGCAGTAATGAATGAATATGATATAATTGGCATCACGGAGACATGGCTGGGAACTCAACATTCAGGAAGGATAGACAGAATGGAAAAGGAGGTGGGGTAGCGTTGCTGGTTAAAGAGTAAATTAACGCAATAGTAAGGAAGGACATTAGCTTGGATGATGTGGAATCTGTATGGGTGGAGCTGTGGAATACCAAAGGGCAGAAAACGCTAATGGGAGTTGTGTGCAGACCACCAAACAATAGTAGTGAGGTTGGGGAGAGCATCAAACAAGAAATTAGGGATGCATGCAATAAAGGTACAGCAGTCATCATGGGCGACTTTAATCTATATATAGATTGGGCTAACCAAACTGGTAGCAATACGGTGGAGGAGGATTTCCTGGAGTGTATAAGGGATGGTTTTCTGGACCAATATGTCAAGGAACCAACTAGAGGGCTGGCCATCCTCGATTGGGTGATGTGTAATGAGAAAGAACTAATTAGCAATCTTGTGCGAGGCCACTTGGGGAAGAGTGACCATAATGTGGTAGAATTCTTTATTAAGATGGAGTGTGACACAGTTAATTCAGAGACTAGGGTTCTGAACTTAAGGAAAGATAACTTCGATGGTATGAGACGTGAATTGGCTAGAATAGACTGGCAAATGATACTTATTTAAAGGGTTGACGGTGGATAGGCAATGGCAAACATTTACAGATCACATGGATGAACTTCGACAATTGTACATCCCTGTCTGGAGTAAAAATAAAACGGGGAAGGTGGCTCAACTGTGGCTAACAAGGGAAATTAAGGATAGTGTTAAATCCAAGGAGAAGGCATATAAATTGGCCAGACAAAGCATCAAACCTGAGGACTGGGAGAACTTTAGAATTCAGCAGTGGAGGACAAAGAGTTTAATTAGGAGGGAGGAAAAAAGAGTATGAGAGGAAGCTTGCTGGGAACATTAAAAACTTGACTGCAAAAGCTTCTATAGATATGTGAAGAGAAAAAGATTAGTGAAGACAAACGTAGGTCCCTTGCAGTCAGATTCAGGTGAATTTAAAATGGGGAACAAAGAAATGGCAGACCTGTTGAACAAATTCTTTGGTTCTGTCTTCACGAAGGAAGACACAAATAACCTTCCGGAAGTACTAGGGGTCCGAGGGTCTAGTGAGAAGGAGGAATTGAAGGATATCCTTAGGTGGGAAATTGTGTTAGGGAAATTGATGGGATTGAAGGCCGATAAATCCCCGGGGCCTGATAGTCTGCACCCAGAGTACTTAAGGAAGTGGCCCTAGAAATAGTGGATGCATTGGTGATCATTTTCCAACTGTCTATCGACTCTGGATCAGTTCCTATGGACTGGAGGGTAGCTAATGTAACACCACTTTTTAAAAAAGGAGGGAGAGAGAAAGAGGGTAATTATAGACCGGTTAGCCTGACATCGGTAGTGGGGAAAATGTTGGAATCAATTATTAAAGATGAAATAGCAGCGCATTTGGAAAGCAGTGACAGGATTGGTCCAAGTCAGCATGGATTGATGAAAGGGAAATCATGCTTGACAAATCTTCTAGAATTTTTTGAGAATGTAACTACTGGAGTGGACAAGGGAGAACTAGTGGATGTGGTGTATTTGGACTTTCAAAAGGCTTTTGACAAGGTCCCACACAAGAGATTGGTGTGCAAAATTAAAGCACATGCTATTGGGGGTAATGTATTGATGTGGATAGAGAACTGGTTGGCAGACAGGAAGTAGAGAGTCGGGATAAACGGGTCCTTTTCAGAATGGCAGGCAGTGATTAGTGGAGTGCCGCAGGGCTCAGTGCTGGGACCCCAGCTATTTACAATAAACATCAATGATTTGGATGAAGGAATTGAGTGTAATATCTCCAAGTTTGCAGATGACACCAAGCTGGGTGGCCATGTGAGCTATGAGGAGGATGCTAAGAGGCTGCAGGGTGACTTGGACAGGTTAGGTGAGTGGGCAAATGCATGGCAGATGCAGTATAATGTGGATAAATGTGAGGTTATCCACTTTGGGGGCAAAAACACGAAGGCAGAATATTATCGGAATGGCGACAGATTAGGAAAAGGGGAGCTGCAACAAGACCTGGGTGTCATGGTACATCAATCATTGAAAGTTGGCATGCAAGTACAGCAGGTGGTGAAGAAGGCAAATGGCATGTTGGCCTTCATAGCTAGGGGATTTGAGTATAGGAGCAGGGAGGTCTTACTGCAGTTATACAGGGCCTTGGTGAGGCCTCAACTGGAATATTGTGTTCAGTTTTGGTCTAATCTGAGCAAGGACATTCTTGCTATTGAGGGAGTGCAGCGAGGGTTCACCAGACTGATTCCCGGGATGGCAGGACTGACATATGAGGAGAGACTGGATTGACTGGGCCTGTATTCACTGGAGTTCAGAAGAATGAGAGGGGTTCTCATAGAAACATAAAATTCTGACGGGATTGGACAGGTTAGATGCAGGAAGAATGTTCCCGATACTGGGGAAGTCCAGAACCAGGGGTCACAGTCTAAGGATAAGGAGTAAGCCATTTAGGACTGAGATGAGGAGAAAATTCTTCACTCAGAGTTGTTAACCTGTGGAATTCTCTACCGCAGAAAGTTGTTGAGGCCAGTTCGTTAGATATATTCAAGAGGGAATTAAATATGGCCCTTACAGCTAAAGGGATTAAGGGGTATGGAGAGAAAGCAGGAAAGGGGTACTGAGGTGAATGATCAGCCATGATCTTATTGAATGGTGGTGCAGGCTCGAAGGGCCAAATGGCCTACTCCTGCACCTATTTTCAATGTTTCTATGTTTCTATGCACAGCGCCCTCTCGGATGCACCTCCTCCACCTAGGGTGGTCTTTGGCCAGGGACTCCCAGATGTTGGTGGGGATGTTGCATTTTATCAAAGAGGCTTTGAGGGTGTCCTTGTAACGTTTCCTCTGCCCACCTTGGACTTGCTTGCCCTGTAGGAATTCCGAGTAGAGCGCTTGCTTTGGGAGTCTATCGACTCTGGATGAGTTCCTATGGACTGGAGGGTAGCTAATGTAACACCACTTTTTAAAAAAGGAGGGAGAGAAAACGGGTAATTATAGACCGGTTAGCCTGACATCAGTAGTGGGGAAAATGTTGGAATCATTTATTAAAGATGAAATAACAGCGCATTTGGAAAGCAGTGACAGGATCGGTCCAAGTCAGCATGGATTGATGAAAGGGAAATCATGCTTGACAAATCTTCTGCAATTTTTTTTGAGGATGTAACTAGTAGAGTGGACAGCGGATGTGGTGTATTTGGACTTTCAAAGGGCTTTTGACAAGGTCCCACACAAGAGATTGGTGTGCAAAATTAAAGCACATGGTATTGGGGGTAATGTACTGACGTGGATAGAGAACTGGTTGGCAGACAGGAAGCAGAGAGTCGGGATAAACAGGTCCTTTTCAGAATGGCAGGCAGTGACTAGTGGTGTGCTACAGGGCTCAGTGCTGGGACCCCAGCTCTTTACAATATACATTAATGATTTGGATGAAGGAATTGAGTGTATTATCTCCAAGTTTGCAGATGACACTAAACTGGGTGGCGGTGTGAGCTGTGAGGGGGACGCTAAGAGGCTGCAAGGTGACTTGGACAGGTTAGGTGAGTGGGCAAATGCATGGCAGATGCAGTATAATGTGGATAAATGTGAGGCTATCCACTTTGGGGGGCAAAAACATGAAGGCAGAATATTATCTGAATGGCGGCAGATTAGGAAAAGCGGAGGTGCAACGAGATCTGGGTGTCATGGTACATCAGTCATTGAAAGTTGGCATGCAGGTACAGCAGGTGGTGAAGAAGGCAAATGGTATGTTGGCCTTCATAGCGAGGGGTTTTGCGTATAGGAGCAGGGAGGTCTTAGTTCAGTTGTACAGGGCTTTGGTGAGGCCTCACCTGGAATATTGTGTTCAGTTTTGGTCTCCTATTCTTGCTATTGAGGGCGTGCAGCGAAGGTTCACCAGACAGATTCGTGGGATGGCTGGACTGAATATGAGGAGAGACTGGATCGACTGGGCTTTTATTCACTGGAGTTTAGAAGGATGAGGGGATCTCATAGAAACCTATAAAATTCTGACGGGACTGGACAGGTTAGATGCAGGAAGAATGTTCCCGATACTGGGGAAGTCCAGAAACAGGAGTCACAGACTAAGGATAAGGGGTAGGCCATTTAGGACTGAGATGAGGAGAAACTTCTTCACTCAGAGTTGGTAACCTGTGGAATTCCCTACCGCAGAGAGTTGTTGATGCCAGTTCATTGGATATATTCAAGAGGGAGTTAGATATGGCCCTTACAGCTAAAGGGATCAAGGGGTATGGAGAGAAAGCAGGAAAGGGGTACTGAGGTGAATGATCAACCATGATATTGAATGGTGGTGCAGGCTCAAAAGGCCGAATGGCCTACTCCAGCACCTGTTTTCTATGTTTCTATGACTCAATAAAGCCCCAGTCAGTTGGGTTCAGGGGATCCACGATGAGGCAGGTGGTTGTGAGCCTGATGGATGAACTGGTGATGTGCAGTGTGATTGTTAAACCTTTGCTAATAAACCAACTAGTTCTTAATAGGAATGTGTTGCTATGAATTCTTAAGCAAAGAACCCATGAAGCAAATACATTACACTAGTGAATCACCAAAATGTTTAATATAATGTTTGCATCGTTTGTACGCCATTTTGTTCAATTTTTATCTTCTTTTAATCCGTAAACTCTTCATCATTAAATATGGGCAGTCTGGACAGTCTAACCTGCCTTCATGGTTGCTGCACATGCCATTTCTGATTATGGGGTACAGTAGCGAGCCTGGACTAATGATCCGGAGACATGAGCTGGAGAATTTAAAGTCAGTTAATTAAATATATCTGGAATTAAAAAGTTAGTATCCGTAATGGTGACCATGAAACTATCGGTTTGTGGTTTAAAAAAAAATCCATCTGGTTCATTTATGTCCTTTAGGGAAGGAAATCTGCCGTCCTTACCCGGTCTGAGCCTATATGTGACTCCAGACCCACAGCAATGTGGTTGACCTTTAACTGCCCCTCTGAAATGGCCCAACAAGACACTTCATTGTACCAAACTGCTGTGACAAAGTCAGCACTGTGGGAGTACCTTCGCCACACGGACTGCAGCGGTTCAAGAAGGTGGCTCACCACTACCTTCTCAAGGGCAACTTGGGATGGGCAATAAATGTCAACCTTGCCAGTGACGCCCACATTCTGTAAACAAATCAATTTTTTTAAATCTGCAGGTTTACACTCTTGCCCAAAGTCAAAAGTACCTGCAGTGAGTCTAAGGGATAGTGCTCAATTTTCCCCAAGCCCATTTTCTGGCGTGTTCCCAGAGTTACGCCTGTCTTTCTAGGCCAGAAATGCGCTGGAAATAATTTGCCAAAGTTTCCCCGATGTATAATCCGAATTTGGTGCCGCGCAGCGTGTCCAGTCGCCTCTTGGGGGTGGAGCCTGTTTGCGCCGAAAAATGATGCCGCACCTTCTGCGCATGCGCGGGGAGAAAAAAATTATGTTTTTGATGTCGTTGCAATGGACGCGCATGCGCAGTACAGCTCCAGGTAGGCAATCGGCCATTTTTGAAGAGCCAGTTGTGTATGTGAGAAGGAGTGCTGTGTGAGAGCATTGGAAAAATCGCAGCTGCAGCAGTACAAGATGCAACGCGGTGCAAGGACCAAGAATTTCTTACAGGAAGAAGTGGAGACATTAGCTATTGTAATTGAGACCAGATGTTAGGAGCTGGACACCAGCAGAGGTCACATAAGTTCCACCCAAAGAAATGAAACGCTGGAACCAAGTTGCAGAAGATTACTGTGCAATGGTGACCACCACAAGATCTGGAGGCCAGTGTAAAATGAAGTGGCAGGACCTTGATCAAGTAGTTGGTGTAAGTAATATTTTCATTTATTCAATGGAATTGCAGTTATAAATGTGACCAACTGTATGTCCCACCTCGCAGAAAGACAACCTCTTTTAAAAAGTTAGGTTATCATCTTTGCAGAGGAAGATGGCACATAATAAAAGGGAAATAACTCGGAACAGGAGGAGGCCCGGCAAATCTGCACCCACTGACGCCCTTGGAAGAGAGGGTCACTGCTATCATGGGTCCTGCCTGGAAAAAAGCAATCAGTACTGCACAAGCTAGGTCCAAACTCGAGGGAGAGGGTAAGTGCTGCAAATTCATCATGGTCCTTCAAATCAGCCTGCTGCCTGGCCTACAATGTGTGAGCCTACTCATGCCACCCACCCTGCCCCCTCCTCTGCTGCTAACCATTTGACTGTTCTGTTATATTTTGCAGAACTTGAGGCCAACCCTGACGATGCAAAAGAAGATTCAGATGTGGGCGAGCCAGAACATCTTCCAATCCAACCCTCCAGACCAAGAACATGGGGGGGAGGGGGAGGGGATGGAGCTGGATGAAGCTCCCACTATTGTACTGACTTTGGAGGAGGTGCCGCTCATGGAGGTGACTAGTGGTTTGAGTGCTGGTGGGACATTCCATGGTTTCACACCACCTGAGGTCCCAGTGGTGGGGTGCAGCAAGGCACACCCAGGGTCCCACCGTCCCAGGCAGTGGGTCCCTGTGGTGGGGTGCAGCGAGGCACACCCGTGGGGAGGAGGGGAAGGAGAGCTCGACCGCGCTCTCCTGAGGTGCAGGATCTAACGGATGTGGCTCACATGATGTCCTTGAGTGGGGAGAGCATTGATCTTACCCGATCACTCCTGGACGCCATCAGTGGGGTGAGTGATGAAGTAGTGGGACTGTCGGGAGAAGTAACAACAATGACACGAGAAATGGGAGCGATATCCGAGACCATCAGTGAGGGAATAGTGGCCATGAGGGAGGGAATGTCAGGGAATGCAAACCATGTCACGAACCATGAGGGAGAGAATGTTGCAGGTCATTGAGATACTGTCAGGGCACATGAAGGACGGCACATTGGAGTTAGCTGCTGCAATAAAGGAACACGCCCAGACCCCGCGCCCATTGACAGAATCAACGGTCACTCCCACTCCAGTCCCTACACCAGCCTCTGAAGAGCCCAAAGCTAGGCCCTCCAACTTTCCGCCCGAGCCCTCCAACTTTTCACCTGATGCCGACTTCCCCCTCCCCCCCCCCCCAGCCTCAAGAGGTGCGCAGTACCTGAAGTGTTAGAAAAAATAAGCTTGGTACCAAGCCCAGAAACACTGCGCCACCGCCTGCAGGCAGTCATGGAGAGTCCAAGACCAAGCACAGCGGACGGTCTTAGAATAAAGTGGAGGAGAGATGGGTGAGTGCTGCCTTGCTTTGCTGCTGTTGTTGTTGTTCTTACTGTTGTAACTGTTCTCAAATTGAAAGTTTTTTGTAAGTTATGTAAATTTACAAGTTTAAAAGTTTGTAAGTGATCTTAAATTAAAAGTTTGATACAAGAATCATTGTATTAAAGTTAAGTTAAGTACAAAAGAACTGTAAAACGTTTGAATAAAATATATTTTACATTAAAACTGAATCATGTTCCATTAACACAACACAACATTACGGTACAGCTCCAAACAGTAAACATGGTTCATGTGGAATATTTGTCGCTGAGCCCTCAGGCATCAGTAAAGCATTCACGGATGAGCTGCTGTCGCAAGGCTTGAGAAATCGTTAAAGGAGCATGATGGCCCGCCTTCCTCCGCCGTCATGCTCCGGCCTCAGGCACTTGCATGGTTTCCTCATCCTCATCACCATCCTCCACCTCCTGCTCGTCACCTGCATCTTCCAAATCATTATCATCAATCACTCACCACAGTTGGGTCTTCCACTACCAGGTGCTGCTGCCTCATGATGGTTAAGTTATGCAGCATGCAGCACACAACAATGAACTGACCGACAATCTCCGAGGAGTACAGCAAGTAGCCTCTGGAATGGTCCAGGCATCGGAAACGCTGGTCCTCTCTGATGTTGCAATGTGCAACATGTTGTATTCGCGGTCAGCTTCCGTCCGGGTTACACGTAGGGGCGTCATGAGCCAAGTGGCGAGGCCATACCCTTTGTCTCCCAGTAGCCAGCTCTGTCCTTATGGCTGCTGGAACATGACAGATGTAACGCTGTCGCGCAAGATGAATGCATCATGGGTGCATCGATTGACATGATATGATTCATATCGTCACACATGAGCTGCACATTAATGGAGTGGAAGCCTTTTCTGTTCCTGTACATCTCGGAATTCTCCAAAGGTGCTCGCAAGGCGATATGGGTACAATCAATGCAGCTCTGTACCTTTGGGAAGCCAGCAATCCTGGAGAAGCCCACAGCCCTGTCATGGATTGCTTGGGCGGTCATGGGGATCTTTATGAAGTCATTCCTCTGCGCATACAATGCAGCCGTGACCTGGCGAATGCAGACATGTGTTGCATGTTGAGAGATGGCGCACACATCCCTAGTTGTAGCTTGAAACGTGCTGGAGGCATAGAATGAAAGTGCAGCTGTAACCTTCACTTCAACTGACAGAGCAGTCCTCCTGATGCTTCTAGGTTGCAGGTCTGCTTTGACCAACTCACAGATCTCTCTCACTTTGTGGAAATGCAGCCTTCTGACACAGTCTGCATCACTCAGGTGGTGGTACGAACGCCTGTCTCAATATACCCGAGGTGGGTAAGGCCTCCTGCCCAGCACCCTATGGGCTCTGATGTTCCTGATGCGATGACGTTGAATCAATTGTCTCTTACGTAGCACCATGATGCAGAAGGCTAGCACAAGGTATGGCATTGTCAGTATTACCCTCATACTTAAATTTAACCTTTGAAAGAAGCTCAAAATGACAAAAAAGCAGGCAGGACAGTCTCGCAGTTCTCTCCCCAAGGTCTGCATAGATGGACCATGCCGAAGATCTTGTGACTTCTCTTCGCCCCGCCCCCCCCTTAACTAATTGCAATCTTGTGACCTTTCTCTTTCTCTTTCCCCCCCCCCCCCCCCCCCAAACTAATTGCAGTCTTGTGACTTCTCCCCATCCCCAACCCCCCACCCTCCCAGCTTGTTTTCTAGCCGAGTACCTGTGTCCGGGCGCGGGGCCGATTCTGCCGATCAAAACTACGACCCTCCAGGCCTGCTTCAAGATGTTCGCTGGTGGCGTGTGAGTGAGTTTTAAAAAAAGAGAGAACTTCTAAAGTCCAATAAATTTACATTTGCTATGTTGACACATAACAAAAAGTTGAACTTTATTATTGATTTTGACAGTGTTCTTGACTCCCTCCAAAATCTTCGATTTAAAAACAATGGCGTCTTTCACCGCCGATTTGTCAATGTGCACTGGTTTCCATAACTGCCCAGAAGGTTTTTTGGGAGTGGCTAGATACGCCACACTAGGAGGAAAGTATGTTGTCCAAATTGCGAAAAAGAAATTTTAAACGGCGCAGACATGAGGAACCATCCCCTATGACATTAAAAAAAAAAGTGGCCTCGAAAAATCGTAACAAATCAGTTATACCGGCGCAGAGGGAAACTTGGAAAACAAAAAAAACGGCGCAAATGACCGAGGAAAATTGAGCCCATAGAATGTTAGCACAGTCCATTTTCTGGCTGATCGTTATCATTCTGTTTGCTGCACAACGATAGTGTGTTTGTGCTAAAACTGTTACACAAGTTTCCACTTTTTTGAGTGTTCACTGCAAATGTACATATACTTTAAATAGGACTACAGAAAGAAAGACTTGCATTTATATAGCACCTCCCACAACCACCGGATGTCCCAAAGCATTTTACAGCTAATTAAGTCTTTTTTTTGAAGTGCAGTCACTGTTGTAATGATTATCTTCAATGAGAGGTCATTGCCACTGAATTGAGGCTTGCCATAACTTGCAAACCATTGACTTGCATCAACAACATCTGGTTCAAATGAAAACTCTCCAGGAGGCTTTTCTGTGGAGTGAGTGATGTTTGCCTTCTAGCAGTTAAGGATGGCAGAAGTACATTTACTGCCAGTGAGTCTCCACACCAAAATATCTTTTGACAAATAGCACCCAGAGAGGTCACGTCAAAGTGACCATCAGTTCAATGAGCAGGGGTGATGAAAGGTGTAATGTATTTGTTTCATGGATTCTTTGCTTAAGAATTCATACCAACACATTGCTATTAAGAACTAGTTGGTTTACCAATCACACCACACGTTACCAGTTCATCCACTAGGCTCACAACTGCATACCTCATCGTGAATGACCTGGACCAACTGACTGGGGTTTTATTGAGTCTTGTGAACGTCATGTGACTGGCTAAGCCACTCTCAATGCAACAGCTCTACAAACCTGTGAGCATACTCTCAGGCGCGTACATGACAAAAGGTGTCAAATTATGAAAGTGGCCATGAATATGAATGATAATGTGCTCACCGCTCGTTTTTAATATAGGGATGCGACTGCTGCCAACGACAAAGTTGTTCCGCATGCACAGTTCCAATGGTTGTTCTTGATGGACTTTGTAGTCAGCGATCATTTTGATAGATTAATGTGGTTTGTTCATGAAATGAATCATCCTTGTAATAATTCAAAGTAAAGATATTGGCGGTTTCCACTCATTTCTAAGGCCTTTCTGGTTTCCGATGTGGTAGTTTGATGGTGGGATCTGGCTCAGCTCTGGTGCGCTCAACAAGCAAAAGCTCCTGGAGTTTGTCAACAATCAGCATCACCGAGCTTTAAATGTAAGTAATTATTAATAGACATAAAGAAAGACTTGGATTTATATATCGTCTGTCACAACCACTGCATGTATCAAAACGCTTTACAGCCAATGAAGTACTTTTGGCAGCCAATTTACACACAGCAAGCTCCCACAAACAGCAAAGTAATGACCAGATATGTTGATTGAGGGATAAATATTGGCCAGGACAGTCAAAATAGTGTCATGCGATCTTTTACAACTTGAGAAGGCAGAAGGGACCTCGGTTTAACATCTCATTCAAAAGATGGCACCTCCAAAAGTGCAGCGCTCCCTCAGCACGGCAGTGGAGTGTCAGCCTAGATTTTTGTGCTCCAGTTTCTGGAGTGGGACTTGAACCCACAACCTTCTGACTCTGAGGCAAGAGTGCTACCTATTGAACCACGGCTGATGATGGTTTAATATTACCAACAATTGGGACGGGGGGAGGGTGTGGGGAAAAGAGATCGCTGTTGCCGAACTTCGTCCCGAGAGAAAGTTCATAGTTATGTGCTGGCAAACTGAACCGAAAAGAAAATTAAAATTACATTTTGAATTATTGTTTCTATTGGATTCTGTTGAATTTCAATCAGCTTATGTTGAATTGGGGTTTCTTGGTGGATTAATGAAAGTTATGAACATTGGCATTCATGCGCAGAATGCTTCTACGTAGCTTCCATTGCGTTGGCAGCATCATAAAAACCAAATGGTAATGAAGAGTGACACTGTATCAGATACTTTTACATTTTCCCCATCTTCCTCTTCAAGGCTCTTGTAGGTGTAGAGTTCCATGGCCATCAACAACCTTTCAGTGCCTCAGTTAAGCAGCCAGTCTCCACGTGTGAGCTAAGTGTCAACAGGCTCTAATTCACCCAGAGTTGAGCCCAGCACCATCTTCACCCGGCATGTGCATAAGATGAGAGTCGCATTAAACATTCCTACAGTAACATCACTCACCGTCATTTCTAGGCAACAGCAGGGAGATGTTGGGCATAATTTACATCGTACATTTTTATTTCCCCAAATAATTTCCACAACAATAAATTTTTCACATTAAATAGTCTTTGTATACCACGGGACAGCATTAGATGCCCTGCTTCAGCAAATTATGGCTCATTATCGTGACATTTATTTGTGGGAAGTACCAGTAATTTCTATAGCCTGGAAATGACTCAGTGATGTTACTGTATGCGTTTGTCAAATTCCTCCTTGCATTGAAATAAATCGTCTCCATTAAGATAACAAAGTGAACAATTTGACGAAAGCAGGTTAAATGTTCATACAATAACATCCACAGTAATTCTCAAGCTTGTATCTCCACATCGAGGATAAATTGGAGTGACTGGCTGAGTTTCAGCTCAAAAAAATAATATTCTGTCACATTTCAATGAAGGGGAGACAACTGATGCAGTTTCAGCATGTACAGAGGGATCTGGGGGTCCTTGTACATGAAACACAAAAAGTTAGTATGTAGGTACAGCAAGTAATTAGGAAGGCAAATGGAATGTTGGCCATTATTGCAAGGGGGATAGAGTATAAAAGTAGTGAAGTCCTGCTACAACTGTACAGGGCGTTGGTGAGACCACACCCAGAGTACCGTGTACAGTTTTGGTCTCCTTATTTAAGGAGAGATATACTTGCATTGGAGGCAGTATGGAAAAGATTCATGAGGTTGATTCCTGAGCTGAAAGGGTTGTTTTATAAAGAAAGGTTGAGCAGGTTGGGCCTATACTCGTTGGAGTTTAGAAGAATGAGAGGAGATCTTATTGAAACATATAAGATTCTGAGGGGGCTGGACAAGATGGATGCAGATCGGATGTTTCCCCTCATGGGAGAATCTAGATCTAGGGGCCATAATTTCAGAATAAGGGGTCGCCCATTTAAAATGGAAATGAGGAATTTCTTCTGAGGGTTGTGAATCTTTGGAATTCTCTTCCCCAGAGAGCTGTGGAGGCTAGGTCATTGAATATATTTAAGGTGGAGATAGACAGATTTTTGAACGATAGGGGAGTCGAGGGTTATGGGGCAGGCAGGGAAGTGGAGTTGAAGCCAGGATCAGATCAGCCATGATCTTATTGAATGGCGGAGCAGGTTCGAGGGGCCAAATGGCCTGCTCCTACTACTTATGTTCTTATGTTCTGAAATGCCATATAAAGGGCAGAAATTATGGCATAGCATTACATCTGATGGATGTTATCTGATAGGCTGACGAATGCAGCCCCGGTATAAGAAGCAATATTCCCTAAGATCAATCTGTTGTAATTTTTCTGTTCTTGAGTTTGCATATGGGTTGCTCAAGTGTGTTGCCGCGATGATATCATGGTCGGGGTACTCCAGTGGGAAATTGAAGGTTTTGGTTGGTACAGGATTGAAGGAAGGGTATGAGGGGCAGCCACACACACATGGAGAATGTTTTGAGTTATCCCATGTACTCAGTTACAGAAAATGCCTCTTGCTTTCCATGAGAACGCCACGAGCTCGCCATCTGACGTCACAGGAAAGCCTTGGGGGTGAAAAATTTGGTCACGCCTCTGTTGTGGTGTTAATCCAGGCACCGTGGTACTTTTAGCGCCTTGAAAAAGTTTGCATCAGAATAGGTCGAAGAGCTGATGGGTGATACATCAGCCGTTGCACACCAGAGCTGGGGTAGGGGGGGGCCATAACGAAAGTTTGGTTGGTACGTTTTGTGGGCCCATTGTGCATGCGGAGAACTCCAAATCAGATCCCAGGAGAAGCCGAGTCTTAAAGGTGCAGCATAGTAACGCACCCATTAAAATTTTCAAAATCACTTGTTTTCAACCTGGACTGCTATGTCTGTCTGCCGCTGCAAACTCAGAGGCTCACACATCGTGCTCTGAGTAAACGTTGCACTGACTGACCTCCGAGGGAAGCGTTTCCTTATTCCTTTAAGCAGCCAGCAGGTAACGACTGCAAACCTGTACTGACTTTTTTCAGACGTTGTTATTGGCGGGCACTCAGTGAGGCGCACGCACCAAATTTACCGACTGGGACGCAAGCGTGCGCGTTGCGCCAGGAATAAGTCATGATCGGCGTGATCGTCAGCAGCCAGGCGCTAATGGTTTGAGCCCCCGGTGAGCCTCTAATGAATTTTCCGTCGGGGCGCTAAAAGCTGCGTGCCCAGTCGCTAAGCTTTAACGCTCCCATTAACGCCCTTTCTGGCCGCTAACTGAGGCGTTAGGCAACCGAAAATCCAGCCCTTGCAATTTATAGGAGTACGTTTTCAATGTCAAAATGTGGTGCTTTGTAACTCCGTGTGAGGCTGTGGCAGGCCTACAGAGAGTTGAGGTGTCCACCCTGAGGCAATCCTGTGAATGTTACAATGCAAGGCTCACAAAGAAAGAACTTGCATTTATATAGCGCCTTTCATGACTTCAGGACGTGCTAAAATGCTTCACAGCCAATTAAGTACTTTTAAAGTATAGTCACTATTATACTGTAGGGAAAGACGGCAGCTAATTTGCAAACAGCAAAGTTCCACAATCAGCAATAAGATGATTGACAATCTGTTTTAGTGCTGTTGGTAGAGGGATAAATATGGGCCACGATACTGGAAGAACTCTTGTTTCGTTCTTCGAATAATGCCATGGGAACTTTTCCATCCATCTGAAAGGTCATGGAAACATAGAAAATAGGTGCAGGAGTAGGCCATTCGGCCCTTCGAGCCTGCAGCACCATTCAATAAGATCATGACTGATCATTCCCTCAGTACCCCTTTCCTGCTTTCTCTCCATACCCCGTCATCCCCTTAGCCGTAAGGGCCAAATCTAACTCCCTCTTGAATATATCCAATGAACAGGCATCAACAACTCTCTGCGGCAGGGAATTCCACAGGTTAACAACTCTCTGAGTGAATCTCATATCAGTCCTAAATGGCCTACCCCTTATCCTAAGACTGTGTCCCCTGGTTCTGGACTTCACCAACATTGGGAACATTCTACCCGCATCTTACCTGTCCCGTCCCATCAGAATCTTAAATGTGTCTATGAGATCCCTCTCATCCTTCTAAACTCCAATGTATAAAGGCCCAGTTGATCCAGTCTCTCCTCATATGTCAGTCCAGCCATCCCGGAAATCAGTCTGGTGAACCTTCGCTGCACTCCCTCAATAGCAAGAACGTCCTTCCTCAGATTAGGAGATCAAAACTGAACACAATATTCCAGGTGAGGCCTCACCGAGGCCCTGTACAACTGCAGTAAGACCACCCTGCCCCTATACTCAAATCTCCTAGCTATGAAGGCCAACATACCATTTGCCTTCTTCACCGCCTGCTGTACCTGTATGCCAACTTTCAATGACTGATGAACCGGGACACCCAGATCTCGTTGCACCTCCCCTTTTCCTAATCTGCCGCCATTCAGACAATATTCTGTTTTCGCGTTTTTGCCTCCAAAGTGGATAACCTCACATTTATCCACATTATACTGCATCTGCCGTGGATTTTCCCACTTACCTAAGCTGTCCAAGTCACCCTGCAGCCTCTTAGCGTCCTCCTTACAGTTCACACCGCCACCCAGTTTAGCGTCATCTGCAAACTTGGAGATATTACACCAATTCCTTCATCTAAATCATTGATGTATATTGTAAAGAGCTGGGGAAGCAGATGCGGTTTCAGTTTAACACCTCATCTGAAAGGTGACCCTTTTGACTGCAGAGTTCTGTCAGATACTCCAACTCATTAAAGAGATTTGGCTACAGAGCAAGGCTGTGATCCAATGGAGAGCTGCTGACCATTTTATCTGACACAAGCACATCAAAAAAAAAACAAGGAATATCAAATCCAAGGAGGTTTCTTCCTAATTTTCTACCCTCTCCTCCCTGATGGACTCCTGTTGGTTGTCTAGTTCCTGGACAGGTGCCCTTTGCTACTTCACCCAAATAGCCAGGTGGGAAGCAGGGCACCTGGGTATGGTAAATTATCGGTTATGGTACTCGAATAGTAATTCATAAGTTGTGGGTACAAATCACACCATGGACTACAGGTTGAACCTCTCTTATCCAGAACTCCCTTATCTGGAACCACCCCTGGTCCAGAACCATTCCTGGCTGTTCCAACCTGAACAAATTGAAGACCTCCATCACTGGTCTGATCCCGTGATCCACTGTCCCCACCCACTCCCCCGGCCATGATCTCTCTGCCCCACTCCCAGCCCCGACAGCCAGCCCCGATGCCCCCTTGCTCAGTACCTGTACCATCCAATTTAATGTGACTAGCCCACATCCGGAAAAATCCCTTATCCAGAATAGGCCAGGTCCCGACGATTCTGGATAAGGGAGGTTCAATCTGTATTGGATTCGGTAAATAGGGTAAATCTCCAGTTTGGCCCCAGATAAAATAACCAAATAAAGCTGCTGGATTGTTGTAAAAATCCAATTGATTCATGAATGTATTTCAAGGAAAGGAGCCTGCCACCTGTACCTGGTCTGGATTACAGCTGACTCCAGTAGCACATCACATGACGCTTCATGCCATGGCGATGGTGGGGACACTCCAAGAGACATTGGGCCAGAAATGTATGTTGGGCAGTGTCGCAAACTGGTTGGCATTGCGTGGGCCCCCCTACCGCCGCCCGGATATTCTATTCCTTTTTTGGGGGACCAATTTCAACATCAGAGGGTGCAGAGAAAGTTCACCAGAATGATATCAAGAATGGGGAACTTCAGTTAAGTGGAGAGATTAGAAAAGATGGGATTGTTCCCCTTCAAGCAGAGAAGGTTAAGGGGAGTTTAAATCGAGGTGTTCAAAAGTATGATGACCCCCGGACATCTCAAATCACTTTACAGCCAATGAAATACTTTTGGAATGTTGTCACTGTTGTAGACCAATATGTCGAGGAACCAACCAGGGAGCTGGCCATCCTAGACTGGGTGTTGTATAATGAGAAAGGACTAATTAGCAATCTTGTGCGAGACTCCTTGGGGAAGAGTGACCATAACATGGTAGAATTCTTTATTAAGATGGAGAGTGACACAGTTAATTCAGAAACTAGGGTCCTGAACTTAAGGAAAGATAACTGATGGTTTGAGACATGAATTGGCTAGAATAGACTGGCAAATGATACTTAAAGGGTTGACGGTGAAGGCAATGGCAAACATTTAAAGATCACATGGATGAACTTCAGCAATTGTACATCCCTGTCTGGAGTAAAAATAAAACGAGGAAGGTGGCTCAACCGTGGCTAACAAGGGAAATTAAGGATAGTGTTAAATCCAAGGAAGAGGCATATAAATTGGCCAGAACAAGCAGCAAACCTGAGGACTGGGAGACCTTCCGGAAGTACTAGGGGACCGAAGGTCTAGTGAGAAGGAGGAACTGAAGGATATCCTTATTAGGCTGGAAATAATGTCTGGGAAATTGATGGGATTGAAGGCTGATAAATCCCCGGGGCCTGATAGTCTGCATCCCAGAGTACGTAAGGAGGTGGCCCTAGAAATAGTGGATGCATTGGTGATCATTTTCCAACAGTCTATCGACTCTGGATCCGTTCCTATGGACTGGACGGTAGCTAATGTAACAGGGAGGGAGAGAGAAAGCGGGTAATTATAGACCGGTTAGCCTGACTACAGTGGCGGGGAAAATGTTGTAATCAATTATTAAGGATGAAAAAGCAGCACATTTGGAAAGCAGTGACAGGATCAGTCCAAGTCAGCATGGATTTATGAAGGGGAAATCATGCTTGACAAATCTTCTGGAATTTTTTGCGGATGTAACTAGTAGAGTGGATAAGGGAGAACCCGTGGATGTGATGTATTTGGACTTTCAAAAGGCTTTTGACAAGGTTCCACAAAAGAGATTGGTGTGAAAAATCAAAGCACATGGTATTGGGGGTAATATACTGACGTGGATAGAGAACTGGTTGGCAGACAGGAAACAGAGTTGGGATAAAGGGGTCCTTTTCAGAATGGCAGGCCCCAGCTCTTTACAATATACATCAATGATTTGGATGAAGGAATTGAGTGTAATATCTCCAAGTTTGCAGATGACACTAAACTGGGAGGCGGTGTGAGCTGTGAGGGGGACACTAAGAGGCTGCAGGGTGACTTACAGGTTAGATGAGTGGGCAAATGCATGGCAGATGCAGTATAATGTGGATAAATGTGAGATTATCCAGTTTGGGGGCAAAAACGCGAAAACAGAATATTATCTGAATGGTGTCAGATTAGGAAAAAGAGAGGTGCAACGAGGCCTGGGTGTCATGGTTCATCAGTCATTGAAAGTTGGCATACAGGTACAGCAGGCGGTAAAGAAGGCAAATGGTATGTTGGCCTTCATAGCTAGGGGATTTGAGTATAGGAGCAGGGAGGTCTTACTGCAGTTGTACAGGGCCTTGGTGAGGCCTCACCTGGAATATTATGTTCAGTTTTGATCTCCTAATCTGAGGAAGGACGTTCTTGCTATTGAGGGAGTGCAGCGAAGATTCACCAGACTGATATCAGGGATGGCTGGACTGTCATATGAGGAGAGACTGGATCAACTGGGCCTTTATTCACTGGAGTTTAGAAGGAAGAGAGGGGATCTCATAGAAACGTATCAGATTCTGACGGACTGGACATGATAGATGCGGGAAGAATGTTCCCAATGTTGGGGATGTCCAGAACCAGGGGACATAGGCTTAGGATAAGGGGTAGGCCATTTAGGACTGAGATGAGAAGAAACTTCTTCACAGGTTGGTAACCTGTGGAATTCCCTGCCACAGAGAGTTGTTGATACCAGTTCATTGGATATATTCAAGAGGGAGTTAGATATGGCCCTTACGGCTAAGAGGATGACGGGGTATGGAGAGAAAGCAGGAAAGGGGTACTGAGGGAATGATCAGCCATGATCTTATTGAATGGCGGTGCAAACTCGAATCGCCTACTCCTGCACCTATTTTCTATGTTTCCCCAACATCGGGAGCAATCTACCCACATCTAACCTGTCCCGTTCCGTCAGAATCTTGTATGTTTCTATGAGATCCCCTCTCATCCTTCTAAACTCCAATGTATAAATTCCCAGTTGATTCAGTCTCTCCTCATATGTCAGTCCAGCCATCCCGGGAATCAGTCTGGTGAACCTTCACTGCACTCCCTCAATGGCAAGAACGTCCTTCCTCAGATTAGGAGACAAAAACTGAACACAATATTCCAGGTGAGGCCTCACCAAGGCTATGTACAACTGCAGTAAAACCTCCCTGCCCCTATATTCAAATCCCTTAGCTATCAAGGCCAACATACCATTTGCCTTCTTCACCACCTGCTGTACCTGTATGCCAACTTTCAATGACTGATGAACCATGACACCCAGGTCTCATTGCACCTCCCCTTTTCCTAATCTGACACCATTCAGATAATATTCTGTCTTTGCGTTTTTGCCCCCAAAGTGGATAACCTCACATTTATCCACATTATACTGCATCTGCCATGCATTTGCCCACTCACCGAACCTGTCCAAGTCACCCTGCAACCTCTTAGCGTCCTCCTCACAGCTCACAATGCCACCCAGTTTAGTGTCATCTGCAAACTTGGAGATATTACACTCAATTCCTTCATCCAAATCATTGATGTATATTGTAAAGAGCTGGGGTCCCAGCACTCAGCCCTGCGGCACTCCACTAGTCACTGCCTGCCATTCTGAAAAGGACCCGTTTATCCTGACTCTTTGTTTCCTGTCTGCCAACCAGTTCTCTATCCACGTCAGTTATATTACCCCCAATACCACGTGCTTTGATTTTTCACACCAATCTCTTGTGTGGGACCTTGTCAAAAGCATTTTGAAAGTCCAAATACATCACATCCACTGGTTCTCCCTTGTCCACTTTACTAGTTACATCCTCAAAAAATTCCAGAAGATTTGTCAAGCATGATTTCCCCTTCATAAATCCATGCTGACTTGGACCGATCCTGTCACTGCTTTCCAAATACGCTGCTATTTCATCCTTAAGAATTGATTACAACATTTTCCCCACCACTGATGTCAGGCTAACTGGTCTATAATTACCCGCGTTCTCTCTCCCTCCCTTTTTAAAAAGTGGTGTTACATTAGCTACCCTCCAGTCCATAGGCACTGATCCTGAGTCGATGGACTGTTGGAAAATGATCACCAGTGCATCCACTATTTCCAGGGCCACTTCCTTAAGTACTCTGGGATGCAGACTATCAGGCCCCGGGGATTTATCGGCCTTCAATCCCATCAATTTCCTTCCACAATTTCCCACCTAATAAAGATATCCTCCAGTTCCTTCTTCTTTCTCACTTGACCCTTGGTCCCCTAGTACTTCTGGAAGGTTTTGCCTTCGTGAAGACAAAACCGAAGTATTTGTTCAATTGGTCTGCCATTTCTTTGTTCCCCATTATAAATTCACCTGAATCCACTGCAAGGGACCTACGTTTGCCTTCACTAATCTTTTTCTCTTCACATATCTATAGACGTTTTTGCAGTCAGTTTTTATGTTCCCGGCAAGCTTCTTCTCGTACTCTATTTTCCCACTCTTAATTAAACCCTTTGTCCTCCTCTGCTGAATTCTAGATTTCTCCCAGTCCTCAGGTTTGCTGCTTGTTCTGGCCAATTTATGTGCCTCTTCCTTGGCTTTAACACTATACTTAATTTCCCTTGTTAGCCACGGTTGAGCCACCTTCCCCGTTTTATTTTTACTCCAGACAGGGATGTACAATTGCTGAAGTTCATCCATGTGATCTTTAAATGTTTGCCATTGCCTATCCACCGTCAACCCTTTAAGTATCATTTGCCAGTCTATTCTAGCCAATTCACGCCTCCAGCCATCGAAGTTACCTTTCCTTAACTTCAGGACCCTAGTTTCTGAATTAACTGTGTCACTCTCCATCCATTCTACCATGTTATGGTCACTCTTCCCCAAGGGGTCTCGCACAACAAGATTGCTAATTAGTCCTTTCTCATTATACAACACCCAGTCTAGGATGGCCAGCTCCCTGGTTGGTTCCTCAACATATTGGTCTAGAAAACCATCCCTAATACACTCCAGGAAATCCTTCTCCACCACATTGCTAACAGTTTGGTTAGCCCAATCAATATGTAGATTAAAGTCACCCATGATAACTGCTGTACCTTTATTGCATGCATCCCTAATTTCTTGTTTCCACTGGCAGGAAGGTCAGTAACCAAAGGGCACAGATTTAAGATAATTAGCAAAAGAACCAGAGGCGAGATAAGGAGAACTTTTTTACGCAGCAAGTTGTTACAATCTGGAATGCACTGCCTGAAAAGATGATGGAAGCATATTCAATAGTAATTTCAAAAGAGAATTGGATATATACTTGAAATGGAGAAAATTGCAGGGCGATGGGGAAAGAGCGGAGAAGTGAGACTAGTTGGATTGCTTTCTCAAAGAGCCAGCATAAGCACGATGGGCTGAATGGCTTCCTTCTGTCTGTGATTCTTGATCTGCTGCATGATTCTATGATTCTTGAAATTGATTTGAATACAGTGGTGTGTCTACATACAGATAGCCAGAACAGTCCACGACAGAAGCGTAATCATTTACAACATCCATCTTTACCTTTGATAAGCATTAATTGGTATCAGTTGCACCATTTCGTAGATTTAAAGTAGTAGGTAGAAGGTTCAGAGGGGTGATGAGGAAAAAGAATTTCAGCCAGAGGCTGAAGGGGGTCTGGAACTCACTGCCTGAAAGGGTGGTAGAGGCAGAAACCCTCACCACATTTAAAAAGTACTTGGATGTGCACTTGAAGAACCGTAACCTACAGGGCTACGAACCAAGTGCTGGAAGGTGGGATTAGGCTGGGTAGCTGTTTTTCGACCAGCATGGACTCAATGGGCTGAATGGTGTCTCTGTGTCATAACTTTTCTATGATTTCATTTAATGAATGTGTGATTTGCAATCCACTGTACTGATAAATTGAAGATATTTTTTCTTTAAATGGGGTGGGTATAAATAAAGGAGCTGAGCTGAATTTTCATTTTGCCATCAATGAGAGTTTAGCGGTTTAACCAATTTGATTCGTGATTGGCGATGGATGGACTTAGATTAGTTATGAATGCAGCAAGAATGCATGATTGTCAATGGAGAAGTGGATAATTCTTCCCCCATCCCCCCCCTGCCTCTCGTCTCGTGTTATAAACTGTGTCCCAGTTTACAGCGTGGAAAGCAGATTTAGCAACTGATGTCGTTCGTCAGCTATTATCCCGACTCTCTGCTTCGTGTCTGCCAACCAGTTCTCTATCCATGTCAGTACATTACCCCCAATTACCATGTGCTTTGATTTTTCACACCAATCTCTTGTGTGGGACCTTGTCAAAAGTCTTTTGAAAGTCCAAATACACCACATCCACTGGTTCTCCCTTGTACACTTTACTAGTTACATCCTCAAAAAATTCAAGAAGATTTGTAAAGCATGATTTCCCCTTCATAAATCCATGCTGACTTGGACCGATCCTGTCACTGCTTTCCAAATGCGCTGCTATTTCATCCTTAATAATTGATTACAACATTTTCCCCACCACTGATGTCAGGCTAACCGGTCTATAATTACCCGCGTTCTCCCTCCCTTTTTAAAAAGTGGTGTTACATTAGCTACCCTCCAGTCCATAGGCACTGATCCCGAGTCGGCAGCTATTTGACCAGCTGCAAACACAGTGGAATTAAAAGCAGATTTGGTGTTTGGCGTGTGTGTATAAGCATGCATCCTGTTTTCTCAAAACCCGGTATCGCTTTCGGAGGGTTCTGCATTCAAGTGGCTCAGTTTTGAATTGGCCAACTCGTGAAGTGCAAACATCGTGCATCGCTCCGTTATGCTCTGCGGCCGTGCAGCGGTGTGGAGCTCCCACGCAGACGCGGTATTTTGACTGGGCCGCCCACCCAAATAAAAATTCAAGGGAACATTGGCTGTGACCCAATTTTACATTTGGCCATCAATCTTTTCCTATTTATCAGTTCTCTGTTTAAAAATATATGTGCACCCCCCTCTCTAACCATTTGTAAAGTGTCCCCCTCCCAGTCCTCTACCAAAGCAATTTTGCATAAAAGCAGCCCATGGAATCCCACTTATTGGATTTTATTTAATTATTTGCCTCCGTTCCTTAACGTGAAATATCAAGCCATTCTTCCGATGGCTCGGTGCTAAAGGCACCCGGTGTGCACCCTACACACTAGGAAAGTCACTGGCTCCAGTTTATAGAATCACACAGCACGGGAGGAGGCCATTTGGCCCATCATGCCTGTGCCAGTTCTCTAAGCGCTACCAATCAGTCCCACTCCCTCTTGCTTTTTCCGTATAGCCCTGCAAATTTTTCCTTTTGAAGTATTTTTCCCTTCTCCTTTTGTAAGTTATTATTGAATCCGCTTTCACCATCTTTTCAGGCAGCACATTCTAGATCATCATAACTCACTGCGTTAAAAAATTTCTTCTCGTCTTCCCCCCCCCCTAACTTTTTTGCCAATTATTTATTTAGCTGACTTTAGTTGGGTCATAGTGACAACACTACAATTGGTCTTCCTTAGGGAAAGAATAAACTCAGCCAAGGAGTTAATGTGTTCTGGTTTGCCCCTTTGGGAAGGCACGTGTTTGTGGGCGTTTGGATCTGGCTTGGCCATGATGCCTGTCCTGGTTGAACAGTCCACCAACTGATTGTCTGAGCTCAGTTGGTTAAGAAACTGGAGGAAAGCTGACCCTCATAGAACACCAATATAGTGAATGTCTTAGGAAGAGCATGTGGGGGAGAAGATTGGAGGGGGGAAAAAATATCACGCCTTTGCTTGCCACCTTCTCCAGCTGATAAGCTTGGGAAATCAGATGTCTGATTTTAGAGTGCATGTCAAGGTGATGATTTGGTTAATTATCTACTTTTTTAATCCGGTATCCGCAAAGAACACTCCCAGCATGGACCTGCACTTGTATCTCAACTCCAACCTTAGGAAAGCTCCTAAAAAGCATGACCAGGTTATTTCTGTTTTTCTATACCAGCTAACGTTATGGCCAGTTTGCGCTGTTGCATCCAAAGAGTAATGGAGTCATGGACGTGTAGTGTCAGTCGTGGCTCAATGGGTAGCACCCTTGCCTCAGGGTCAGAAGGTTGTGGGTTCAATCCCACTCCAGAGACTTGACCACATCGATCTAGGCTGACTCTCCAGTGCAGTACTGAGGGAGTGCTGCACTTTCAGAGGTGACATCTTTCGGATGAGATGTTAAACCGAGGTCTTGTCTGCTCTCTCAGGTAGATGTAAAAGGTCCCATGGCACTATTTCGAAGGAGAGCAGGGGAGTTCTCCCCGGTATCCTGGCCAATATTTATTCCTCGATCAACATAACAAAAACAGATTATCAGCTCATTATCACATTGCTGTTTGTGGGAGCTTGCTGTGCGCAAATTGGCTGCCGCGTTTCCCACATTACAACAGTGACAACACTCCAAAAATACTTCTACAAAAGCAAAATACCACGGATGCTGGAATCTGAAATAAAAACAACATGCTGGAAATCTCAGCGGGTCAGGCAGCATCTGTGGAGAGAAAAACAGAGTTAACATTTCGGGTCGACGACCCTTCGTCAGAACTGGCGAATGTTCAAAAAGAACAGATTCTTAACGAGCACTGAAAGGAGTGGGGAAGAAAGAACAAAAGGGAAGGTCTGTGATAGGGTCGAAGGCAGGAGAAATTAGAGAGACAAAAGGGATGATGGGCCGAATTGAAATGGTAATGGCAGAAGTTTGAAAAAAATTAATCTGGATAGGATGTGATTGGTGGAATAATAACCAGCTGCCATTAGAGTCAAAGAGAAAAAAAGCATAAGGTGGAGGTGTCGGGGCAGGGGGAAAGGAGCCAAAGCTGGGCAGAGGTTATACTCTGCAATTGTCGAACTCAATGTTGAATCCAGAAGGCTGTAAAGTCCCTAAACGAAAGATGAGGTGCTGTTCCTTGAGCTTGTGTTGAGCTTCATTGGAATTGTAGTGTCTCTGCACCCTGTTACAAACTCACACGAGGCATGAATATATCAGACACAGTCACTCTGTGACCTTCACTTTATTCCCAGGACTCGAGTGCTGATCCTGGGTGGGGCCTCCTCTTTTATACCTGGAAGCCCAGGTGAGGAGCTCACTCCCTGTGGTCAGGGTGTGCATTCCAAGGGTACAGGTACAGTATGCATGAGTTACAGTTACATACTTATAGTCATTGCAAGATGGTGAAATACTTGACATCACCTCCCCCCTTAGGTCTTTTAGTTTCAGAGGTTAAGTCTGTTGGGTGGTCGGCGCTCTCTCGTGGAGTGCTGCAATTGTGGCTCTGGTGGCTGAGCCTCAGCGCGCGCCTCTGTCACTTGAGGTGATTCCGGCCTGTCCGGGCAGGCCGCAGGGACTGTGCATGCTGAGGGCTGTCTTTGTTGCTCGTGCGCTGGCAGTGGTGTAAGTGCTATCTCATCATGCTCTTCTTCCAGTTCCTCCGTGTCTGCACTGAACCTTGTCTGTACTTGGTCCAAGTGTTTGCGACATATCTGCCCATTGTTTAGTCTGACCACCATGATCCAGTTTCCTTCTTTGCCAATTACGGTGCCCTCAAGCCATTTGGGTCCCCAAGCATGGTTAAGAACAACTACCGGGTCATCTATTTCTATATACACCTCCCCCTTGAGCCTCGATCATGGAGCTCGGTTTGGGACTGGCGCTTGCCCTCAACAATGTCTGCCAGGGCTGAGTGAATGAGGGACAGCCGTGTCTTGAGCGTGTGTTTCATGAGGAGTTCCGCTGGCGGGACTCCCATGAACGACTGCGGCTGGGACCTGTAGGCCAGCAGGAGGCGCGATAGGTGGTACTAAAGGGAGGGTCCTTGGATGCGTAGCATGCCCTGCTTTATGACTTGGACTGCCCATTCTGCCTGGCCATTGGAGGCCGGCTTGAACGGCGCTGTCCTGACGTGCTTGATCCCATTGCCTGACATAAACTCCTGGAATTCATGGCTGGTAAAACACAGGCCATTATCGCTGACCAGGATGTCCGGCAAGCCGTGGGTCGTGAAAACCGTACGCAGACTCTCCACAGTGATGGATGTCCTGCATGAGTTCAATGTGATGCACTCGATCCACTTCGAGTATGCATTGACAACAATCAGGAAAATTTTTCCCATGAACGGGCCCGCACAGTCCACGTGAATACGTAATCATGGCCTGGTGGGCCAGGGCCACGGGCTGAGTGGGGGCATTGCCCAGCTGGGCACATGTCGTGCACCTGCGAACCCAGTGTTCCAAGTCTGAGTCAATCCCTGGCCACCACACGTGTGACAGGCCAATGGCCTTCATTAACACGATGCCAGGGTGCTCGCTGTGGAGTTCCCTGATGAACGCTTCCCTTCCTTTCTGGGGCATGACTACCTGGCTGCTCCATAGCAGGCAGTCGGCTTGGACGGAGAGTTGATCCATCCATCTCTGAAACGGCCTGACTTCCTCGGGCCACGCCCTGTGTGCGGGTGTCCAGTCCCCAGTCAGGACACATTTCTTTATCATGGATAGGAGGGGGTCCCTGTTGGTCCAGAGTTTGATCTGGCAGGCTGTGATGGGGGAGCCCGCAGTGTCAAAAGCCTCGACGGCCATGACCATCTCGGCGCTCTGCTCCGACGCCCCCTGGGTGGTGGCCAGTGGGAGCCTGCTGAGTGCGTCAGCGCAATTTTCGGTGCCTGGCCGGTCCGTATGGTGTAGTCATACGCAGCCAGCGTGAGGGCCCATCGCTGTATGCGAGCATTAGCGTTGACAGCCTTGCTGTCGGACAACAGGGATGTTAACGGCTTGTGGTCCATCTCTAGCTCGAGCCGTCTACCGATAAGGTATTGGTGCATCTTTTTCACACCGTACACACACACGAGTGCCTCCTTCTCAACCATGCCATATCCACGCTCTGCCTGGGAGAGCGACCTGAGGTCAGCCATCATCGTTACCCTGCTGCAAAACACACCCAACCCCGTAGGATGACGCATCGCATGTTAAAACCAGTTTTTTACAGGGGTCATATAAAGTCAACAGTTTGTTGGAACACAGCAGGTTCCTCGCCTTATTGAAAGCCAGTTCTTGACAATCCCCCCAAGACCATTCACAACCTTTACGGAGGAGCATGTGTAACAGCTCCAACAATGTGCTTAAGTTCGGCGGGAAGTTCCCAAAATAGTTCAAGAGTCCCAGAAATGATCGCAACTCCGACGTGTTGCCAGGCCTGGGCGCCCAGTGAATCGCCTCAGTTTTTGATTCAGTGGGCCGGATCCTGTCTGCGGCAACCCTCCTGCCCAGGAACTCGACCTCTGGGGCCAAAAACACGCACTTGTCCTTTTTCACCCGTTCCAATCAGCGTAGTACCTCCTCCAGGTTGCGGAGGTGTTCCTCAGTGACCCGACCCGTTATAAGGATGCCGTCTTGGAACACAATCATTCCAGGGATGGACTTGAGCAAGTTTTTCAATGTTTCGCTGAAAGATAGCCGCTGCCGAACGAAAGCCAAACAGGTACCTATTGTAAACAAATAATCCTTTGTGTGTCGTGATGATGGTCAGAAACTTGGACTCTTCAACCAGTTCCTGAGTCATGTAGGCCGGAGTGAGGTCCAGCTTCGTGAACAGCTTACCACCTGCCAACGTGGCAAAAAGGTCCTCCGCTCTCGGGAGCGGGTATTGGTCTTGCAGCGACACTCGGTTGATGGTGGCTTTGTAGTCGTCACAAATCCTGACCGAGCCATCTACTTTGAGGACGGGAACAATGGGACTTGCCCAGTCACTGAATTCAACGGCCGAAATTATGCCCTCTCTGAACAGCCTGTCCAGTTCACTTTCAATTTTTTCACGCATCACGTACGGCACCGCTCTGGCTTTGTGGTGCACTGGTCTGGTGTCCGGAGTGATGTGTATCACTACTTTGGTGACTCGAATTTTTGCAATACCTGCGAGCATGAACTTCGCTCCACGGATGAAATGGCGTGCACATCCCCCCATTTCCAATTCATCTCAGCTAGCCAACTCCTCCCCAAGAGCACGGGGCCATTTCCCGGAACAATCCAGAGTGGCAGCCGGTTCTGTGATCCATTATGTGTTACCACCAAGTTTGCACTGCCCAGCACTGGGATGATCTCTTTGGTGTACGTACGTAGCTGCGTCTCAATGCGTTCCAGTTTGGGCCTGCTAGCTCTGTGTGGCCATAGTCTCTCAAATTGTTGGGCGCTCATGAGTGACTGGCTAGCTCCCGTATCCAGCTCCATGTGCACCGGGATGCCATTCAGTAAGACTTTCATCATCATGGGTGGCGTTTTGGTGTATGAGCTGTGGATGTCGGCCACATGAACTCTCTGAACTTCAGCATCTATGGTTGTTCCCCAGGCCTCATCCTGCATTTCAGACCCCTCATCTGGTTCGTCTGTCTCGCAGACTAGCCTCGCTACTGCCTTTTTGCACATCCTGACCAGGTGTCCCTTGACATTACAAATCCTACAGGTGTAAAGTTGGAACCTGCAGATTTTTGCAGTGTGTCTGTTCCCACATCTCCAACATGAGCTGAGATTGCTGTTAACAAAAGGACTATTCCCAGGCATTCCTCTCTGATGGCCCTTTTGGCTGTTTCTAAGCACTCTGATGGGAGGGTGTTAATTGTCCCATCACAGGATGTATTGTTCCTCGTGATGGCATGAATTGCCGATCCTCTTTCCATTGTCCCTGTTGCCAGGAGCTTGTTGCTGCCTGGATGGTGTCGAATTGCCCTTGCTTGCCTGCCTGGACGGTGTCGAATTGCCCTTGCCTGCCTGTGGGGTTCTGTGTCATTTTTATAACATAGATTCCCTGATTCAACGCAACTTTAAAACCAGGGCTGTATGCGTAGATTAGCTTGGTCTCCTCTTAGAAACATAGAAACATAGAAAATAGGTGCAGGAGTAGGCCATTCGGCCATTCGAGCCTGCACCGCGATTCAATAAGTTCATGGCTGAACATGAAACTTCAGTACCCCATTCCTGCTTTCTCGCCATACCGCCATGGACTACATCCAACTCCTTTTTGAATATATTTAGTGAATTGACCTCAACAACTTTCTGTGGTAGAGAATTCCACAGGTTCACCACTCTCTGGGTGAAGAAGTTTCTCCTCATCTCGGTCCTAAATGGCTTACCCCTTATCCTTAGACTGTGACCCCTGGTTCTCTCCTTCCTTTTTTAAAAAGTGGGGTTACATTGTGATGTGTGACAAAGTGCGCCATAAAGGTCTGAGCTATCAACGCAGCCACTTCTAAAGTCAAAGCCGTAGCCTTTATGAGCTTCCTGAAAATGCCGGCATGATTAATGCCCTCGATGAAAAAGTCCCTTAACATCTCCCTCCTGCAGGCATCGGAGAACTTACAGAGACTGGCCAAACGCCGCAGTTCCGCCACGAAGTCCGAGATGTTTTGACCCTCTCGACGCCGGTGAGAGTAGAACCGGTGCCGGGCCATGTGTACGCTACTTGCCGGCTTGAGATGCTCACTGATCAGCTGGCTGAGCTCTTCGAAAGACTTGTCCGCTGGCTTTTGGGGTGCGAGCAGGTCTTTCATTAGCGCATACGTCTGTGGACCACAGCTGGTCAGTAGATGCGCCCTCCGCTTTTCAGCCACTGCCTCTTCCAGCCAGTCCTTTGTGACAAAACTCTGCTGGAGTCTTTCCACAAAGTCGTCCCAGTCCTCACCCACACAGTAATGTTCCTCTGTGCTGCTGGTGGCCATCCTCGTGGTTCGGTGATTCCCATTTCTCGTTGCCAGATGTAGTGTCTCGGCACCCTTTTACAAACTCACACGAGCCATGGATCTATCAGACACGGTCATCTGTGACCTTCACTTTATTCCCAGAACTCGAGTGCTGATCCTGGGTGGGGCCTCCCCTTTTATACCTGGAAGCCCAGGTGAGGAGCTCACTCCCTGTGGTCAGGGTGTGCATTACAAGGATCCAGGTACAGTATGCATGAGTTACAGTTACATACTTATAGTCATTGCAAGATGGTGAAATACATGACAGGAATAGTGCAGGAGTCTGAGGATGGAGAGGTCAGAGTGGGAATGGAGTGGAGAATTAAAGTGACAGGCGACTGGAAGCTGAGGGTCACACTTGTGGACTGAACAGAGGTGTTCCGCAAAGCGGTTACCCAATCTGCGTTTGGTCCCCCCAATGTAGAGGAGACCACATCATGAGCAGCGAATACAGTATACTAAATTGAAAGAAGTACAAGTAAATCGTTGTTCACCTGGAAGGAGTATTTGGGGCCTTGGATAGTGGGAAGGGAGGAGGTAAAAGGGTAGGTGTTGCATCTCCAATGCTTGCACGGGAAGGTGCCGTGGGAAGGGGAGTGAGTGTTGGGTGACTGCGGAATGAACCAGGGTGTCGCGGAAGGAGCGGTCGCTTCGGAATGCTGAGAGGGGAGGGGAAGATGTGATTGGTGGTGGGATCACGCTGGAGATCACAGAAATGGCGGAAGATGAATGTGGAGGCTGGTGGGGTGGAAGGTGAGGACAAGGGGAACCCTGTCATGATTCTGAGAGGGAGGGGAAGAGGTGAGAGCAGAGGTGCGGGAAATAGAACGGACACGGTCGAGGGCCATGTTAACTATGGCGGAGGTGAATCCTCGATTGAGGAAAAAGGAAGACGTCAGAGGCACTAGTGTGAAAGGTGGTGTTGTCACAGCAGATGCAAAAATACTTCATTGGTTTTAAACCGCTTTGAGATGCCCGGTGGTCGTGAAAGGTGCTATATAAATGCAAAGCTTTCTTTCTTTCTTTGTTGTATAAGCATGGCGTTACCTTGGGAACTGTGAGATGTTCTTTTTGGACAGCTCATTGTATACAGGTCTCTTTTGCTAAATTACCTGATTTTGAATAATTTGTGTGGATGTTTGTTTCCATGGTGTAAGATCAGGACCTGATGGCACCCAGAAGAATGGTTCCTTGGACACGTTATTGGAGGGCTCCCAACACATCAGTGGAACTCTGTCCCGGCGTGCTCAGGAATGGAGGGATATGAGGAAAATTATCCAGTGACCGCTGCTGGAGAGAGCTCGTGTTCAGAGCATGAGGGGAGAAAATGCGAGGAAAATGAAAAAGGAAATCTCATTTGAGTTGGTTTTCTGCAAAAGTCAGGAGACACCACAGGCACAATTTCCTCATCATTTTTGGTATACAGGACAAGAACATTTTTGTGGCTGAGGGAGTGCTGCACTGTCGGAGGTGCCATCTTTCGGATGAGGCGTTAAACCAAGGCCCCTCTGCTCTCTCTCTCTCGAGTGGACGTAAAAGATCCCATGGCACTCTTTTGAAGAAGAGCAGGGGAGTTCACCCCGGTGTCTTGGCCAATATTCATCCTTCAACCAATACTTAAAAACTGATTATTGGGTTATTTTCAAATTGCTGTTTGTGGAAGCTTGCTGTGTGCAATTTAGCTGCTGCGTTTCCTACTTTACAACACAGGGCACACCAATAAAAGAGTATTTCATTATCTGTAACGGGCTGTGGAATGTTCTGAGGTCGTGCAAGGTTTTCTTTCTTATTCTGCTAATTATCTTGTACATCTCTGTAAAATCCCTCCAAGGAAGCTCCGCCAGTTGTGTGCCCAATGGGAACTCTGTGACAAATTTAAATCCCATTTTACTCTGAATTCTTCATCCCTTTCTGCTTTAAAACTATTAGCTGGATGCAGCAGCAAGCAGACATTGCATCATTCCAAATGCAAAATACTGCGAATGCTGGAAATCTGAAATGGAAGCAGAAAATGCTGGAGATATGCAACGTGTGGGCCCATGCAGCTCTCTGCTAGTCCCACGCAGCCCGGCACCAGCTTTTCTAATATTAAATGCGCAAAACTGTGAATGGGCCGCGTGCAGCGAAAAGAAAATGAGGGGGCACATTGCTCACCGAGTCAGGCAGCACCTATGGAGAGAGAGAGAGAGAGCTAAGGTTTCAGGTCGATGACCTTTATAATTCCCTTCTGCAATGACGTCATGAATGGAGACAGAGGGCTGTGAGCAGGACCCCGCCTCCATTCATGATGTCACTGGATAATAGTACATGAAGTAACTGCCGGGAAAATTCTACACAAAATATCGTTTGCTCCTGACGGGGATCTTTCAGCTACAACAAGCAGACATCACTGAGGTAAGTGCTGCCGAAATATGAAGATTTTAATAGAATTTCAGATTGTGGGGCATCTCAGATGAAATGCTTTATCCCTTTGAAGAATATTTGGCTTCAGTTTCAAACCAGAAAGGCTCCAGGTTTAATTCTTGTTCTGCTGACTAGGGATATCGAAGGAATGGGGGTGGGGGGGAGGGTAGCAGCAATGGCATCAGAATTAGCTCCAGTGTCCCTGGGTAGGGAGGAAATTGGCTAGAGTTTTCGTCCTCCTCCCACTCGCCAGTGACGGCAGCTAGAAGGTTTGCGCAGGTGGACTTCAAATGAAGGGCAAGATCAGGTTGGCTACGATGACCTCCAGTGTCGAATAGCCTGCCAATTTTGCTGGCGGAATTGAACCATCCAGGGCAGGGAGCTGCCACGGTTGATTCTGGTGCGGTATCAGTGGAACCGTACCTCAGCATTGAACCTTCAGAAAGAGAAAAAGGGAAGATGAGGAGTGGCGGGGGAAGGGATGACACTTTAGATGGGATCATGCTGGCATCTGCATTCAGTAGCTGCTGGGCTGAAGTGGCTCTCTGTCGCATGATGAAAAATATCACTGCCCTACTTCGATGGGAGTGTAAAAAAAAAACCCAGATCTATAATCGACATAGGCTGGGTTGAACATTACATGGTGACTTGTCAAGTGTGGTCCAGTCAGAACTGTAAGACCAATGCCACATGTCGATTCGTGATTTCCATGAAGTATTAATAGCCACGAACGCTGCAATCGGATTGGCTCTGAAACAGTGAGATCTCCGAACAGCGAGAAAGTAAATTTTTTTTCCTTCTGCACCACCTGTCATTTGTGCTGCTCCAAAGTCTCGGGTAATATGTGGACGCACTGGTACGGAATTGAACCAGCCAGGGCAGGGAGGTGCCAGGGTTGATTACCAAATCCGATGCTGATTTACAACAACAACTTGTATTTTTATAGTGCCTTTAGCGTAGTGAAACATCCCAAGGCGCTTCACAGGAGTATTATGAGATAAATTTGACACAGAGCCGCATAAGTGGAAATTAGTGCAGGTGACCAAAAGCTTGACCAAAAGGTAGGTTTTAAGGAGCGCCTTAAAGGAGGAAAGACAAGTAGAGAGGTGGAGCGGTTTAGGCAGGGAGTTCCAGAACTTGGGGCTCAGGCAACAGAAGGCATGGCCACCAATGGCTGAGCGATTATAATCGGGGATGCTCAGGAGGACAGAATTAGAGGAGCGCAGACATCCCGGGGAGGGGAGATTACAGGGGTAGGGAGGGGCGAGGTATCAGGTGGCTGTGAAAGGTGCTATCTAAAGCCAAGTCTTCCTTTCCATCTTTCTCGCTTTCTTTCTAGCTTTCTAAGCAGCAGCAAACAGCCTCTTGTAATAATGAGAGAAACCAGGTCTCCCTGAGGAGGAGGGTGGGGGGGGTGCGTGTGAAGCAGTGAGATCACCCTTTTCTTTGTATATTTTTAAAGGGAAATTTTCATTGGGAATGGCTTGCAAGCCAACAATTCCTGATGTGAACCAATTATGAATCTGCAGTCAGTGGCACTGCCAGTAAAATGAATTTTTTTTCTTCCCAAGTGTTTACAGTCCCAGCTCTACTTCGCTGTTCTCTATCCCTTCTTGTAGAAAGTATAAGAATAACATGGACAATATTACCACCGTTGAAAATCACAATTCACAAAAGACTCTTGTCTTTAGCAGCTGTCTTGCAAAGTTCTTGGCAATGCTCCAACAATATAACACTGATGGAAGTCACTTGTATTCGTATATTGCTATAAATAGAGGCGTATGTTTTGTTTCGTGCAGTGCATGCCTCATCAGTTTTATAACTGATTTTCCACAGTATTTAATGAAACATATACTTAATAGCCAACAATGCTGCAACACGCAGTTGAATTTCTTTCTCTCTAAGTTCATGTTTTTTTTTGACCATGTGCCAATTGCCGGTGAGCGATTAGGAAGGCTCCTAGGCATTGGTCAATGCCAACCCTGATACAGCAGCTAGAGGATGCATAGGCGAACATAGGAACAGGAGGAGGCCATTCAGCCTCTCGAGCCTGCTCCGCCATTCAATGAGATCACAGTTGATCTGCAACCTAACTCCATATACCCCACTGCTCAACCATCAGTGGCCATGCCTTCAGCTGCCTGGGTCCTAAGCTCTGGAACTCCCTTCCTAAACCTCTTTGCCTCTCTACCTCTCTTTCCTCCTTTAAGACGCTCCATATAACTTACCTCTTTGACCAAGCTTTTGGTCATGTGCCATAAGTGGCTAACGGTGTCAAATTTTTTTTGTCTTTTAATACTCCTGTGAGGTGCCTTGGGACGTTTTACAATGTTAGAGGCGCTATATAAATACAAGTTGTTATTTGGCCCATATCCCTTAAACTTTTGGTGAACAAAAAGCTATCAATCTCCGATTTAAAATTAATAATTGATCTGGCATTGATTGCCGTTTGTGGAAGAGGGTTCTAAACTTCTGCCACCCTTTGTGTGTAGAAGTGTTTCCTAATTTCACTCCTGAAAGGCCTGGCTCTAATTTTTAGACTATGCCCCCTAGTCCCAGACTCCCCAACCAGCGGAAATAGAGTCTCTCTATATACTACTACATCCCTTCCATCCCTATGGGGAAAGCTAGGAACAGGAGTGGGCCATTCAGCCCCTCGAGCCTGTTCTGCCATTCAATTAGATCAAGGTTGACCTGTATCTTACCTCCATTTACCTGTCATGGTTCCTCAGTCCTTGCCCAACAAAATTCTCAGTTTTGAAATTTTCAATTGACCCCCAGCCACAACAGCTTTTGGGGGGGGGGGGGGGGAAGAGAGTTCCACCATCCTTTGTGTGAAGAAATGCTCCCTGATTTCACCCCTGAACGGCCGGCTCTAATTTTAAGATTATGCCCCATGTTCTGGACTCTCCCACCAGAGAAAATAGTTTCTCCCTATCTACACTATCAAATCCTTTAATCATCTTAAACACCTCAATTAGACTAGGCTTCGAGGGAATACAAGCCTAGTCTTTGCAATCCGTCCTCATAATTTAACCTTTTTTGCTCCGGTATCATTCTCGTGAATCTGCATCTGACTTTCATAGAACAGGAGAGTTTTTAACCTAAAGGAAAAGACCATTTGACCTAATAAATGTGTCTTTTTCAGAGACAGACACCAGCTCCTTGCTTTCGCACCATATCCTTCAATCCTTTCAGTCCCTAGGGACTGGAGAGTAGCTAATGTAACACCATTTTTTTTAAAAGGAGGGAGAGAGAAAATGGGTAATTATAGACCAGTTAGCTTGACATCAGTAGTGGGGAAAATGTTGGAATCAATTATTAAGGATGAAATTGCAGCACATTTGGAAAGCAGTGACAGGATCGGCATGGATTTATGAAAGGGAAATCATGCTTGACGAATCTTCTGGAATTCTTTGAGGATGTAACTAGTAGAGTGGACAAGGGAGAACCAGTGGATGTGGTGTATTTGAACTTTCAAAAGGCTTTTGACAAGGTCCCACACAAGAGATTGGTGTGCAAAATCAAAGCACATGGTATTGGGGGTAATGTACTGACGTGGATAGAGAACTGGTTGGCAGACAGGAAGCAGAGAGTCGGGATAAACGGGTCCTTTTCAGAATGGCAGGCAGTGACTAGTGGAGTGCCACAGGGCTCAGTGCTGGGACCCCAGCTCTTTACAATTTACATTAACGATTTGGATGAAGGAATTGAGTGTAATATCTCCAAGTTTGGCTTGTTGTCGCTGCAGGGCTGCTAGTTGAGCCTGGCCTTGCTGGGCTGTTGGGCGTGATGGGTTCGATTTCCTGGTCTGGCGTGGTGTCGTTGATCCTTTGGGTGTGTGTTGTGGGCTCGAAAAAGGTGGTGTCTGCTGTGGGTTGTTCAGGGCAGTCTGTGAACTGCAGCCTCGTTTGGTCCAGGTGCTTTCTGCAAATTTGTCCATTGTCTAGTTTGACTACAAATACCCTACTCCCTTCTTTAGCTATCCACTTGGGACCATGTCCATAGTTTAGCACATACACAGGGTCATTCAGATCAATTTCCCGTGACACAGTGGCGCGACCATCGTTTACATTTTGTTGCTGCCGCCTGCTCTCTACCTGATCATACAGATTGGGGTGAACCAGCGAGAGTCTGGTTTTAAGTATCCTTTTAATGAGTAGCTCAGCCTGGGGCACCCCTGTGAGCGAGTGGGGTCTCGTGCGGTAGCTGAGCAGTACTTGGGACAGGCAGGTTTGAAGTGAGCCTTCTGTGACTTGTTTAAGGCTCTGTTTGATGGTTTGTACTGCCTGCTCTGCCTGCCCATTGGAGGCTGGTTTAAACTGGGCCGAGGTGACATGTTTGATCCCATTGCGGGTCATGAATTCTTTAAATTCGACACTGGTGAAACATGGCCCGTGGCAATGGCGGTGGCGGTGCTTCCCGACATTATTTCACATTCAATCCATTTTGAAAAAGCATCCACCACCACCAGGAACATTTTACTGAGAAATGGGCCCGCATAGTCGGCATGGATCCTCGACCATTGTCTGGAGGGCCAGGACCACAAACTTAGTGGTGCCTCTCTGGGCGCGTTGCTCAACTGAGCACATACGCTGCATTGTCGTATACAGGGCTCTAAGTCAGAGTCAATACCGGGCCACCACACGTGGGATCTGCTTTCATCATTACCATACCCGGGTGTGTGCTGTGGAGATCCGAGATGAACGTCTCCCTGCCCTTTTTTGGTAGCACTACGCGGCTAGCCCACAACAGGCAGTTTGCCTGAATGGACAGCTTGTCCTTTCGCCACTGGAATGGCTTGATTGGCTCTTGCATTTCAATGGGGATGCTGGCCCAGCTCCCATGCAGTACACAGTTTTTTTTATTAGGAACAGCAGAGGATCTTGGCTGGTCCAAGTCCTAATCTGGCGGGCTGTGACAGGTGATTTATCATTTTCAAACGCTTCCATGACGATCAACAAGTCTGCGGGCTGTGCCACCATCAACAAGTTTGCAGGCTGCGCCATTTCCAACCCCGTGGTGGGCAATGGTAGCCGACTGAGAGCATCCGCACAGTTCTCGGTGCCTGGCCTGTGGCGGATGGTATAGTTATACGCTGATAGCGCGAGTGTCCACCTTTGTATGCGGGCTGAGGCATTAGTATTTATCCCCTTGTTTTTAGCGAACAGGGATGTGAGGGACTTGTGATCGGTTTCCAGCTCAAATCTGAGGCCAAACAGGTACTGATGCATTTTCTTTACCCCGAACACACATGCTAATGCCTCTTTCTCAATCATGCTGTATGCCCTCTCGGCCTTAGACAAGCTCCTGGAAGCATAGGCGACAGGTTGCAACTTCCCCGCAACGTTAGCTTGTAATACACACCCGACTCCGTACAACGACGCATCACATGCTCGCACAAGTCTTTTGCAATACAAGCAGCTTGTTGGAGCATAAAGTGTTTCTGGCTTTCTCAAAAGCAATTACTTGTTTTTTTTCCCCATACCCAATTCTCACCTTTGCGCAATAACACATGTAGGGGCTCTAAAAGATTGCTTAACCCCGATAGGAAGTTACCAAAATAATTGAGGAGTCCCTGGAACGACCGCAGCTCTGTGATGTTCTGTGGCCTGGGCGCATTCCTGATAGCCTCTGTCTTGGTGTCTGTGGGCTGAATGCTGTCCGCCACGATCTTTCTCCCCAAAAACTCCATTTCTGTTGCCATGAAGACGCATTTCGACCTCTTCAGCTGCAGCCCTATGCGATCCAGTCGCTGGAGGACCTCCTCCAGGTTTTGTAGGTGCTCGACGGTGTCCCGACCTGTGACCAATATGTCGTCCTGAAAGACCACCGTGTGTGGTACCGACTTGAGTAGGCTCTCTATGTTTCTCTGGAAGATCGCTGCAGCCGACCGAATTCCAAACGGGCATCTGTTGTAGATGAACAGTCCCTTGTGCGTGTTGATGCAGGTGAGGCCCTTCGAAGACTCCTCCAGCTCCTGCGTCATGTAGGCCGAAGTCAGATCGAGCTTGGTGAATGTCTTGCCTCCTGCCAGCATCGCAAATAGGTCGTCTGACTTAGGTAGCGGGTATTGGTCCTGTAGCGAGAAACGATTAATAGTTATTTTATAATAACCGCAAATCCTGACCGTGCCATCACTTTTGAGTACTGGAACAATCAGGCTGGCCCACTCGCTGAATTCCACTGGGGAGATGATGCCCTCGCGTTGCAGCCTGTCCAGCTCGATTTCCACTCTCTCCCTTATCATGTGAGGTACCGCTCGCGCCTTGTGGTGAATGGGTTGTGCCTCTGGGACCAAGTGGATCCGTACCTTCGCCCCGGAAAAGTTTCCAATGCCTGGCTCAAAAAGGGAAGGAAATTTGTTAAGAACCTGGGTACATGAGGTCTCATCGACATGTGATAGCGCTCGGATATCATCCCAGTTCCAGCGGACTTTGCCCAGCTAGCTCCTTCCAAGCAGTGTGGGGCCATAGCCCGGGACAATCCAGAGTGGCAGTTCATGCACCGTGCCCTCGTAGGTGACCTTGACCATGGCGCTGCCCAGGACAGTGATAAGCTCTTTGGTGTATGATCTCAGTTTCGTGTGGATGGGGCTCAGGGCTGGTCTGAATGCCTTGTTGCACCACAGTCTCTCAAACATTTTTTTACTCATGATGGATTGGCGAGCGCCAGTGTCCAGTTCCATGGCTACGGGTAAGCCATTCAATTTTACGTTTAGCATTATAGGTGGACATTTCATTGAAAATGTGTGCACCCCGTGTACTTCAGCATCTGCCTCCTCTGAGGCTCGAAATTGCTTTGATCCACCATGGACCGATCTTCCTCTGCCACGTGGTGGTTAGCAGGTTTTGCAGAGCTTGCAGCTCGTTTGCAAGCTCGTTGGAGATGCCTCATTGTTCCACAGCTCTTGCAAACATACCTTTTGAAGCGGCATGAATAGGCTGAATGGAGGCCTCCACAACGCCAACAAGGTGTGAATTGCCTTGCATTCATCCTTTGTTGGGGACTCTGAGTCATCTGGGTCACCTGAGGCCTGCTGGCAGTTGCAGACTCGTGGGTTCTGCACTGTACATTTCTGCTCACAAACACAGTTCCAGTTAATTTATGAACATTGCTCTCACTTGTGTGCTGAGAGATTTGTTTGGTGTTATCACTGGTGGACATAAACGCCTGTGCTATCGCAATGGCCTTACTAAGGGTCGGTGTCTCTTGCAGTCAAAAGTTTTCATAGGATGGTCTCGTGGGCAATGCCCAGTACAAAAAAGTCTCTGAGCATCTGCTCCAGGTAGCCATCAAACTCACATTGTCCTGCAAGTCGCCTTAGCTCGGCGACGTAGCTCCCCACTTCCTGACCTTCAGATCGCTGGCAAGTGTAGAACCGATACCTCGCCATCAGCACGCTCTCACTCGGGTTAAGATGCTCCCGAACCAGTGTACACAGCTCCTCATATGACTTATCTGTGGGTTTCACCGGAGCCAGAAGATTCTTCATGAGGCTGTAGGTCGGTGCCCCGCAGACCGTGAGGAGGACCGCTCTCCTTTTTGCAGCACTTCCTTCTCTATCCAGCTCGTTGGCTATAAAGTACTGGTCTAGCCGTTCGACATAGGCTTCCCAGTCCTCACCCTCCGTGAACTTCTCCAGGATGCCCACAGTTTGCTGCATCTTTGCGTTGGATTCGTATTCTCGTCACCAGTTATTGTGTTCCTTTCACAGATGAGGCTGCACACAGGGAGTAACAGTGACCTCAGTCTTTAATAAGACACTCCAGAGTGAGGAACAGGCCTTAGGGGCCGGCTTATGTATAGTGCTCCCAAGGGATGCTGGGATCCCTTGGGACGTTAGGAGATGAGCTCCCTGGTGGCAGAACATGGGAGTACATGCTTTACAGATACACAACAATTATCAGATTGCTGTTTGTGGGAGCTTGCTGTGCAAAAATTGGCTGCAGCGTTTCCTGCATTACAACAGTGACTACACTTCAAAGAAGTACTTAATTCGCTGTAAAGCGCTTTGGCACGTCAGGTGGTTCTGAACGGTGCCATATAAATGCATGTCTTTCTTCCCTTTCTTAAATTGACAGTGTAAAAACCCAGTATGCCAGTGCTCTGTGGAGCTGCACCATCCCAGAGACTGCGGGATTAAAATGTATTCCTCTTCTTGCTTTTTGTACAAACCCATCCTCAGCCAAAATGGCAGCTGGGCAACTAACCCATGGCGCCCACTCTGACAGTGCCACTAAGGAAATGCACACAGATAGCTAATTTACGCCTTGTAACTGTAGGGAAATGCATAGCACCTGCCACCAGTGCCCGCCCCGTGCCCGTGTCCTTTGTCCACAGCTAAAATTAGGCAAAGAGGGAAGAAAATTGGTAAGTTCCTCACAGCTCCTAGCACCAAGAAGCAGGCCAGCCCAGCTCATTCTCTCAGTTGAGAATGATAACATAAGAAGTAGGAGCAGGCCATTTGGCCCCTCGAGCCTGCTCCGCCATTCAATAATGGCTGAACTGATCTTGGGCTCAGCTCCACTTCCCTGCCCGCTCCCTATAACCCTTTACCCCCTTATCGCTCTAAAATCTGTCTATCTCCACCTTAAATATATTCAATGACCCAGCTGCCACAGCTCTCTGGAGCAGAGAATTCCAAAGATTTACAATCCTCTGAGAGAAGAAATTCCTCCTCATATCAGTTTTAAATGGGCGACCCCTTATTCTGAAACTATGCCCCCTCGTTCTAGATTCCCCCTCGAGGGGAAACATCCTCTCTGCATCCACCTTGCTGAGCCCCCTCATTATCTTATATGTTTCAATAAGATCACCTCTCTTCTTCTAAACTCCATTGAGTATAGGCCAAACCTACTCAACCTTTTTTCATAGGTCAACCCCTTCATCTCTGGAATCAACCTAGTGAGCCTTCTCTGAATTGCCTCCAATGCAACTATATCCCTCCTTAAATAAGGTGACCAAAACTGAACTCAATACTCTAGTTATGGCCTCATCAATATCCTGTACAGTTGTAGCAGGACTTCTCTGCTTTTATACTCTATTCCCCTTGCAATAAAGGCCAACATTCCATTTGCCTTCCTGATTACTTGCTGCACCTGCATACTAACTTTTTATGTTTCATGCACAAGGACCACCAGGTCCCTCTGCACTGCAGCACTTTGTAATTTCTCTCTTTAAATAATAATTTGCTTTTTTATTTTTCCTGCCAAAGTGGATAACCTCCCACTTTCCCACATTATGCTCCATCTGCCAAATGTTTGCCCACTCACTTATCCTGTCTATATATCTTTGCAGATTTTTTGTGTCCTCACAACTTGCTTTCCCACCCATCTTTGTATATCATCAACAAACTTGGCTACATTACACTCGGTCCCTTAATCCAAATCATTAATATAGATTGTAAATAGTTGAGGCCCCAGCACGATCCCTGTGGCACCCCACTAGTTACCGTTTGCCAACTACAAAATGACTCATTTATCCCGACTCTCTGTTTTCTGTTAGTTAGCCAATCCGCTATCCATGCTAATATATTACCCCCAACCCCGTGAGCTTTTATATTGTGCAGTAACCTTTATGTGGCCCCTTATCGAATGCCTTCTGAAAATCCAAATACACCACGTCCACTGGTTCCCCTTAGCCACCCTGCTCATTACATTCTCAAAGAACTCCAGCAAATTTGTCAAACATGATTTCCCTTTCATAAAACCATGCTGACTTTGCTTGACTGCATTATGCTTTTCCAAATATCCTGTTACTGCTCCCTTAATAATGGACTCCAGCATTTTCCCAACGACAAATGTTAGGCTAACCGGTCTATAGTTTACTGCTTTTGGGGTCTGCCTCCTTTTTAAAATAGGGGCATTACATTTGCAGTTTTCCAATCCTCTGGGACTTCTTCGGAATCTCGGGAATTTGGGTAGATTACAACCAATGCATCCACTATCTCTGCAGCCACTTCTTTTAAGACCCTAGAATGATGTGTGTCACTGGGTAGGGGAAGAATTGAGAATATTATTAAAAGAAATGTAGAACTCCAGAAGTTCTAGGTGAAGACCTTATGAGGTGAAGGCCTCCCAAACCTGTGACCTCTACCGCCTACAAGAAGAGGGGCAAGCAGGCGCATGGGAGCACAATCATACGGAATATTAGCCGAGGCATAGAATATAAGAGCAGTGAGGTTGTGCTTCTTCTGTACAAAACACTAATTAGGCCACAGCAGGAGGTGTGCAGTTCTGGTCACAACATTATAGGAAAGATGTGATTGCATTAGAGAGTGTACAGATGAGATTTAAGAGGATGTTGCCTGGACTGGAGAACTTTAGTTATGAAGAAAGATTGGATATGCTGGGTTTGTTTTCTTTGGAACAGGGGAGGCTGAGATAGCTCTTTGTCAACCGGCGCGGACGTGATGGGTCGAAATGACCTCCTTCCGTGCTGTAAATTTCTATGATCATCTCCAAGTTCCTCTCCGAGCCACACACCATCCTGACTTCACCATATATTATCGTTCCTTCATCGTCGCTGGTTCAAAATTCTGGAACTCCCTCCCCAGTAGCATTGTCAGAGTACCCTCACCACATGGACTGCAGCAGTTCATGAAGGCAGCTCACCACCACCAACCTCTCGAGGGCAATTAGGGACGGGCAATAAATGCTGGCCTTGCCAACGACACCCACATCCCAGGAACGAATAAGTAAAACACCTGTAAAGGGACACAGCAATGTACCCTTCCAACTGTTCCTTTCCTCCTCGCCTCTCCTATAGTTGGTCTTTTTCCAGGAGAGGCAATAAAGGAATACTTTCTTTTTCTTCGTCCACATTCTTTTCCTATGGAATGGAACGACAGCTGAAAACCTAACGTACACTCTGCCTGGAAACCTGTGTCAGACGTCCTGTAGCTCAATGCAATTTTACACAAGGGGATCACTCGGCCAAACGTGTGTCTCAGCTCTTTGGGCCTCCAAAACTTACCCTGCTGTCCTCCATCTTTTCCATCGCCCTGTATCATCCTCTTGCGTCAAATATATATATATATCCATTTTTCTCTTAAAAGGAGCGATGACTTCTTGCTCAACCATTCCTTGTGGTAAAGCACTCCATTCTGCAACCAGCCTCTAGCAAGATTTACGATACTCCATCTTGACTTGAACTGAAGGAAGGTATTGATGCCCATTTTATGTATTGTGCACATTATCTGGCGGACTCGCACAAATGATTTTGGGCTGGTGCTCTCGCAGATTGAGTTAGTTGCTTTACTTTGATTGTTAGATTTTACGAGGCAGAGGAAACGCTTCAAGGACACCCTCAAAGCCTCCTTGAAAAAGTGCAACATCCCCACCGACACCTGGGAATCCCTGGCCCAAGACCGTTCAAAGTGGGGGAGAAGATTCCGGGAAGGTACCGAACATCTCGAGTCTCTTCGACGGGAGCACGCGGAGGCCAAGCCCAAACAGTGGAAGGAGCGCACGACAACTCAAGCACCCCACCCACCCATCCCCTCATCCAACGTCCCTTCAACTACCATCTGCCCCACCTTGTGACAGAGACTGTAGGTCCCGCAATGGTCTCATCCGTCACCTAAGAACTCAATTTTAGTGTGGAAGCAATTCATCCTCGACTCCGAGGGACTGCCTAAGAAGAAGAGGAAGGGTACCCATTACTTGAGCAGCTGCCTGAGGTACAGGACAGTCACAATGAGTCCGTTCCAATCCCTCCCAGAGAAGCAGAGGTCTGCTTGAGGTTGCATCAAGCCCAGGTTTGATAGACTATTTATCAGAAGGCATCACTGGGCGAGAGGTTCCAATATCTGCAAACAACAAGGGTCACTGGGGCAATACTGAAACTAAAACTAATACCAAACAAACGCTCCACTCTGAGCTCCGTCACAGCAAGCAAATCTCAGGAGGGCAGAGAAAACACTTCAAAGATGCCCTCAAAGCCTCCTTGAAAAAATGTAACATCCCCACCGACTCTTGGGAATCCCTGGCCCAAGACTGCTCAAAGTGGAGGAGAAGCATCCGGGAAGGCGCCGAACACGTTGAGTTTCTTCGCCGGGAGCACGTGGAAGCCAAGCACAAACAACGGAAGGAGCGTACGACAAATCAAGCCCCCCACCCACCCGTCCCACCTGTGACAGAGTCTGTAGATACTGTATAGGACACCTTAGAACGCATGTTCGTGTGGAAGCAATTCATCCTTGACCCTGGGGGACTGCCTACGAAGAAGACTAAAACGATGTTGAGACATTTACACTGCTTTGCAGGGACTAAAACTGGTGCTCAGCCCACAGCTTATTTAACCAGCCCTGTGTATCTTGAAAAAAGATCTTTACACATACAATAGATGGTCTTTTACAGACCTCTGCTAATGCCGATGCTTATCTCCACCCCCAGGCAACTTACAATAAGATGTTTGCAATTAATTTCTCACTATGTCTATAATATGGTAACAATCTTACATTTGTGTGTACTTCCTGCCTACAAAACCTTTATTTCCTGATTTAAACCTTTTCCATTATGAATTCCTAAATCCAGATCTTCAATGTTAAGTGCCGAAGCAAACTTGTCATGCTGTAATTACACCCTCCAGCCTGTGGTGGCACTGTAATGCCTCAGTTACATAGGTCTGCCTTTAATGTGGGGAAACCCTTCCATTCTAACCAACTCTAGTTATCTGCTTCCCAAGGTGCCGTAGGTTTTTACCATTTAACCATAAATGATTACATACAAATAAGGACAGCATGTGTAACTTTAAAATGAAGACTGAATGATGTCTGTGCCCTGGTCCAGTTATCCCCTGCCCTCTAACCCTGTTTCATAAGAATTAGGAGCGGGAGTAGGCCATTCGGCCCCTTAAGCCTGCTGATGGCTGATCTTCTACCACAACTCCACTTTCTCGCCCAATCTCCATATCCTTTGATTCCCCTAGAGTCCAAAAATCTACATATCTCAGCTTTGAATATACTCAACCTTTGGGGCAGTGAATTCCAAAGATGCACAACCCTCTGAGTAAAGAAATTCCTCCTCACCTCAGTCTTAAATGGTCGACCCCTTATCCTGAGACTGTGCCCCCTAGTTCTAGATTTTCCAGTCAAGGGAAACAACCTCTCAGCATCTACCCTATCATTCCCCCTCAGAATCTTACATGTTTCACCTGATGACTACACTTGGTCTTGATTCCTCCCATTCAGTGCCATGGAAGTTTGTCTAATATGTACGAAGATCTTATGAAGTCCATTCCAGAGGTGAAAGTAAATTACAATTTAGTTTTTTTTATGTAACTGTCTTATCTAAACAGTCTAATATTAGCAAACCTCTTGTCTACTATGATATGAACCTGAACCTTGTACTCATTCTTGTTGTGGCGGTATCTGTATGCAAATAACTACTCCACCTTTTACTGGATTTAAAGTTGAAACTCTTTGACATGGTGGATATTAGCAGACAGATCAGAAGTTAACAGAATAAAGTAACTAATATCTTTATTTTTAAATAAATAGTAATATGAAGCACAAAATGCTGATATAAACAAACACAAATACAATGAGAAGCTCCATAATGGATTAATTACCCTTTGTAAGAACAGCATCAACTTGATATCCAGACTTTGTTAGTTTGATGAACAAAGTTCTGTTTCTGAACGATAGCTCGTATTCTTGGCCAACATTCATCCCTCGATCTGGATGAACAACAACAACAACTTGTATTTATATAGCACCTTTAACGTAGTGAAACTTCCCAAGGTGCTTCACAGGAGTGTTAAGTGATAAAAATTTGACACTGAGCCGCATCACCACAAACAGATTGGGGATTGGGGGTGAGTGTCCGCAAGGCATCTCCTGCTCGTCCGCCATACCTTCTGCTTCTCTGGGGCTTCCGCGGCTTTCCGATCTAAGTTACGACGGACAATCAGGAGCACTTCCTCAGGAAGTCATCCTCATTTTCCATTTGTGGGACGTTGCTGTGCACAAATTGGTTGCTCTTCAAATCCATCGATTTGAAGGATTATGGTCAGACAGCACAATCTAATTTGTGATTCAAGAGCAACTTGTTAATGGAGGTTCCCTGATGGTTTAGTAGATAACACAAGAATTTGCGCTTAGATGCTCCTTTCACAACCGTGGGATGTGCTAAAGCACCTCACAGGCAATTAAATACTTTTGAAGTGCGTTCACTGTTGTAATGTAGGAAGATGTTGTATGTGGTGTTGTATTGAGTCAGACAGATCAGGACGATTCAATCCATGATTTATGCTGACTTAACAGATCTCAACTAGTCATAGTGCCCCTGAACTAGGAGAGGAAATCGTACCAATGTTCCTGTGCTTGCAAACCATTGAATCCTGTTGGAAAATCAGCAAGTGTAAACAGCACATAAAGTCAGGATTGAATTCGCTTGTGATGCTCGCCTTGACCAAATAGCCCGCCAACATGCATAAATAAAGATTGACTGCCTGTGTAAAGTACTAGAAGCCTGTGTAAAGTACTAGAGGCCTGTTGTACTAAAGTACTAGAGGCCTGTTGTACTAAAGTACTAGAGGCCTGTTGTACCAAAATACTAGAGGCCTGTTGTACTAAAGTACTGGAGGCCTGTTGCACTAAAGTACTGGAGGCCTGTTGCACTAAAGTACTGGAGGCCTGTTGCACTAAAGTACTGGAGGCCTGTTGTACTAATGTGGAGGCCTGTTGTACTAAAGTACTAGAGGCCTGTTGTACCAAAGAACTAGAGGCCTGTTGTACCAAAGTACTAGAGACCTGTTGTACTAAAGTACTGGAGGCCTGTTGCACCAAAGTACTGGAGGCCTGTTGGCACCACTAAAGCCATTTCCCAGCATGAGTCACACGAAGGGTGAGAGGGAAAAGGGCTGTAAGAGAAATAGTTAATGAAGACAACATGGGACACTTATACTCCGTGAAATGAAACAGTACACGTCTGTTCTGTCAATAGAAACACTAGAACACACCTGTTACTCCAGGCCAAAGCCACTTAATAGGCTGCTTATGGATACACAAACTGTACAAAAGAGTAGAGGACCTCCTTCTCATTTGTTTCATTCAAAGCACATTGAGATAAACATCCTGTTATTGGTATCAAATTCCATCGACCTGTAAATCTCTTTTTAATCTCTTTCTTTCACTCAACCAACCAGGACATCTTGTGGTGCTAAAGCAGTTTCCCAGAACTGTGAGGCAAACAGACTTGTACAAACAGGTATTACTATTCTTCATATTAACAACTTGATGAATAAAATCTCTTTTCCCCCCCTCCACCCCCCCCACTAGTTTCACCATTTTTTTCCTACGAGATAAATTGTTTTCAGTGGTGGAGAGGGAAAACAGAACATTTTAAAGGCCAGGCTGGATAACAGCCTACAGAATTATTGGTTCATAAAGAAAGAAAGACTTGGATTTAAAAAGCACCTTTCACGACCTCAGGACGTCCCAAAGCGCTTTACAGCCAATGACGCACTTTTCAAAGTGGAGTCACTGTCCCACTCCAGGGACTTGAGCAAACAAATCTCAGCTGACACTCCAGTGCAGTGCTGAGGGAGTGCTGCACTGTCGGAGGTGCCGTCTTTCGGATGAGATATTAAACCGAGGCCCCGTCTGCTCTCTCAGGTGGACGTAAAAGATCCCATGGCACTATTTCGAAGAAGAGCAGGGGAATTATTCCTGGTATCCTGGCCAATCTTTACCCCTCAATCAACATCATAAAAACAGATTATCTGGTCATTATCACATTGCTGTTTGTGGGAGCTTGCTGTGCACAAATTGGCTGCCGTGTTTCCCAAATGACAACAGTGGCTACATTCCAAAAGGTACTTCACTGGTTGCAAGGAGCTTTGGGGCCTGCAGTGGTCGTGAAAGGCACTATATAAATGTAAGTCTTTCTTTCTTTATTTTTCCCTGATTGAATAATTGGATAGCTCTTTCAAAGAGCTGGCACTGACCCGATGGACCGAATGGACTCCCTCTGTGCTGTATGAAGCTATGATTGGGCCTGTGAGCAGTGGGTACGTGTGCGAGTGGGTACGTGTGCAAGTTGTGATGCTCCAGGTATTGCAGTTCTGTGGGGCAGGCTCAATGGACCAGCTGGTCTCTTTCTGCCTGTCGATTTTGTATGTTTGTATATATTTTATTTGAAGTGATTGTTGAACTGAGCATGTCCCTCTGCTTATGAGGCCCGAGAATCTTCTCTCTGCAATCAGACGTGGTTTGGGTGTTTTTCGTTACGTTTGTACAGTTTTTAAGGTTCTATCTTTAGCATTTGGATTAGTATGCAAAGGATTCCTGTCCATTCTCCTCAAGTTCAGAACCAATCTAAATCATTGCCCACGCCAAAACTCTGAGTGCACCAGACACCGCTTAAAGAGCGTCTGGAAGCTGCACAAAATACCCTGTTATACTGACAGCAGATGGTTTATTTTATCTGGCTTAGATTTTTTTTTAATTTAAAAAAAATACAAATTTTTTCTCTTTCAAAATCACCATCTTGTTGGGTAATGCGCGCCTCTCCCCCCCCATCCACCCTGTTCAGCAACCGCTGGATAATGTAAGATGACCTCAGTCCAGGTTGTGACTTGACCTCTGGAGAAATATTCCCCTCTGTAATGTATTTGCTTCATGGGCTCTCTGCTTATGAATTCATAGCGACACATTGCGATTAAGAACTAGTTGGTTTATTAGCAAAGCTTTAACAATCACACGACACATTACCAGTTCATCCACCAGGCTCACAGCCCCTTGCCTCATCGTGGATTCCCCGAACCCAACGGGCTGGGGTTTTATTGAGTCCTGTGAACATCTCGCGACTGGCTAAGCCACTCACAATGCAACAGCTCTAACAGCCTGCAAGCATACTCACGGGTGCATTCATTACACCCTCCCCCTCCCATGTTAACACCTCTGTAGTTGGCTCAGTTGAGGTTAGGAACTTGCCTCGAGGGGCTTAAATAGAACACACATTCTACTCCTTTGCCACACAGCAAGTCTGAGCACCCTCTTGCTGTTCAGTCAGGCTCTCTTGTTTATCCCCAAGGAAGCCGGAGACAATATAAGTTATGGCAGACTGGAGGATATTCTGGGGAGTAATTACTGCAATATGTTTTTATCTTTAGGAAGCTCCTTTTTTATAAATTCACCAAGCTATACTGTGCATAATCTTTAAACTTTTCAATATATTCTCTAGCATTTAGAAGAATGAGAGGTGATCTCATTGAAACAGACAACATTTTTACAGGGCTTGACAGGGTAGATGCAGGGAGGATGTTTCCCCCTGGCTGGGGAGTCTAGAACCAGGGGTCACAGTCTCAGAATAAGGGGTCGGCCATTCAGGACTGAGATGGGGAGAAACTTCTTCACTCAGAGGGTGGTGAATCTTTGGCATTCTCTACCCCAGAAGGCTGTGGATGCTCAGTTTTTGAATATATTCAAGACAGAGTTCAGTAGATGTTTGGATATTACAGGAATCAAGGGATATGGGGATAGTGCAGGAAAGTGGAGCTGAGAGAGATCAGGCATGATCTCATTGAATGGTGGAGCAGGCTTGAGGGGCCGAATGGTCTATTCCTGCTCCTAATTCTTATGTTCTTACTCTCAACTCCACCGACTGTGTCCAGAGGGAGCAAGGCAAAGTGGGCTCTGAGTATACAGTCAACAACCTTCAGAAAAAGGCTGGTTGAAGGAGCAAAGAGGATCCCGAAAATTGGAATACTTTTAGACACTCAACACAAGAGGTGACCAATCTAATCGAGCAAAGTGTAATTCCATGAAGCCTATACCAATACCGGGTAAAATGATAGAATCAGTTATCAGGACCAAACCTGTCAGTCCCGTAGCAGACTACTTCATGGAAAGATAGTTTAAAAGCTCCCATGATAACAATGCTGCTCTGCTCTTCTGCTCTGTTTATGTGTTCACAAAATTCTCTGCATGGTTTCTTTTTTGTCATTCCTGGGATGTGGGCGTCGCTGGCAAGGCCAGCATTTATTGCCCATCCCTAATTGCCTCTTGAGAAGGTGGTGGTGAGCCACCTTCTCGAACCGCTGCAGTCCGTGCGGTGAAGGTGCTCCCACAGTGCTGTTAGGGACGGAGTTCCAGGATTTTGACCCAGCGACGATGAAGGAAAGCTGCTGCGAGGACAGATGCACCAACGTTAGCTTCCTCGATCAGGCCAGCATCCCCAGCATCGAAGCACTGACCACACTCGACCAGCTCCGTTGGGCGGGCCACATTGTTCGCATGCCTAACACAAGACTCCCAAAGCAAGCGCTCTACTCGGAATTCCTACAGGGCAAGCAAGTCCAAGGTGGGCAGAGGAAACGTTACAAGGACACCCTCAAAGCCTCTTTGATAAAATGCAACATCCCCACCAACATCTGGGAGTCCCTGGCCAAAGACCACCCTAGGTGGAGGAGGTGCATCCGAGAGGGCGCTGTGCATAGAAACATAGAAACATTGAAAATAGGTGCAGGAGTAGGCCATTTGGCCCTTCGAGCCTGCACCACCATTCAATAAGATCATGGCTGATCATTCACCTCAGTACCCCTTTCCTGCTTTCTCTCCATACCCCTTAATCCCTTTAGCTGTAAGGGCTATATCTAACTCCCTCTTGAATATATCTAACGAACTGGCCTCAACAACTTTCTGCGGTAGAGAATTCCACAGGTTAACAACTCTCTGAGTGAAGAAGTTACTCCTCATCTCAGTCCTAAATGGCTTACCCCTTATCCTTAGACTGTGATCCCTGGTTCTGGACTTCCCCAGTATCGGGAACATTCTTCCTGCACCTAACCTGTCCAATCCCGTCAGAATTTTATATGTTTCTATGAGATCCCCTCTCATTCTTCTAAACTCCAGTGAATACACACCCAGTCAATCCAGTCTCTCCTCATAAGTCAGTCCTGCCATCCCGGGAATCAGTCTGGTGAACCTTCGCTGCACTCCCTCAATAGCAAGAATGTCCTTCCTCAGATTAGGAGACCAAAACTGAACACAATATTCCAGGTGAGGCCTCACCAAGGCCCTGTACAACTGCAGTAAGACCTCCCTGCTCCTATACTCAAATCCCCTAGCTATGAAGGCCAACATGCCATTTGCCTTCTTCACCACCTGCTGTACTTGCATACCAACTTTCAATGATTGATGTACCATGACACCCAGGTCTTGTTGCAGCTCCCCTTTTCCTAATCTGTCGCCATTCCGATAATATTCTGCCTTCGTGTTTTTGCCCCCAAAGTGGATAACCTCACATTTATCCACATTATATTGCATGTGCCATGCATTTGCCCACTCACTTAACCTGTCCAAGTCACCCTGCAGCCTCTTAGCATCCTCCTCACAGCTCACACCACCACCCAGCTTGGTGTCATCTGCAAACTTGGAGATATTACACTCAATTCCTTCATCTAAATCATTGATGTTTATTGTAAATAGCTGGGGTCCCAGCACTGAGCCCTGTGGCACCCCACTAGTCACTGCCTGCCATTCTGAAAAGGACCCGTTTATCCCGACTCTCTGCTTCCTGTCTGCCAACCAGTTCTCTATCCACGTCAATACATTACCCCCAATAGCATGTGCTTTAATTTTGCACACCAATCTCTTGTGTGGGACCTTTTGAAAGTCCAAATACACCACATCCACTGGTTCTCCCTTGTCCACTCCAGTAGTTACATCCTCAAAAAATTCTAGAAGATTTGTCAAGCATGATTTCCCTTTCATAAATCCATGCTGACTTGGACCAATCCTGTCACTGCTTTCCAAATGCGCTGCTATTTCATCTTCAATAATTGATTCCAACATTTTCCCCACTACCGATGTCAGGCTAACCGGTCTATAATTACCCTCTTTCTCTCTCCCTCCTTTTTTAAAAAGTGATGTTACATTAGCTACCCTCCAGTCCATAGGAACTGATCCAGAGTCGATAGATAGTTGGAAAATGATCACCAATGCATCCACTATTTCGAGGGCCACTTCCTTAAGTACTCTGGGATGTAGACTATCAGGCCTTGGGGATTTATTGGCCTTCAATCCCATCAATTTCCCTAACACAATTTCCTGACTAATAAGGATTTCCTTCAATTCCTCCTTTTCGCTAGACCCTCGGTCCCCTAGTATTTCCGGAAGGTTATTTGTGTCTTCCTTCAATTGGAATGCCGATATATTTCCAAGTCAGGATGGTTTGTGACTTGGAGGGGAACTTGCAGGTGGTGGCGTTCCCAGGAGCCTGTTGCCCTTGTCCTTCTAGGTGGCAGAGATCGTGGGTTTAGGAGGTGCAGTCGAAGAAGCCTTGGCGAGTTGCTGCAGTGCATCTTGTAGATGGTACACACTGCAGCCACGGTGCGCTGGTGGTGGAGAGTGTAAATTGTTACTGTGGTGGATGGGGTGCCAATAAAGCCCGCTGCTTTGTCCTGCCATACATGCCAAGGAACAATGTTGGACAAACTCCAGGCTTTAGCTACATTCAAAACACTTCAACTTCTTCCTGCTAACCCTTATCCTCCCTCTCAATCACATCCATAACCCCTTTCTATTACTGAATCTACCATTCCATCTGTGACCCAACCTATCGGCATGTAATACCATATAACCTTGCAACTGCATTTCCAATCCAGTTCTGTTATCCAGCCAGGTTTCAGAGAGGGAAGATTGCAGAAACATAGGTAAAATATTAAACAGTATAGAAAAGGTTGCTCTGGAGCATGACTTCCAATGTGAGCTGTGAGAGTATTAGAAGGGAACCCAGGTTCAAATTCGTTAAGAGGTATTGAGGACTGATGTCAGGAAGAATTTCTTTACACAAGGAGAAATCGATACTCAATATGACCTTCTGAATTGTATCCGTCTGGAGCCCATTGGATGCTGTGATGGAGGGGGGGTTGGGGCTGCAGGTTTTTTCTGTTCGGACGAATGAGAAAGAAAGAAGAAAGACTTGCATTTATATAGTGCCTTTCACGACCACCAGACGTCTCAAAACGCTTTACAACCAATGAAGTACTTTTTGGAGTGTAGTCACTGCTGTAATGTGGGAAACGCGACAGCCAACTTGCGCATAGCAAGCTCTCAGAAACAGCAATATGATAATGACCAGATAATCTGTTTTTGTTATGTTGAGTGGGGGATAAATATTGGCCCCAGGACACCGGGGATAATACCCCTGCTCTTCTTCAAAATAGTGCCGTGGGATCTTTTATGTCCACCCGAGAGGGCAGATGGGGCCTCAGTTTAAGCTGAAATGTATTTATCTTAAACTGAAGTCAAACAGGGTTGGAGGTAATGTTCCCATTAAGCTGCGCAGCTGTTGTCTGGAGGTCCCGCACAGGCCACTCACCGGCTTTTAAATGGGAAAAAACGAATATTTGAATGGGCTGTGTAGCCACTTAAAGGGACCACGCATCCAAAAAACCATTAAAGGGAACATTGGTTGAAGGTTCTAGGAAAACAAAACATTTTTATTGCTTTTTACGATTTTTAATATTTCCAGATCATGTAAACTGCCAATATATAATCATTCTGATCAGAATCAAACACTGTACATCTGCAGTAGATGCAAGATTACATCTTTTTTAGTTGATTTTTGTCATATCTGTATCTGATTTCTCCAATTCCTTTCTCGATGCACTGGGGGTATAATTGACCTTCGCCATCACTAAGACCGCCTATTTCCACCTCCATAAGCTCGCCTGAATCCACCCCTGCCCTCAGCTCATCTGCTGCTGAAATCCTCATCCATGCCATTGTTACCTCTCGACTTGACTATTCCAGTGCACTCCTGTCAAACCTCCAACCTTCTACCCTCTGTAAACTTGAACTAATCCAAAACTCTGTTGCCCATGTCCTAACTCGCACCAAGTCCTGCTCACCCCTCACCACTGTGCTCGCTGAGTTACCTTGGCTCCCGGTTAAGCAATGACTCGATTTTAAAATTCTCATCTATGTTTTCAAATCCCTCCATGGCCTCGCCCCTCCCTATTTCTGTAACCTCCTCCAGCTATACAACCCTCTGAGAGCTCTGTGCTTCTCAAATTCTGGTCGCTTGAGCATCCCTGATTTTAATGGCACCACCATTGGCGGCCATGCCTTCAGCTGACTCGGCCCCAAGCTCTGGAATTCCCTCCTTAAACCTCTCCTTCTCTCTACCTTTCTTTTCTCCTTTAAAACCTACCTCTTTGACAAAGCATCTGTCTTAAGATCTCTTTATGTGGCTTGATGTCAAATTATGTTTGATAACGCTCCTGTGAAGTCACTTAGGACATTTTACTATCTTAAAGGCACTATATAAATGCACGTAGTTGTTGCCAGCACAAATGGGACGAGCTGCCAACTTTGTGCTATCGTCAAAGGCCAATTCCAACCCTCCTCTTCCTTGGTTGTGAGGTAGGGTAGACTGGGCTGAAAGATATTTCCAGCATTTTACTCCTACTCAAACTAAAAGTGAAGCCCTTCACTCAACAGTGAACTAGTGGAACTCCTACTCAACGATGCTAGATTTAATGTTCGGCAGCTCTGGGATTCTATCCATCTCATAGTTTTATCATTCAGTATGTCCTTGTTGAAACTAAACAGCCCTAATGTAAAGAGATGAGGTGGTGCCGTGCATTTGTGATCCACCATATTGTGCCAGGGAATGCTAGGAGAGGATAGGGGTTTAAGCTGTATCTTCCCCCTCTATTGGTTGCCGTGCCTTCAGCTGCCTAGGCCCTGAGCTCTGGAACTCCCTCCCTAAACCTCTCCGCCTCTCTACCACTCTCTCTCCTCCTTTAAGGTGGTCCTTAAAACCTATGCGCTAGAAATTCGATAGGTTAGCGTTTCCCGTTAGCTCCTGATGGGGGCGCTAACAGGGCGCTAAGGGGTTAGTGCCCAGGCACGGCGAATGCAGCGATGCCCGCTAACCTCAGTGACGGTAACTCTTAGGGCCTGGGCCTCTAGCGCCTCGCAGATCGTGATGCCATAAAGTGCGCAGTGCTCCGTTATCGCCCCGGATGTAAAATTGACTCGCGGCCCCCTGCTGTATCGCCTCACGCCGACAAAGCCAGCAAGAGGAGGCGTTGTGAACTCGGCTGGCCGCTTGGGGAGCGGTAAGTAAAGGGAATGGTATTCAGCTAGCGCAACCTTTATTATTTGCACCATTCTGGTGCCCATGCAAACTTTTTAATGTTTCACTGCTGCAAGATGTCTAAGCCTTCTGTCATGTAGGCCGAAGTGAGGTCCAACTTCGTGAACAGCTTGCCACCTGCCAGCGTGGCAAAAAGGTCCTCCACTCTCGGAAGTGGGTAATTGGTCTTGCAGCGATACTCGGTTGGTGGCTTTGTAGTCGCCACAAATCCTAACTGAGCCATCTGCTTTGAGGACGGGAATGATGGGACTTGCCCAGTCGCTAAATTCAACGGCCGAAATTATGCCCTCTCTGAGCAGCCTGTCCAGTTCACGTTCAATTTTTTCACGCATCACATACGGCACCACTCTGGCTTTGTGGTGCACTGGTCTGGCGTCCGGAGTGATGCGTATCACTACTTTAGTGCCCTTGAACGTACCGACACCAGGTTGAAACAGTGACCTGAATTTTTGCAGGACCTGTGAGCATGAACTTCGCTCCACGGATGAAATGGCTTGCACATCCCCCCATTTCCAATTCATCTCAGCTAGCCAACTCCTCCCCAAAAGTGCGGGGCCATTTCCCGGAACGATCTAGAGTAGCAGCCGGTTCTATAACCCATTATGTGTTACCACCAAGTTTGCATTGCCCAGCACTGGGATGATCTCTTTGGTGTACGTCCATAGCTGCGTCTCAATGCGTTCCAGTTTGGGCCTGCTAGCCCTATGTGGCCATAGTCTCTCAAATTGTTGGGCGCTCATGAGTGACTGGCTAGCTCCCGTATCCAGCTCCATGTGCACCGGGATGCCATTCAGTAGGACTTTCATCATCATGGGTGGCGTTGTAATGTATGAGCTGTGGACGTCAGCCACATGAACCCGCTGAACTTCAGCATCTATGGCTTTACCCCAGGCCTCATCCTGCATTGCAGACCCCTCGTCTGGTTCCTCTGTCTTGCAGATTAGCCTCGTTGCTGCCTTTTTGCACATCCTGGCCAAGTGTCCGCTGACATTACAAATCCTACAGGTATATTGCTGGAACCTGCAGCTTTTCGCAGTGTGTCTACCCCCACATGAGCTGAGATTGAGATTGCTGTTAACAAAAGGACTATTACCAGGCATTCCTCTCTGATTGTCCATTTGGCTGTTTCTAAGCACTCTGATGGTGGGTGTTAATGGTCCCATCACGGGACGCATTGTTTCTCGAGATGGCGTGAATTGCCGATCCCATTTCCATTGTCCTTGTTGCTGCCTGGGTGGTTTCGAAATGCCCTTGCCTGCCTGCGGGGTCCCGAGCTGCATTCACCATGTTAACTTCCTGGTCCATCGCCACATTTGGACCAGGGCTGCGTGCGTAAATTAGCTTGGTCTCCTCTTCCCCTGCCATAAAGGTCTGAGCTATCAACACCGTCTTTTCTGAAGTCAAGTCCTTAGTCTTTATGAGCTTCCTGAAAATGCCGGCATGATTAATGCCCTCGATGAAAAAGTCCCTTAACATCTCCCCCCAGCAGGCATCAGAGAACTTACAGAGACTGGCCAAGTGCCGCAGTTCCGCCACAAAGTCCGAGACGTTTTGTCCCTCCCGACACCGGTGAGAGTAGAACCAGTGCCGGGCCATGTGTACGCTACTCGCCGGCTTGAGATGCTCACTGATCAGCTGGCTGAGCTCTTCAAAGGACTTATCCGCTGGCTTTTGGGGTGCGAGCAGGTCTTTCATCAGCGCATACGTCTGTGGTCCGCAGCTGGTCAGTAGATGCGCCCTCCGCTTGTCAGCCGCTGTCTCTTCCAGCCAGTCCTTTGTGACAAAGCTCTGCTGGAGTCTTTCCATGAAGTCGTCCCAGTCCTCACCCACACAGTAATGTTCCTCTGTGCCACCGGTGGCCATCCTCGTGGTTCGGTGATTCCCGTTTCTCGTCGCCAAATGTAGTGTCCCTGCACCTTACTACAAACACGAGGCATAGATCTATCAGACACAGTCACTCTGTGACCTTCACCTTTATTGCCCGGACCAAGGAGTGCTAAACCTGGGTGGGACCTCCCCTTTTATACCTGGAAACCCAGGTGAGGAGTGTCTCCCGCAAGTTCACCCCCTGTGGTCAGGGTGTGCATTTCTAGGGTACAGGTACAGCGTACATGAATTACAGTTACATGACTATGTCATAGCAAGATGGTTAAATACATGACACCCTCCACTTTGTGAAAGTGTTTGGGGCTGCAATGGCAGTCGCGCCGGTCACCTTGCAAAACAGAACGGCTGACAACTAGCTTGTGCAGGATTATTGACCCTTCCCTTTAAGTGAGGGAAGCAGCCTCTGATGCTGTGACCAATGCGCTCAAAATTGTTTAGCGCTCAGCTGCTACTGCCCCGTTCTCAGACTTTAGCGCCCTAAGAGAAGTGTTTAGCGCTTCCCTCTTGGAGCGCTAAAACTGAATTTCATGGGTGGCGAGAATGATTAGCGCCTGGCGCTAATTTTTCAACTTTTAAAGTTTAAATGCCCCAAAAGGGGCTATACTAAATAATCAAGCTTTTGGTCACCTGTCTTTATGTGGTTCAGTGTCAAATGTTGTCTGATAACGCTCCTGTGATGCGCCTTGGGACAATTTACTATGTCAAAGGCGCTATATAAATACAAGTTATTATTGTGGTTGATGCTGAGTTTTAAATCCTGTTATGGGATGTCATGGAAAGCTGGTAACTTTGTACAATCCATTTCCCACCAGCAGAATGATAGAATCATGGTCATTCAGCCCATCGTGCCTGTGCTGGCTCTTTAAAAGAGCTAACCAATTGGTCCCTCTCCCCTGCTCTTTCCCCACAGCTCTGAAAATGTTTCCCTGTTTAAGTATGTATTTTTTTTATTTGTTCCTGGGATGTGGGCGTCGCTAGCAAGGCCGGCATTTATTGCCCAACCCTAATTGCCCTTGAGAAGGTGGTGATGAGCTGCCTTCTTGAACTGCTGCAGTCCGTGTGGTGAAGTTACTCCCACAGTGCTGTTAGGGAGGGATTCCAGGATTTTTACTCAGCGACGATGAAGGAAAGCTCCTGGGAGGATAGACCCACCAACGTTAGTGTCCTCGATCAGGCCAACATCCCCAGCATCGAAGCAATGACCACAGTCAACCAGCTCCGTTGGGCAGGCCACATTGTTTGCATGCCCAACACAAGACTCCCAAAGCAAGCACTCTACTCCGAACTCCTACATGGCAAGTGAGCCCAAGGTGGGCAGAAGAAATATTAGAAGGACATCCTCAAAGCCTCCTTGATAAAATGCAACATCCCCATTGACACCTGGGAGTCCCTGACCAAAGACAGCCCTAGGTGGAGGAGCTGTATCCGGGAGGGCGCTGAGCACCTTGAGTCTCATCGCCAGGAGCATGCAGAAATCAATCGCAGGCAGCGGAAGAAGCGTGCGGCAAACCTGTCCCACCCACCCTTTCCTTCAACCACTGTCTGTCCCACCTGTGACAGAGACTGTCGTTCCCATATTAGACTGTTCAGTCACCTAAGAACTCACTGTTAGAGGGACTGCGTATGATGATGACCTTTGGAATTCAGCTTTTGTCCATGTTTGCATCAAGGCTGTAATTGGAAGAATACACCATTTTCTGCTTTATTGTCGCTTGGGCTTTGCTTTAAAATGGCTCAACTTAAAAATTTACCAGATTCTGTAACCAGCAGACCTTGTGAAGCCAAGAAGCTACTGTGGGAACTGGAAATTGAGCAAAAGCTGTACTTTCTCACAAGATAAGGCAGAACTGACCTTGGACAGGAACGCTGTGGATAATGATGTCTTTAAGGACATTGGAAGAAACATCACACATTTAATTAACTGTCTGCTTAAGAGAACAAAACAATTCTGGCCTTACAGAGTGGGCAGATTGCCCATTTTCTTTAGGTATAAACAGTGCTGTGAGAGGGCACTCGTGGCTGCAGTTGGAAGAGGCAACTTGGTCAGTTGCCAACGAAAGAGCCACGGCTAACCACTTGTCGAACTGACCTCGCTGGTGTTAGTGCATGTGAGATTTTCCTGATGATTGCTTGAGTTTAAGTAAAGGGATAGATCTGTGCATGTTTACGAATTGTGCATTAGTATTATCGGGTGCTTACTTGTAAGCGGAGTTTTTTTAAGCAAAGGTTACCCCGGTAAAGGGGCAAAAGTTCTGTGTGAGCTGGCTTGTCATTGAAGTAAGGGAATATTTTTTACAGTTCAGTGTGAGTGTACTTGGAGTTCCATGCTGTCTTTAAGTAAAAGAAGTTCATTTTGACAAATCCACTGGCTTTTGTCTTGTTTGTTCTATGGGTCTGAACTCTATAAACTGTTAGACAGCACGTCTTACAGATTGAGGTCTGGAGCCGAGTGGTCCTGGAGGAACCCAAACTGAGCATTGGTGAGCAGGTTATTGGTGAGTAAGTGCCGTTTGATAGCACTGTCGATGACACCTTCCATTACTTTGCTGATGATTGAAAGTAGACTGATGGGACGGCAATTGGCCTGATTGGATTTGTCCTGCTTTTTATGTACAGGACGTATCCGGGCAGTTTTCCACAATGTCGGGTAGATGCCAGTGTTGTAGCTGTACTAGAACAGCTTGGCTAGAGGTGTGGCTAGTTCTGGAGCACAAGTATTCAGCACGACAGCAGGGATGTTGTTGGGGCCCATAGCCTTTGCTGGATCCAGTGCGCTCAGCCACTTCTTGATATCACGTGGAGTGAATCGAATTGGCTGAAAACTGGCTTCTGTGATGGTGGGGTCCACAGGAGGAGGCCGATATGGATCATCCACTTCTGGCTGAAGATGGTTGCAAATACTTCAGCCTCTTTAAGTATATATTCAATTTCCTTTTGAATTGAGGGGGAAAATCAAAGGGCAAGTCAAAGAATGACTTCATGACTTCAAAGAATGAAGTCAAAGGTTTGGAGTAATGCATTGTAAAAACTTAGTAGAGATTGAAAAAGTCAGCCTGAATGCCCTTCTCTAACTAAAGAGTCGGTAAGCATTTCTTCTTTTTTGTACGGTAGCAGCAAAGCAAATCAAATATCAATATCTAAGTCAGATATCCAGGCCAAAGCTTCCGGTGTAACAGCGTGGATTCCTTGGAGGCTGCCTGCAAATTTCCTCTGAGGGCAGTGCTCGATGATGTGCTCCAGGGTCTGATTAGGACCTCCACAGTCACATGATGGGGGAGCTTTAATCTTCCACCTATGGAGAAGGTGGCTGTAAAGTCCTGTCCCCTCAGTACAGATTCACGCGAGGCATGTCGTGAAGTCAAGGTCACTCTGGACCTGCACCTTTATTTTACAGCTCCCGTCCTTATATACCTGTCTCTTGCAAGTGCACCCCTGGTGGTAAGGTATGCTGGTGGTTACAGGTCATATCTTATTACAGTCATGTATAGCATGTTAGGATACAGTTATATATAATATTGTAAGATACATGACATCACCCTCCCCCAAGGTCTTATTGTCTTTATAGGTTCAGTCTCTCAGGTGATCTACGCTCTCGCGTGGAGCGTCTGAGTTGTGGTTCAGTTGTTTGTCTTGGTGTCTGTTTTTCTTTGGGTGTGGTTGCTGGTATCTCACCTGGGCTGTCTGTTTCGATTGGTGTGATTGTTGTTGACTCGCCTGGGCTGTCTGTTGGGATTGCCCTTTCCTCAGGTTGTTCCCTCTGTCTGTCCACCAGGTGTGGTGCGAGTTCCACATTGTAGTCTGCCTCTGGTTCCGCAGTGTTGTTGGTAAATCTGCTTTTGACTTGGTCTACATGCCTCCGGCAGGTTTTGCCATTGTCCATTTGTACTACCAGTAGCCTGTTTCCTTCCTTGCCCATTCTGTCCCTGCAAGCCATTTGGGACCCCTGCCATAGTTTAGTACAAACACTTTGTCCCCTATCTCATTCCATCTTCCCCTCGAATTTCTGTCAAGGTACTCAGTCAGCTTACGGCGCTTTGCCTCAATGATTTTGTGCATGTCTGGGAGGATTAATGAGAGCCTTGTTTTTAAAGTCCTTTTCATCAACAGTTGCGCGGGGGGGATCCCAGTCAGTGAGTGCGGACGAGATCTGTATGCCAGCAGCAGTCGCGACAGGTGACCCTGCAGCGTGGGACCTTGGATTTTAAGCATGCCTTGTTTAATGATTTGTACTGCTCTCTCCGCCTGGCTGTTGGAGGCTGGCTTGAACGGTGCCGTCTTGACGTGATTTCTGCCGTGGTCAATTATAAAGTCTTGGAATTCTGCGCTGGTGAAGCACGGACCATTGTCACTGACCAATATGTCAGGGATTCCGTGCGTTGCAAACATGGTTGCGAGGCTCTCCACAGTGGTGGAGGTTGTGCTCAAGTTTAAAATATTGCATTCGATCCACTTTGAAAATGCATCTACAACTACGAGGAACATTTTGCCCATGAATGGGCCCGCATAGTCTACGTGCACCCGCGACCACGGTTTGGTAGGCCAGGGCCAGGGGCTCAGTGGAGCCTCCCTGGGGGCATTGCTGAGTTGGGCACAAATGGTGCTCCTTCGGATGCAGAGCTCCAAGTCCGCGTCAATACCAGGCCACCAGACGTGGGATTCTGGCTATGGCCTTCATGAGAACGATCCCCGGGTGCTCGCGGTGGAGCTCCCGGACAAATGCCTCTCTGCCTCGCAGAGGCATGACTACTCGGCTGCCCCACATCAGGCAGTCTGCTTGTAGTGATAGCTCATGCATGCGCCTGTGAAAGGGTTTTAATTCCTCGGGGCAGGCATCGCAAGCCTCTGCCCAGTCACCGGTTAGGACACATCTTTTTACTAAGGATAACGTGGGGTCGCTGGCCATCCAGACTCTGATTTGGCGAGCCGTCATGGGTGAACCTGTGGACTCAAAGGCATTGATTGCCATGACTATCTCACAGTCCTGTTCGTCAGACCCTTCCGTGATCGACAGGGGTAGCCTGCTGAGCACATCGGCACAGTTGTCTGTGCCTGGTCTGTGCCTTATGGTATAGTCGTAGGACGCCAGCATGAGTGCCCACCGTTGAATTCGCGCCGAGGCGTTGCCGTTTATTGCCTTGCTCTCGGATAGGAGGGACGTGAGGGGCTTGTGGTCGGTTTCTAACACGAACTTGGCCCCGAAAAGGTATTGGTGCATCTTTTTGACACTGTACACGCACGCGAGCGCCTCCTTCTCTACCATTCTGTACCCCGCGCTCCACCCGCGAAAGTGACCTGGAGGCATAAGCTATGGGTTGTAATTTGCCCGCACTATTGACATGTTGCAAAACGCACCTGACCCCATATGCTGATGCATCGCATGTGAGAACTAGCTTTTTACCTGGGTCAAAGAAAGTCAAAACATTGTTGGAACGCAGAAGGTTGCGTGCCTTATTGAAGACGAGTTCCTGGGCGTCCCCCCAAAACCAATCGCACCCCTTCCTGAGTAGCACTTGGAGAGGCTCCAGCAGCGTGCTTAAGTTCTGCATAAAGTTCCCAAAGTAATTGAGTAGCCCGAGAAAGGCGCGCAGTTCTGAGACATTCCGGGGCCTGGGTGCCAGGCGAATTGCTTCTGTTTTGGACTCTGTTGGGCGGATTCCATCAGCGGCAATCCTTCTGCCCAAAAATTCAACCTCGGGTGCGAGAAACAGGCACTTGGATTTCTTGACTCGTAGGCCTACCCGATCCAACCGCTTTAGTACTTCCTCCAAATTACGGAGATGGGAGTCGGTGTCCCTGCCCATGATAAGTATGTCGTCTTGAAATACAACCATCTCTGGGATGGACTTGAGCAGATTCTCCATGTTGCGCTGGAATATGGCAGCTGCCGACCTGATGCCGAATGGGCATCAATTGTACATGAAAAGGCCTCGATGTGTGTTGATGGTGGTGAGTAGCTTGGATTCCTTGGTCAATTCTTGCGTCATATATGCAGATGTGAGGTCTAGTTTTGAGAAAAGTTTACCTCCAGCCAATGTGGCAAATAAGTCCTCCGCTCTGGGCAACAGGTACTGGTCCTGTAGGGAGACTCTGTTTATGGTATCTGTCGTCCCCACAGATTTGTACGGATCCATCAGGCTTCACGACTGGGACGATGGGACTTGCCCAGTCGCTAAATTCCACAGGTGACATAATGCCTTCCCGCAGAAGCCTGTCTAGTTCGTGTTCAATCTTTTCCCTCATCACATAGGGTACAGCTCTGGCCTTGTGATGGACCGGTCTAGCATCCTGTGTGATGTAGATTTTGACTTTGGCCCCTTTGAAAGTGCCCACACCTGGCTGAAAGAGATGTTCAAATCGCTTTATAACTGTTGAGCAGGAGGTCCGTTCCTCTAATAACATGGCATGGACATCATCCCATTTCCAGTTTAGTTTTGCCAGCCAGCTTCTCCCCAGCAGTGCTGGGGGGTCTCCGGGGACAATCCACAGGGGAAGTCGGTTCACTGTCCCTTTGTGTGTGACAGAGAGCATGGCGCTGCCGAGGACTGGTGCGATTTCTTTGGTATAGGTCCTTAGTTTGGTGTCGACCCTTGTGAGTTTTGGTCTGTCTCTTTTATGCGGCCACAGTTGTTCAAATTGTTGAGCGCCCATGAGAGATTGACTCGCTCCCGTATCCAGCTCCATGTTGACAGATATCCCGTTGAGTAGGACCCTCATCATTATAGGAGGCGTCCTGTTGTAGGAGCAGCGGCCATTGATCGTGTTAACCCACTGTACATCGGTGTCCCGGGTACTGTCCCCACCATCTTCTGGTCCGCTTTCCGACCCATCCGATTCGTATACCAGCCGAGCTGCCGTTTTTTTGCACATGCGGGCCAAATGCCCTGTATATTCACAATTTCTGCAAACAGCCTGCTGAAATCAACATCCCCTTGACGAGTGCCCACCCCTACACCTCCAGCACAGACCTGTTCCATTGTTCAAAGTGTTCCCAAAGAATGAGCTGCGTCTGGCTGATCTCTCTTGAGCTTCTCTCAGTTTGTAGTTGATTGCTCGCATTGTGGGTTGATGAGGTGTGAACGGCCGTTCCTGTGGCCCTTGATGGCTTCTGCCTGCTGTCGAGAACCTGTTCTCCCGGTTTTGTCTGTGTGTGGGGGTAGCAGCTTGTTTAGTGCTGTGAACTTTTTGTTCCGATATTTCGTTAGTTGTCGTACCTGCATTGTAAATCAACCTCGTTTCTTCTTCCCCCACCAAGAATGTCTGTGCAACCAGTGCTGCTGCCTCTGAGGTCAGGTTCTTGGTCTCTATGAGCTTTCGGAATATGCCTGCGTGGCCTATTCCTTCAATGAAAAAATCTCTCAGCATTTCTCTCCTCAGTTCATCGGAGAACTCACATAAACTAGCCAACCTCCGAAGTTCCGCCACGAAGTCGCGTATGCTCTGGCCCACACAGCGTCTGTAGTTGTAGAACCTGTGTCTGGCCATGTGTAGGCTGCTCGCTGGCTTCAGGTGGTCTCTTACCAGTGTGCTCAATTCTTCAAATGACTTGCTTGCTGGTTTCTCGGGTGCCAACAGATCCTTCATTAAAGCGTATGTTTTCGAGCCACAGCTGGTCAAGAGATGGGCTCTTCTCCTGTCTGCCTTATCGTCGCCTAACCAGTCTTTGGTTACAAAGCTGGAGCCTTTCTATAAAGTCCTCCCAATTGTCTCCCGCATTGTACTTTTCATCTGATCCGTTGTTCACCATTCTGTAGATTCTGTAATCCCGTAACTCGTCGCCACTGTAAAGTCCTGTCCCCTCAGTACAGATTCACATGAGGCATGTAGTGAAGTCAAGGTCACTCTGAACCTGCACCTTTATTTTACAGCTCTGGAATGCTGCACTTGCCTGAGACCCGTCCTTCTATACCTGTCTCTTGCAAGTGCACCCCCTGGTGGTAAGGTATGCTGGTGGTTACAGGTCATATCTTATTACAGTCATGTATAGCATGTTAGGATACAGTTATATATAATAATGTAAGATACATGACAGTGGCAGCATCTATCGTGACTGGTTCTGAGGCGGTCGATGGTTGTCCACTGTTTGCGAGGAAAGTTTGATCCTTCAGGTTGTACTGTGGGGTCCTCTATAAGGAATCCATTCTGTATGTCACATTTGTGCCAAGCATTTCACCATCGGTCACCCAAGGCTGAGGGGAGATAGCTGAAGGGCTTCGGCGACAGTGTCCAAAATGGCCTTCTAGATTTGAGACGTAGATTCTAGATGTAAGCACTGATTTCGAAACTTTAGCATGGGAGCATGGCCAGAGGATGCTTGTGCCTGTCATGTTGTCCCCTCAAGTACAAGCTGCAGCAAATGGATGTAAAGCTCTACACAGAAACCTTGCAAATCAGAAACATTAGGGCAAATAAAAAGGTTTCTTTAAAAAAAAATAAAGTCATAACAGTACAGCGAAAAGTTGTAGAGACAAAGTATTTCTCAATGGTAGAGCATCAGTGATTAGACAAATCTACATCAGGGTAAATGGGCGTGCTCACAGTGTAAGTAAAGACCCACCCCTGAGCCACCGCCCATGTGTAATGGGGTGTGTGACTTTGATAGTCCAGTTGTCTTTAAAACTAGCGAACAAAACCACTTTGCGGATATTACCTCTGCATGGCAAATACAGATATGAAAGCACACACACACAGTTAAGTACACAAGGCTGAGCTCATTTTCCCTTTTGTGACTATTTCCAAATCAGTTGTGAAAACAGATCTAGAGCAGCTGTCAGTAACAGAGAGGCCAACATTTGTTCAAAATGTTCGGTGACATATTATGCTTCAATAAAACAAGTAAGTTTACCACTTTAATCCTACTCTGAGTGAGCAGAACTGTTCCCACAGAGCTGACAGTTCCTTTGTCAACATTTGTGGATGCTGTTTCGAAAGAAAATATAAAACAAATCCGCCTATGTGTAGTCAGTATGCCATTGGCAAGTTTTGAATTGAGAAATAATTAGCGAGGGCGTGTGTCAACAAACCTCAGATTTATTGATACATTTGAATTTTTGTCAGTCATGGCTCAGTGGTTAGCACCCTCACCTCTGAGTGAGAAGGTTGTGGGTTCAAGTCTCACTCCACTTGAGCACAAGAATCTAGGCTGACTCTCCAGTGCAGTGCTGAGGGAGTGCTGCACTGTCGGATGTGCCGTCTTTCGGAGGAGACATTAAACCAAGGCCCCGTCTGCTCTCTCAGGTGGACGTAAAAGATCCCATGGCACTATTTCGACGAAGAACAGGGGAGTTCTCCCTGATATCCTGGGATATATATAAGGGATAAATTTATCCCTTAACCAGCTTCTTAAAACAAAAATCCAGATTATCTGGTCATAATCACATTGCTGTTTGTGGGACCTTGTTGTGTGCAAATTAGCTGCTGCATTTCCTACATTACAACAGTGACTACACCTCAAATAGTACTTAATTGGCTGTAGAAATATCTTGGGATGTTTTGAGGTCTTTCTTTCTTTACTCATCATCATCATCATAGGCAGTCCCTCAGAATCGAGGAAGACTTGCTTCCACTCCCAAAGTGAGTTCTTTGATGGCGATACGAGAGCCACAGACCCTGTCACAGGTGGGACAAACATTCGTCGAGGGAAGGGGTGGGTGGGGCTGGTTTGCCTCATGCTCCTTCCGCTGCCTGCGCTTGGCCTCGTCATACTCTTTGCGTTGAGACTCGAAGAGCTCAACACCCTCCCGGATGCACTTTCTCTACCTCGGGCGGTTTTCGGCCAGGGTCTCCCAGGTGTCAGTGGTGATGTCGCACTTTACCAAGGAGACTTTGAGGGTGTCCTTATAATCTTTCCGCTGGCTTCCTTTGGCTCATTTACCATGAAGGAGCTCCGCATAAAGCATTTGCTTAGGGAGTCTTGTATCTGGCATGCGAACTATGTGGCCTGCCCGGCGAAGCTGATCGAGTGTGGTCAGTGCTTCAATACTGGGCATGTTAGCCTGATCGAGGACACTGATGTTGGCGCATCTGTCCTCCCAGGGGATTTGCAGGATCTTGCAGAGACATCGTTGGTGATATATCTCCAGCTACTTGAGGTGCCTTCTATACAACTTCCATGCCTCAGATCCATACAGGAGGGCGAGTATTACTACAGCCCTGTAGACCATGAGCTTGGTGGTAGATTTGAGGGCCTGGTATTCAAACACTCTTACCTTCAGACGGCCGAAGGCTGCACTGGCGCACTGGAGGCAATGTTGAATCTCCGCATCAATGTCTGCCTTTGTTGATAAGAGGCTCCCGAAATATGGGAAATGGTCCACGTTGTCCAGGGCTGAGCCGTGGATCTTGATGATTGGAGGGCAGTGCTGTGCGGCGGTGACAGGCTGGTGGAGGACCTTTGTCTTACGGATGTTAAGCGTAAGGTCCATGCTTTCATATGCCTCAGTGAATACATTGACTATATCCTGGAGTTCAGCCTCTGAATGTGCGCAGACGCAGGCGTCGTCCGCATACTGCAGCTCAACGACAGAGGTTGGAGTGATCTTGGACCTGACCTGGAGGCGGCGTAGGTTAACCAGCTTCCCACTGGTTCTGTAGTTTAGTTCCACTCCAGCGGGGAGCTTGTTGGTTGTGAGGTGGAGCATGGCGGCGAGGAAGATTGAGAAGAGGGTTGGAACGATGACGCAGCCCTGCTTGACCCTGGTCCGGATGTGGATTGGGTCTGTAATGGATCCGTTGGTAAGGATCATGGCCTGCATGTCATCGTGAAGCAGGTGAAGGATGTTGACAAACATTTGGGGGCATTCAAAACAGAGGAGGACGCTCCATAGACCCTCACGGTTGACAGTGTCAAAGGCCTTTGTAAGATCGAAAAAGGCCATGTATAAGGGCTGGCGCTGCTCCCTGCATTTTTCCTGCTACAATTGTCGTGCTGCAAAAATCATGTCTGTTATGCCCCTTTGGGGACGAAATCCGTATTGTGATTCCAAGAGGAGCTCCTTGGCCACAGGAAAAAGCGATTGAGGAGAACTCTAGCGACAACTTTCCCAGTGGCTGATCGCAGGGAGATTCCTCTGTAGTTGCCACAGTCGGACTTGTCCCCTTTTTAAAAAATGGTCACAATCGCTGCATCTCTGAGATCTCCCGGCATGCTCTCCTCCCTCCAGATGAGAGAGATGAGGTCATGTATCCGCGCCAACAGTGCCTCTCCGCCATACTTTAGCACCTCAGCAGGGATTCCATCCGCACCCGTAGCCTTGTTATTCTTAAGCTGTTTTATGGCTTTGCCTACCTCGTGCAGTGTTGGGGTCTCACTGAGGTGGTGGTGGATCGCATGCTGCGGGATGGAGTCGAGAACACTCGAGTCAAAGGCAGAGTCTCGATTGAGGAGATCTTCAAAGTCCTTGATGAGTGTTTCCCCGTTCTTGGCCAGGAGTGGGGTGGGGCCTTAGGAGTTTGGATCGTAGGTGGCCTTGACTGCAGCGAAGAATCCTCGCATATCGTGGCTGTCGGCCAGTTGTTGTATCTTCTGTGCTTTCTGCATCCACCACCTGTTCTTTAGGTCCCGGGTTTTTTGTTGGACCTGAGCCTTGAGCCGTCTGTAATGTTGTTTTGCAGCTCCCGAGTTGGGTTGTTGCTTGAGGCTCAGAAATGCTTTGCGCTTGCGATCTATTAGTTCTTCGATTTCCTGATCATTTTCATCAAACCAGTCCTGAGGTTTCTGGTTGTGTGACCAAGTGTCTCTTCACAGGCACTGGTTATAGAGGCCTGGAGGGCAGACCAAGCGCTGTGGGCATTCAGTATCTCAGGGTCATCAAGGCACGCCAGATTGGCTGTGAAGCGCTGGCTGTAAAGGGCTCTCTTAGCTGGGTCTCTAAGTGCCCCGGCATTAACTTTTTTGCAGAACTGCTTCTGCTGTTCCCTCTGCTTTGGGGCAATGTTAATGTTGATGATGGATCGGATTAGGCGGTGGACCATCCAGCAGTCGTCAGCTCCTGGTGATGCGCGCATCCTTGTGATCCCTGGCTCGGATGATGACATAGTCAAGCAGGTGCCAGTGTTTGGAGCGAGGGTGTTGCCATGTTGCCTTGTATTTGTCCCTCTGGCGGAACAGGGTGTTGGTGATGAGGAGTTCATGTTCTAGACATTTTGTCAGGAGTAGGGTACCGCTGGAGTTGGCTTTCCCTACCCCCTCTCTGCCAATCACGCCTCCCCAGAGGGCTGTGTCTTTGCCGACCCTGGCATTAAAATCACCCAGGAGGATCAATTTGTCACCCATGGGGACATGGGACAAGGATGTCTCGAGGTTGGAATAAAAACTCTCTTTAGTCTCATCCGTTGCATCGAGTATAGGGACGTACGCACTGATGACTGTGGCACATTGGTTCCGGGATAGGGTGAGTCAAAAAGTCATGAGGCGTTCGTTAACCCCACAGGGGGTGTCTTTGAGGCGGTCAACCAGCTGATTCTTGACGGCAAAGCCGACTCCATGAAGGCGGCGTTCTGCCTCTGGTTTCCCTTTCCAGAAGAAGGTGTAAACAGATAATTTGTTTCTGTTATGTTGATTGAGGGATACATATTGGTGGAGGTTTCTTTACTATACATTTCTGAATTAGGAATTCGTCATCACTCCAAATCTTTGACAAAACCCATTCAGTATAGCATGATAGATTTCTTCAGCTTAATAGTCTAGGAAAGCCAGATCTTAATTCCAACCTAATCATTGTTCTTCAAGACATATTGGCATTATACAAAGCGTCTTCTTGAATATGGTGTCTTGAGAAGAATGCATTGAGAAGCTACATTCTGAGAGGGCGTAATAAAGCAACCACTTGAGGAAATACATTTATTTCTACTTATCTTAGCACAGGGCAGTGCTAACTTAACGTAAAAAAATATCTGTCTGCCTCCACACTCATGCACAAGTAAAAAGAAAGACTTGGATTTCTACAGTGTCTTTTACAACCATCGGACATCTCAAAGCACTTTACAGCCAATGGAGTACTTTTGGAGTGTAGTCACTGTTGTAATGCAGGAAACGCGGCAGCCAACATGTGCACAGCAAACTCCCACAAACATCAACGTGATAATGACCAGATAATCGGTTTCTGTTATGTTGATTGAGGGATACATATTGGCCAGAACACCGAGGATAACTCCCTTGCTCTTCGAAACAGTACCGTGGGATCTTTTACACCCACCTGAGAGAGTGGATGGGGCCTCGGTTTAACGTCTCATCCCAAAGACGGCACCTCCGACAGTGCAGCACTCCCTTGACAGTGCCACACTCCCTCAGCACTGCACTGGAGTGTCAGCCTAGATTTTTTGTGCTCCAGCCTCTGGTCTGGGAGATGGTATGTATTTAACCCCTTGTAACCTGAATTAAACTACCACCAGAGGGCCTACCAGTTGGAGTTTCAAGCGATCCCGGCATCCCTTGGGAGCACGGTATAAAAGCAATCTACCCACGAGGTACCTGCACTCTGGAGTCTTATTAAAGGAGCTAAGGTCACACTTGCTCATTGTACACAGTACTCAGTTTCATCCTTTATTATGAGTATACCAATTGGCGACGAGGTAACGAACACCTGCACGAAAATGCAAAGAACAGTTGGTATCCTGGAGAAGTTCTCAGAAGGGGACGATTGGGAGGCCTTCGTGGAGAGACTCGGCCAATACTTCGTTGCCAACAAGCTGGACGGGGACGAGAACGCTACCAAACGAAGGGTGATCCTCCTAACTGTCTGTGGGGCAACAACCTATGGCCTCATGAAGAATCTCCTAGCTCCGGCAAAACCAACAGAGAAATCCTATGAAGAATTGTGTACGCTGGTCTGGGAGCACCTAAATCCTAAGGAAAGCGTTTTGATGGCAAGATATCGGTTCTACACGTGTCAACAATCGGAGGGCCAGGAAGTGGCGAGCTATGTCGCCGAACTAAGGCGCCTCGCAGGACATTGTGAGTTTAAGGGATTCCTAGAACAAATGCTTAGAGGCTTTTTTGTACTGGGCATTGGCCATGAGACAATCCTTCGCAAACTGTTGACTGTAGAAACTCTGAATTTAAGTAAAGCCATAACGATCGTCCAGGCATTTATGTCCACAAGTGACAACACCAAACAGATTTCGCAGAGTAAAGAAGTTTCAGCCAGTACTGTACATAAAGTAACGTCGGTTTTGAGCAGAAATGTACAGGGCAGAATGTACATGCCGTCTGCTGAGGCCTGACCTCAGTTAACCCAGAGTCCGCCATCAATCATTAATGCGAGGCAGTTAATACCTTGTTGGCGCTGTGGAGGTGATCATCGGCCCCATCAATGCCGCTTCAAGTATTATGCGTGCAACGGTTGCAGAACAATGGGACACCTCCAGCGAATGTGCAGGTGAGCTGTAAACCCTGCAAACCACCACGTTGCAGAGGAAAATCGATCCACTCTGGATCAGGCTGAATTGGAGACTCATACTGAGGAGGCAGAAGTGCACGGGGTACACACATTCAGTACGAAATGTCCACCTATAATGTTGAAAGTTGAACTCAACGGTATTCCAGTATCTATGGAGCTGGACACGGGTGTAAGTCAGTCCATAATGAGTAAAAAGGCCTTCGACAAGCTGTGGGGCAAAAAGGCACACAGGCCCAAGCTCAGCCCCATTCACACCAAACTAAGGACTTACACCAAGGAACTAATCCCTGTAATTGGCAGTGTAGAAGTCAAAGTCTCCTATGATGGAGCAGTACATGAACTCCTGCTGTGGATTGTGCCAGAGGATGGCCCCACATTGTTTGGCAGAAGCTGGCTGGGGAAAATCCGTTGGAACTGGGACGACATCTGAGCGCTTTCGTCCATCGACGACGCCTCAAGTGCCCAGATTCTGAGCAAGTTCCCATCGTTGTTCGAGCCAGGCATTGGAAGCTTCTCGGGGGTGAAAGTGCAGATCCATTTGGTTCCCGGTACGCGACCCATCCATCAGAAGGCACGGACAGTAGCATACATGATGCGTGAGAAAGTGGAAATTGAGCTGGACAGGTTGCAGCGAGAAGGCATCATCGCGCCGGTGGAATTCAACCAGTGGGCTAGTCCAATAGTCTTGGTACTCAAAGAGGATGGCACGGTTAGAATTTGTGGGGACTATAAAGTAACGATTAACCGTTTTTCGCTCCAGGATCAGGACCCACAACCCAAGGCAGACGACCTATTTGCGACCCTGGCTGAAGGGAAGACGTTCACCAAGCTGGACCTCACCTCGGCCTACATGACGCAGGAGCTGGAGGAGTCTGCGAAAGGCCTCACACGCACAAAGGTCTATTCATCTATAACCAGTGCCCGTTCGTGATTCCGTCAGCCGCGACAATCTTCCAACGGAACATGGAAAGCCTGCTAAAGTCGGTTCCTCGCACCGTGGTTTTCCAGAACGACATACTGGTTACAGGTCGGGACACCATTGAGCACTTGAAGAATCTGGAAGAGGTTCTTAGTCAGTTGGATTGCGTGAGGCTCAGGTTGAAACACTTGAAGTGTGTTTTCCTGGCACAGGAGGTTGAGTTCTTGGGAAGAAGAATCACGGCAGACGGCATCAGACCCACTAACGCCAAGACGGAGGCCATCAAGAACACGCTGAGACCACAGAATGTGACGGAACTGCGGTCGTTCCTGGGACTCCTTAACTATTTTGGTCATTTCCTATCTGGGTTAAGCACCCTGCTAGAACCCCTACATGCGCTCTGCGCAAGGGAGACGACTGGGTATGGGGGAATTCACAAGAGGCTGCCTTTAAGAAAGCCAGAAATCTGTTGTGTTCAAACAAACTGCTTGTCCTGTATAACCATTGTAAAAGATTAGTGCTAGCTTGCGATGCGTCATCATACAGGGTCGTGTGTGTGTTACAACAGGCTAATGAATCGGGGATCTTGCAACCGGTCGCTTATGCGCCCAAGAGTTTGTCCAAGGCTGAAAAGGCCGACAGCATGATTGAAAAAGAGGCTCTGGCGTGCGTTTACAGGGTAAAAAAAATGCACCAATACTTATTTGGTCTCAAGTTTGAGCTTGAAACTGACCACAAGCCGCTCATATCGCTGTTCTCTGAGAGCAAAGGAATTAACACCAATGCCTCTTCCCGCATCCAAAGATGGCGCTCATGCTGTCAGCATACACTATGTAATCCGCCACAGACCAGGCACAGAGAACTGCGCAGATGCTCTCAGTCGGCTGCCATTGCCCACCACCGGGATGGAAATGGCACAGCCAGTGGACTTGCTCATGGTCATGGAGGCATTCGAGAACGAAAAGTCCCCCATTACGGCCCGCCAGATTAGGACCAGCCAGGATCCTTTACTGTCCTTGGTAAAAAAAACTGTGCCCTCCATGAGGGCTGGTCCAGTGTCCCAGCGGAGATGCAGGAGGCGATTAAGTCGTTCCACAGGCGCAAAGACAAAATGTCCCTTCAGGCGGACTGTCTGTTGTGGGGCAATCGCTTGGTCTTGCCCAAAAAAGGCAGAGATACGTTCATATGTGAACTGCACAGCACCCACCCGGGCATTGTAATGATGAAAGCCATAGCCAGATCCCATTTGTGGTGGCCTGGCATCGACTCAGATTTAGAGCCATGCATGCGCCAGTGCAACACTTCTCTCAGCTGAGCAATGCACCCAGAGAGGCAGCGCTAAGTTTGTGGTCATGGCCATCCAAACCGTGGTCGAGGATCCATGTAGGCTATGCGGGCCCATTCCTAGGCAAAATGTTTTTGGTTGTCGTGGACACTTACTCAAAATGGATTGAATGTGCGATAATGTCTGTAAGCACGTCCATGGCCACTATTGATAGCCAACGAGCCATGTTTGCCACGCATGGCTTGCCTGATATCCTAGTCAGCAACAATGGGCCGTGCTTCACCAGTGCTGAATTCATGGAATTCATGACCCACAATGGGACCAAGTATGTCACATTTGCCCCGTTCAAGCCTGCATCCAGTGGCCAGGCAGACGGGCAGTCAGACCATCAAGCAAAGCTTGAAACGTGTGTCAGAAGGCTCCCTGCAGACCCGGCTGTCCCGAGTGCTGCTCAGCCACCGCACCAGACCCCACTCACTCACCGGGGTGCCCCCAGCTGAGCTGCTCATGTAAAGGGCGCTAAAAACAAGGCTCTCTCTTGTTCACCCTGATCTCCATGGTCACATGGAGGGCAAACGGCATCAACAAAGTGTGTACCATGACCGCGCAAATTTGTCACACGATATTGAGATCAATGATCCTGTGTTTGTGCTCAATTATGGGCATGGACCCAAATGGCTCTCTGGCACGGTCACAGCCAAAGAGGGGAGTAGGGTGTTTCAGCTCAAATTGGCCAATGGGCAAACATATGGAAAACATTTGGGCCAAATCAAATTGTGGTTCACCAACAACTATGAACAACCCAACTTTGACCCTCCAACACACACACACACAAGTGACAACTGACATCATGGTTGACCACGAAGCCGAACTCATCATCCCCAGCAGCCCGGCAAGGCCGGCTGCCCAACAGCCCAGTGAAGAACTGACCAACCCACCCACACCCGCATTTGTACCAAGACGATCGACAAGGGAGCGAAAAGCCCCAGATCGTCTCACCTTGTAAATAAGTGTACTGTTGACTTCACGGGGGAGTGATGTTATGTATTTAACCCTTTTGTAAGCTGTATTACACTACCACCAGAGGGCCTACCTGTTGGTGTCCCAAGGGATCCCAGCATCCCTTGAGAGCACGGTATATCAGCAGGCCACCCATGAGGTACCTGCACTCTGGAGTCTTATTAAAGGAGCTAAGGTCACACTTGCTCATTGTACACAGTACTCAGATTCATCCTTTATTATGAGTATACCAGGAGAAGTACAGATAACTGGGGTTGTTGCTCCTGCAAAGTTCGGTGGACTGACTTCTGTTTTCAGGCTGTGCTTCTGGAAGGTACAAGTATACAATTTGCACATAGTTTCAAATTTAGCCTCTTACTTTCAATTTTCTGTTCTGGGATAAAATCCAGGGTTTTGTTGCTCCAGGCCAGTATTGTCCTTGGCTTGGGTCTAGTTGTCTGGCCTCTTATTGACAGTAATCCATTTGTCTTTTTTGGCACTGTACCCAACTGTCAATATGTCCATTTCTTCCACTTTCCATATTGTCCACACACCAGCTGCTGGCAGAAAAAACATGCATTGACTCCTGACGGGTTTCATCACTAGAGCTTGATTAGAATTCTTTCTTTTTTCTTAAGGAGATTTGAATGACTAACAACTACAATGAAAGTGCATGTCATACAATGAGAATGTTACGTAAGCGTCAATAGAATATTAATAATCCTCATAAAACTGGAAGATCTTATCACTCGTCACAGTCTCAGAATACGGTGTTAGCCATTTAGGACTGAAATTTCTTCACTTAATGGGTTGTGAATCGTTGGAATTCTCTACCCCAGAGGGCTGTGGAAGCTCAGTCGTTGAGTATATTCAAGATAGAGGTCGATACATTTTTGGGAACAAAGGGAATTAAGGGATATGGGGATAGTACGGGTAGGTGGAGGTGAGGTAGATCAGCCACAATGTTGTTGAATGGTGGAGCAGGTTCGAAGGGCCCAATGGCCTACTTCAGTTCCTATTTCTTTTGTTCTTTATTGCTCATTAACTGTTGGATCTTTCTTTGCAAGTGGGAATATTCCTAGTCTTCTTCCAAAGGACATAGACTATCCTCAGTGGAGTGACAAGAACCTTGTTTGAGGTGTGAGTCCATTATTGACTCTTCAGGTGTAATGATATTTGTCAGCTGTGGCTCAGTGGGTAGCACACTTGCCTCTGAGTCAGAAGGTTGTGGGTTCAAATCCCACTCCAGAGACTTGAGCACATAAATCTAGACTGACACTCCAGTGCAGTGCTGAGAGAGTGCTACACTGTCGGAGATGCTGCCTTTCAGGTGAAAGGTTAAACCGAGGCCCTGTCTGCTCTCTCAGGTAGGCGTAAAAGATCCCATGACACTATTTCGAGGAAGAGCAGGGGAGTTATCCCCGGTGTCCTGGCCAATATTTATCTCTCAATCAACATAATTAACCACCACCTTTCATGACCACCAGACGTCTCAAAGCACTATTCAGCCAATGAAGTACTTTTGGAGTGTAGTCACTGTTGTAATGTGGGAAATGCGGCAGCCAATTTGCGCACAAGCAAACTCCCACAAACAGCACTGTGATAATGACCATATAATTTGTTTTTTTGTTATGTTGATTGAGGGATAAATATTGTCCAGGACACTGGGGATAACTGCCCTGCTCTTCTTCGAAATAGTACCATGGAATCTTTTACGTCCATCTGAGAGAGCAGACGGGGCATCGGTTTAATGTCTCCTCCGAAAGACGGCACCTCCGACAGTGCAGTGCTCCCTCAGCACTGCAGTGGAATGTCAACCTAGATTTTTGTGCTCAAGTTCCTGGAGTGGGACTTGAACCTACAACCTTCTGACTCAGAGTGCTACCCGAGCCACAGCTAACACATTAAGGAAATGCAAAAGGCTTGATGGAAAATCCAATGACATATAATCTGAAAAGGAAAATGAACTGCAGTGCTGAGAAACCAGTGGATTTTCTCCTGAGTCCTGTAACTAGAGATTTAAATCAATTGTTTTTCTGTTTCGCCTATGGATTGTTCCATGGATGGCCCCAAGTGTTCCCATTGGCTGATTTTACATCGTTGTACCGTGGTCCAGATCACTGTGACCTACTGCAGAAACAGTTTGACATGTCATTTCTTTTTCAGTTCTATTTACAACAAATGACTATTTTACAATCCCTTTCACAGAGAAAGTTAATATTTGTAGTTTTAGAATTTATTTTCAATCCATTGCTCGTTTTTTAAAATGATTTTCTTGGCTCACAATGCAAAGTGGTTACATTTGCAGATGACACCAGACTGGGCAGTGAAAGCAGAGGAAGCTGTTCCAGAATTACAGAATGAGTTGGCCGAAATATTTAAGTGAGCACAACAATGGCAGAAGAAATTTAAAGACAATTGTAAAGTACTGAACACAGGAAGGGAAAAATAGGCAGCACACAGGAAAGGTGTTGAATTAGCTAAGGATGAAGCTGAAAGAGATGTAGGCGTCCTAGTAGACGTGACGCTCAGTGTATCTAACTGATGCAGAACAGCAATCATCAAAGCCAATAGAATGTTGAACTGTAGAACCAAAACAGGAGAAGACACATCAGAGGAAGTCATGATCAAACTGTACAGTACTCTGGTCAGATCCCACCTTGAGTACCGTGACCAGTTCTGGTCTCCAGAGACACTAGGGAGGCATTCAAATGCTGGAGGCATTGCAGAGAAGAGTCACGAGATCGATCCTTGGTGTCAAAGATTTCAGTTATCTGGCAGTGCCGCTCCCCGCTGTTAGCACCCTGGGCCGGCGCGCAACCGACGATGACATAATTGTTGTGCGCACCGACCCATCACCGCCCCGCGCCGACCCCTTAAAGCAGGGGAAATTGGTCGAGAAGCTGGTGGACATCCGCTCCCGGTACCGAGGTTTAAAGGGGAGGCCTGCCATGCCCCGGGCTGCCATCTTTTTTGGTCGGCCGACTTTTGAGTCGGCCCGACCATGGCAGCCCTTACGTGGACCGGGCTGCCATCGTGCAGCCCGGCACTCCGTCGGCTGGCCCGGTCTCACGCGGTCCTGGTGGCCCAGTGGCGGCCACCAAAGGGCCATACAGTGTGTGCAGTTGCCCTCCCCTTTAATTGAAGGGGAGGGGCATTGTAGCGCATTAGCACCGAGCTACCGCCTCGGGACCCGCCCCTCACAGGGCCTTCCTTTGAGGGGCCGAAGGCCCAATTCTGCGTTGGTGCCGGGACTTCCGGGCTGGCCGATAAAAGTCTTGGCCCTGGAAGATTTCCACTCCCAATTGGGACAAGAGGCAATTTCGCTCCCTTAGGCTTTTCAGATCAGAAAGGAGGTATCTTGACAGGTGATCTTACAATGGCATACAAGATAGTTAAGCGAATGGAAAGATAAATCTGGGATATTATTTTAACTTAAATTGCAAGAGTAGGACAAAGGGTTCAAACTAGTAAAGTGTAAATTTAGAACTGATTTCAGCAAAGAGTGACCAATCTACGGAATAGACTGCCAGGTTGTGTAGTGGAGGTATAAACACCAGAATATTTCAATAACCAGATGGATGTGGCAATGGGAAAACTTTGCATTGGATGAACACTGATGGGACTCATGACGTTCTACCTACTAGCCAACAAGTCTTTTCTACCTACTAGCCAACAAGTCTTTTGCATTTCCTTAATGTACTGTAGTTTTCTGTATGAATGTGATTCTCCCCTTTATAATCTATAACCCTTGACTCAAGCAAAGTCTCCTTCTCTCTGCACCGCACCCCTCAACACTCTCCAGTCTTCTCCACTCCTCTCCTGAAGGCACTGAACCATGAGGCCAACAATTGCCCCAGTTGAGAGCTTATTGGGAGATGTTAGTACAATGCCTGGCATTGCATTCATCCAGTCACCTTGTTTCCCCTCCTAATTTAAACACAAAATGATACTTTGGGAGCTGTTGAAATTTTACAACACGAACGAAAGAAGCCTTTTCCAGACATTGAAAGCCCTGTTCCAAAATATGATATCATAATGGATGTTTTGCTGGTTGAGGTTTAACCGATTGTTGCAATATAGCAATAACATGTTGCTTTTGGCATCCATCCCCTTTGAACTGAGAGACTGTGATTATATGTTGCACAAATCAAGTTTCATGATTGATTATCTTTGTTGCTGTCACGTTACATTATCGTGACCCTTGTGCTATATTTGATTTGGTCTTGTTATACAAAATACAGTGTGCGACACAGGCATTCCTGATACGTGACCTTAAAGCTTTGCTCACTAAGACTGATCAGCCACCCCTCTGTAGGTAACGCTTTTATTGTACTGAGAAACCTGCATCAAGTGGATAATGCAAAATACAAAAGCAAAATACTGTGGATGCTGGAATCTGAAATAAAAACAGAAATCTCAGCAGGTCGGGCAGCATCTGTGGAGAGAAACAGAGTTAACGTTTCAGGTCGATGACCCTTTGTCAGAGCTGGTGAATGTTCATAATTATTTTAATACTCCGCTCCATTCCCACTCTGACAACTCCGTCCTCGGACTCCTGCACAGTTCCAATGAAGCTAACCGCAAGCTCGAGGAACAGCATCTCATCTTTTGTTTAGGCACTTTATAGCCTTCTGGACTCAACATCGAGTTCAACAATTTCAGACTATAACCTCTGGCCATATTTTGCTCCCTTTCCTCCTTTTTTTTTTAACCCCCCCCCCCCTCCCCCCCGATCTTATGTTTTCTCTCTCTCTCTCTCTGTTTCCCATGGCAACTGGTAATTATTCATTCATTCACACCCTATCTAGACACATCTTTTTTTAACTTTTGCCATTACCATCTCGTCGGCCCATCATCCCTTTTGTCTCTCAAATCTCTCCTCTCTTCCACCCTATCACAGACCTTTCCTTTTGTTCTTCCCCCCCCCTCCCCCTTTCAGTGCTCCTTAAGAATCTGTTAATTTCGAACCTTCGCCAGTTCTGACGAAGGGTCATCGACCTGAAACGTTAACTCTATTTCTCTCCACAGATGCTGCCTGACCCGCTGAGATTTCCAGCATTTTCAGATAATGCAAAATGGCTGTTTAAGAATACATTATCCATTTCATAGAGGATAATGGGGACGTTAAATGAATTATAAAGCGGTAATCCAATTGAGGGGTTTTGATGATAACCATAAATCACAAATGCAAAGCAGAGGAATAGGATTTTTCCCACCTCCTTTGAAAATCCTAAATGGCCAGTCTATTTTGATACCATAGTTTTATTTCATTCGTGGGTTGTGGGCATTGCTGGCAAGGTCAGCATTAATTGTCCACCCTTAATTGCCCTTTAGAAGGTGGTGGTGAGCCCCCTTCTTGAATTGCTGCAGTCCGTGAGATGAAGGCACTCCCATTGCAGTTAGGGAGGGAGTGCAAGGATTTGATCCAGCGACGATGAAGGAACGGCAATATATTTCCAAGTCAGGATGGTGTGTGAAATAAAAACAGAAAATGCTGGAAATACTCAGCAGGTCAGGCAGCATTTGTGGAGAGAGAAACAGAGTTAACCTCGTCAGAACTGGAAAAAGAACTGGAGATGTAATTGGTTTTTAAGCAAGTGTCTGGGCAGGGAAAGTGGGGAGGGGAGGAAAGAACAAAAGGGAAGGTCTGTGATAGGGTGGAAGGCAGAAGAGATTAAGGGCTAGAACCTCCACATTTTGCATACTTAATGCCCATTTTATCGCTGAAATGACGTATAACGCCCAGATATGAAAACTGACGGGCATTTTTAGGAAACTTATCACCGAATGTTACTTTCCCCATGTGCTTAATGCCGGGGAAAAATATTACCGCCTGCCCACTTTTTTTGGGCGGAATCAGCAGAATGGGCAAAATCAACGGCCATAATATCACCCAGCATTACTTTCCGCACGGAATTAATGCCGAGATTCAATATTAACGCCCGCCACTGTTTTTTGTTGTAAAGAGCATATTTACCCAAACTAGCGGCCATGAGATCGCCTAGGGTCAATTTCACCACCTCGCACACATATCGCCCACAATATCGCTCGCTCAAAAAACGTCCACAAAAAGTGGAACTAACCGGAACGAAAGCAGCGGTGTGGCTGGCATTTGTTAAATCCCACCCTTACGTGAGGAGTTGACATCTGAAAGATTTGCCTGAAAGAGCGCTGATGTGAGTGACAATACTGACACACTGCTGTGTGTATGCAGCTCAGACATCAATGGTACCCATCACCTTGGTGCCAGTTAAAGTTTACGTTGATTGATGTTAAGTTGTATTTAACCCTTTCATGGCAAGGAATCACCAGTGTGTAACGGTGCAGCTATCTGAGACAATGCGCAACAAGGCTATGTTCAATTAACAAAAATTTTATACCAAAAACATTGGTCTGAAATCATAAATATCACAGCCAATAACACCTAACCCTCGCCCACACCCCACTTTTCCCACCATTGACATAAATCACATATTCAACATGTCCAGCAACACAGAATACAAAGGCAAAGCAGGACCGTGGCCCCCAGCCCCCATACATTGCAACAAATTGCATACACCCAGATGGAGATATAACACAGCTATCACCTTCGCACATGCACCTCACTTTCCTGCCCCCCTCCCTTTATTCACCCCACCTCTATCCCTTTCCTTCCTCGCTCCATGGCGCCTGGCCGAGGAGCTCCTCAGGCGGTGCCTCATTGGGGAGGATGAAGGCAAATGTGGTGGTTGCACGGGTACGGGAGCGGGGCTGCCAAGGGCCAACATTCTCTGATGCAGAAGCAGTATCTTGGTCCTTGCTCTCATCTGTCATTCGCAGTGGTGGTGCGGAACCTAGGGGGGGAGTGCCGCGCTCGGGGACCACTGGGAGGCCTGTGGCAGCAGTGTTCCTGGCTATCGCATCCAGGGCCTCCACGATGCGTGGAATATGCTCGGCCATGGTGGCCAGCTGTCGTGATATGCCCACCAATGCTTCGATGAGCTGATCACCAATGTTTACAGTCCTTCTGGACAAATGTACCATTTCTCCGCTCTCATGTCGCGCTCATGGAGTCCATGAGGCCTTCTCGGGGTCAGCGCCGTCCTGGGGACAAATGGGGTGCCCTGTGGCAAGGTACTTGGGGCTGGTACCTCCAGAGTGGAGGCGGGAATGACCTGAGGACCACTAGATGGCCTTGGGGTGGAATGGCTTCTGGAGCGTGGCGATGCAGATTCTTCAAAGTCCGTGAGAACAGACCCAGCGGATTGATGGGCGAGAATCGGAGTTCCTCAGCATCAGGTGTATGATCGTCCGCCGACTCCTGCCCCACGCCCCCATCTTCTGGCCTCTGTGGTCTTGCCTGGGCTGCGCTGCTGGCTGAGCTGCAAAACACAAATGAGGTTATTAGAGGGGAAGGAGGTGACAAGGTGAGTCCAGCGCTACACACAGCATATGCACCACAAAAGCACCACCGCTATCAAAATCATCACAAACATCACATTTCATGACCATCAACACATTGTGGCATTGCAATGATTTTCATTAGGCCAGCATTATTTCTGTGACAATTTTAGAAATCATCTGTCATATATGATTGTTCGGATATGAGTGGGTCTGGCATTTATTGACTTTACATGACGCAATGGTGTAAGCTTTACTCACGTGGCATCACTTCAGGGGCTGCAGATGCACCCGTGGCTGTCCGGGGGTGCTTCCTCATGAGTGCGAGCACATGCTCCTCCACGTCAGTGATATCGCTGGGGACTGGTGGCCCCCCACCAGTTTGCCTCTGCACGGACCTCATCGTCGATAGCTTCTTCTGTAAAAGGTGACAGGACGACATGGCATGAGATCATTGCATGATATCATTGCTGGGTACTGTCACAGAGACTGAGACAACACATAACCGACAGATGTAATCATGATTATTATGATAATTATCATTTTTTACCTAAAGACATACACCGTGACCGCAGGCTTTGAATAAAACATTCCCGGTAAAAGTGCAAGACCTCACATCTGCTGATAGTCACTCGTGAATGTTACAAATCAAATTATATAAATAAATAAGTACATGTAAATCAATGTAATACTTACTCTTGCGGATCCCACAAGGTCGTTCCATCGTTTGCGGCATTGATTGCCCTCACGCACCTCGTTGGTCGCCGACGAGACCACCTCTGCTCTCTCGGCCCATATCTTCTGGTATGCCTTTGGGGTGGGCTTCCCACTTCCTCCCTGTGTCAAATCAACCCAGCATAACTCGACCTCCTGCAGAAGGGAGGCACTTTCCTTATCCGAGAACCTCCTGGCTCTTTTGCGCCCTCCACTGTGCTCCTCTCCCACCTCACTGCTCTCTCCAGCGTCAGTCTCCACAGCGTGCTGTGATGCCTCCTCCTCTCCCTCCATTATAGGCCAAATTTGGTCAAATATGTGGCTGGTAACACCTACTTTTTGTTTGTCTACTTGCTGTGAAGCTCTAAAGTCCCTCCTTCCTCCCAAAGCAGCCACACCCAGCCACGCCTTCAGTCCCTCTGAACTCCCTCTCTCTCTGTCTCCTCTTCTGCGCATGTCATGGTGACTCTTGACCTCCAGAATCGCGGGAATCGAGCGTTACCATGCCGTTGCTAAGGATGGCCACACTTTACGGCAGAAGGTCAGAAAAATCTAACGCTACCGCCCATTTTATATCGCTCGCGGTAACGCCCATTTTCAAAAGTGGAGACTAGGTGGTTTGAGAATGGGCGAGAAGCCGGCGATCTGAAAACTCTTTTTTAACCACCCATGCCGAAAATATCACCCAAAACCACAAAAGTGGAGGTTCTAGCCCTAAGAGACAAAAGGGATGATGGTGCAAGGCAAGAGATGGGTCTAGATAGGGTGTAAATGGAGATGGCAGAATGATCAACAGCTGCCTTGGTGTGTGACTTGGAGAGTACCTAGTAGCTGGTGATGTTCCCATGTGCCTGCTGCCCTGTGAACCCAAAAAATCTTAGCATACCAATGTCATCTAAAAAGGTGGATGCTTAGTGTCAATGGTAATTCCTTCAATTGGGTTTGACTGCAGTTCCAGTGTTTGTGCTCTTTTATTGCCTTTGCACATTTAGCATGCATTTGAAAGCCCCACTTTGTCAACGTGCCCATTCAGTTCTGTTGTCAGCCTGCCATTTCCAGTTAGTAGTCTTGCCAGGACAAATACAACTTGGGGCTATTTCCAGGAGCCCGTTGCTGGTTAATTTGATATCCGTATCCAATCTGCTTCTCGTTTATCATTGACCGGACTGACCGACCATGTATCTGAACTTTATTTGACATTGATGCAGCGTTGTTTGCTGCAGTCAGTCTGATAGCACTGACAACATTAATTAATATCATTGCTTTTCCAGTTAAAGCAGCAGTCAGTACTTTGGCTGCAAAGATATCAGACAGAGGAGAGCACCATCTCCAATGAGTATCGTTCCCAATGATAAATTAATTTGTCGTCATACAAGACTATTTACTTGCACATAATGGTTTGGTGACAGTATCGTCTTGACCCAGTGGAAGCCCTTGCACCTCCGAGTCAGCAGGTCACAGGTACAAGCTCCATTCTAAGGACTTGAGCACATATTCTAGACTGACATTTTAGTGTTGTACTGTACTGTTGAACTTTCATTTCATGCTGCATTGTTGGAGGCGCTGATAAACCATCTTGGATGAGATGTTAAACCAACCTTTGCCTGCTCAGGTGGATGTAAAAGTTCCCGCGGCACTATTTCGAAGAAGAGCAGGGAAGTTATCTCCGGTGTCCTGGCCGATATTTATCCCTCAACCAACCTCACTAAAATAGGTTATCTGGTCATTATCACGTTGCTGTTTGTTTGGATCTTGCTGTGTGCAAAATGGCTGCTGCGTTTCCTACATTACAACAAGTGATCACATTTCAAAAGCCCTTGGTTGGCTGGACAGCACTTTGGGAGATCCTGAGGTTGTGAAAGGCGCTATATAAATTCTTCTGGTATCCTGGCCAACATTAATCTCTCAGATTTACTGCTTGGTTATCACTGTTATTGTGGGATCATGATTGTATAAATTGGTTGCCACATTTGCCTAAAACACAATGATTACACTTAAAAATTAATTCATTGTCTGCGAAGAGCTTTTCATTGGCTCTGACGTCTTTTGGAGAGCACAAACAGCACTATATAGGTGAAAATTATTCCTCTAATTGGACACAATGGTTTGATTAAGAGTCCAAATGGGGTAGAGGAGCAGAGCAATTTAGGGGTACAGATACACAAATAAATAGAAGTAGCAAAGCAGATTAATAAGGCCATAAAAAAAGCAATCAAAACCCTGGGATTCATTTCTAGAGGGATAGAATCGAAAAGCAGAGAAGTTATGTTAAACTTGTACAGACCCATGGTTATTTTTTAAAAATTCGTTCCTGGAATGTGGGCATCGTTGGCAAGGCCAGCGTTTATTGCCCATCCCTAATCGCCCTTAAAAAGGCAGTGGTGAGCTGCCTTCTTGAACCGCTGCAGTCTGTGTGGTGAAGGTTCTCCCATAGTGCTGTTCAGGAGGGAGTGCAAGGATTTTGGCCCAGCAACGATGAAGGAACGGCGATATATTTCCAAGTCAGGATGGCATGTGATTTGGAGGGGAACTTGGAGATGATGGTTTTCCCATGCGCCTTCTACCCTTGTCGTTCTAGGTGGTAGAATGGTGAAGAAGCCTTGGGGAGTTGCTGCAGTGCATCTTGTAGATAGTACACACTGCAGCTATGGTGTGCTGGTGGTGGAGGGAGTGAATGTTGAAGGTGGTGGATGGAGTGCCAATCAAGCGGGCTGCTTTATCCTGGATGGTGTCGAGCATCTTAAATGTTGTTGGAGCTTCACTCATCCAGGCAAGTGGAGAGTATTCCATCACACTCATGACTTATGACTTGTAGATGATGGAAAGGCTTTGGGGAATCAGGAGGTGAGACACTCGTCGCAGAATACCCAACCTCTGACCTGCTCTTGTGGACACAGTATTTATGTGAATGGCCCAGTTAAGTTTCTGGTCAATGGTGACCCCCCCCCAAGATGTTGATGGTGGTGGATTCAGTGATGGTAATGCTGTTGAATGTCATGGGGTGGTGGTTAGACTGTCACTTGTTGGTGATGGTTTTTGCCTGGCACTTGTGTGGTGCGAATGTTACTTGCCACTTATCAGCTGAAGCCTGAATGTTGTCCCGATCTTGCTGCATGCAGACATAGACTGCTTGAACCACACTTGGAATACGGTAAACAGTTCTGATCTCTATGTTATATAATGATATAGAGGCACTGGAGAAGGTGCTAAAAAGATTTATAAGGATGTTACCAGAGCTGAGATCTTATACCTATCAGGAAAGATTGAACAGGCCTGGGCTCTTTTCTCTAGAAAAGAGAGGCTGAAGGACAACCTGTTGAGATCGCTAAGATTATGAAAGGGTTTGATAGGATAGATATAGAGAAGATATTTCCACTGTGAGGGAGTCCAAAACTAGAGGCCATAAATATAAGATAGTCACTAATAAATCCAATAGGGAATTCAGGAAGAACATCATTACCCAGAGTGGCTAGAATGTGGAATACCGATACCACAAGGAGTAGTTGAGGCGACTAGCATGGATGCATTTAAGGGGAAGCTAGATAAACACATGACGGAGAAAGGAATAAAAGGTTATGGGATGAGGCTCATGTGGAGCATAAGCACTGGCATGGACCGACCGGTTGGGTCTGTTTCTGTGCTGCACATTCTATGTCTTCAAGAAAGTCTTACCTTGCAACAAATCTGCTGGGTCACCGAGGTTCTCCTAGTTTGGTGACGGTACAGAGCACAGCAGTAAAACATAGAAACATGGAAAAAGGTGGAGGAGTAGGCCATTCGGCCCTTCGAGCCTGCACCACCATTCAATATGATCATGGCTGATCATGCAACTTTAGTACCCCATTCCTGCTTTCTCTCCATACCCCTTGATCCCTTTAGCCATAACTCCCTTTTGAATATATTCGAATGAAATGGCCTCAACAACTTTCTGTGGTAGAGAATTCCACAGGTTCACAATTCTCTGAGTGAAGAAGTTTCTCCTCATCTTGGTCCTAAATGGCTTACCCCTTATCCTTGACTGTGACCCCTGGTTCTGGACTTCCCCCAACATCAGGAACATGCTTCCTGCATCTAACCTGTCCGAACCCTTCAGAATTTTATATGTTTCTATGAGATCCCCTCTCATTCTTCTAAATTCCAGTGAATATAAGCCTAGCCGATCCAGTCTTTCTTCATATGCCATTCCTGCCATCCCGGGAATCAGTCTGGTGAATCTTCGCTGCACTCCCTCAATACCAAGCATGGGGTCAGATAATGGTTACATTACACATTTCTGTGTAAACTTCCAGCAAATTATTTATGCCTTATTTTACACTGCAATCTTCAGGCTTTTACCTTTCCCAGCAATACATTCCAAACTCCTTTACTGCACAGTTTTGAGGAAGAAACTCTAATGGCTCAGTTCTGCCAGGGGAAAAGAAGCAGAACTTGAACCAGCTTGAAGACAGCATGGCTATCTTCATCTTTCCCCAGTTTTACGTCTTACATTGTTTTCCTAGCACGTTCTATTGCAAGAACCTTTGTGAATAGACTTGGGCTAAAGCATTCATCTAATGGTAAGCAATGTGTAATATTTTTTCTGTTTTTTGTGAGATATTAACATTGATATTTCTTGTGCAGATTACAAAACCATCTGAGCGTGTACTATCCTGGCACCTGAGGGATGGGAGGGTGTCCTGAAACTAATATGGTTCTGGAGGTTATGGGAGGCTCTCTTGCCCAGGGCTATTTTACAATCAAGGAGGTCATAGAGGCTATTGTTCTTTGGGCAACTTAGCAGTTCAGTTGTGAACATCTGTTCCTGCTACCCAGCAGCAGATAATATCAGTAACCTTATTTGTTAAGTGTCTTGAGTGTTATATTGAAGTATACTAAATTTTACACTCGTCACGTAGTAACAGACCCCCTTTGGAGGTGAATGATGTGTTGTCAGTAGTGACTAACTTCTGTTCTGTTCCTAGTTTCCCAATTTGTGTACCGTTATTTGGGCAATTTAATTTTACTAAAAATTGGAAGACTTGCATTTCCAAAGCATCTTATATACCTCAGAACTCTCTCAAAGTACTTTAGATGGAATTAATTACTATGAAGTGCAGTGACTTCTGTGGACAGAGGCAGCAGTGATCTTGCAGACAGAAAGGTCCCACAAACAGCTGTGACCACAAAGGAAATCTGTGTTTGGAGGCAGAAGACGTGGGTATGATTCTTAATGAATACTTTGCATCTGTTGTCACAAAAGAGAGGGACGATGCAGATTTTGCAATGAGGGAGGAAGAGTGAGAAATATTAGATGAGATAAACGTAGTGAGAGAGGAAGATTAAGGGGCTTAGCAGTTTGAAAGTAGATAAATCCCCAGGCCCGGATGAAATATATCCCAGGCTGTTAAGGGAAGCAAAGGAGGAAATAGCAGAGGCTCTGGCCATCATTTTCCAATCCTTCCTGGCTATAGGTGTGGTGCCAGAGGACTGCTAATGTTGTACCTTCGTTTAAAAAGGAGAACGGGATAGACCGAGTAATTACAGGCCAGTCAGCCTAACCTCAGTGGTGGGAAAATTATTGGAAAAAATCCTGAGGGACAGGATAAATCTTCATTTGGAAAGACATGAATTAATCAAGGACAGTCAGCATGGATTTGTTAAGGCAAGGTCGTCTCTGACTAACTTGATTGAATTTTTCGAGGAAGTAACCAGGAGGGTCGATGAGGGCAGTGTGTATGATAGAAACATAGAAACATAGAAAATAGGTGCAGGAGCAGGCCATTCAGCCCTTCTAGCCTGCACCGCCATTCAATGAGTTCATGGCTGAACATGAAACTTCAGTACCCCCTTCATGCTTTCTCGCCATACCCTTTAATCCCCCGAGTAGTAAGGACTTCATCTAGCTCCCTTTTGAATATATTTAGTGAATTGGCCTCAACTACTTTCTGTGGTAGAGAATTCCACAGGTTCACCACTCTCTGCGTGAAGAAGTTTCTCCTCATCTCGGTCCTAAATGGCTTACCCCTTATCCTTAGACTGTGACCCCTGGTTCTGGACTTCCCCAACATTGGGAACATTCTTCCTGCATCGAACCTGTCTTAAACCGGTCAGAATTTTAAACGTTTCTATGAGGTCCCCTCTCATTCTTCTGAACTCCAGTGAATACAAGCCCAGTTGATCCAGTCTTTCTTGATAGGTCAGTCCCACCATCCCGGGAATCAGTCTGGTGAATCTTCGCTGCACTCCCTCAATAGCAAGAATGTCCTTCCTCAAGTTAGGAGACCAAAACTGTACACAATACTCCAGGTGTGGCCTCACCAAGACCCTGTACAACTGTAACAACACCTCCCTGCCCCTGTACTCAAATCCCCTCGCTATGAAGGCCAACATGCCATTTGCTTTCTTAACCGCCTGCTGTACCTGCATGCCAACCTTCAATGACTGATGTACCATGACACCCAGGTCTCGTTGCACCTTCCCTTTTCCTAATCTGTCACCATTCAGATAATAGTCTGTCTCTCTGTTTTTACCACCAAAGTGGATAACCTCACATTTATCCACATTGTACTTCATCTGCCATGCATTTTCCCACTCACCTAACCTATCCAAGTCACTCTGCAGCCTCATAGCATCCTCCTCGCAGCTCACACTGCCACCCAACTTAGTGTCATCCGCAAATTTGGAGATACTACATTTAATCCCCTCGTCTAAATCATTAATGTACAATGTAAACAGCTGGGGCCCCAGCACAGAACCTTGCGGTACCCCACTAGTCACTGCCTGCCATTCTGAAAAGTACCCATTTACTCCTGCTCTTTGCTTCCTGTCTGACAACCAGTTCTCAATCCACGTCAGCACACTACCCCTAATCCCATGTGCTTTAACTTTGCACATTAATCTCTTGTGTGGGATCTTGTCGAAAGCCTTCTGAAAGTCCAAATATACCACATCAACTGGTTCTCCTTTGTCCACTTTACTGGAAACATCCTCAAAAAATTCCAGAAGATTTGTCAAGCATGATTTCCCTTTCACAAATCTATGGTGACTTGGACCTATCATGTCACCATTTTCCAAATGCGCTGCTATGACATCCTTAATAATTGATTCTATCATTTTACCCACTACTGAGGTCAGGCTGACCGGTCTATAATTCCCTGTTTTCTCTCTCCCTCCTTTTTTAAAAAGTGGGGTTACATTGGCTACCCTCCACTCGATAGGAACTGATCCAGAGTCAATGGAATGTTGGAAAATGACTGTCAATGCATCCGCTATTTCCAAGGCCACCTCCTTAAGTACTCTGGGATGCAGTCCATCAGGCCCTGGGGATTTATCGGCCTTCAATCCCATCAATTTCCCCAACACAATTTCCCGACTAATAAAGATTTCCCTCAGTTCCTCTTCCTTACTAGACCCTCTGACCCCTTTGATATCCGGAAGGTTGTCTGTGTCCTCCTTAGTGAATACCGAACCAAAGTACTTGTTCAATTGGTCTGCCATTTCTTTGTTCCCCGTTATGACTTCCCCTGATTCTGACTGCAGGGGACCTACGTTTGTCTTTACTAACCTTTTTCTCTTTACATACGTATAGAAACTTTTGCAATCCGCCTTAATGTTCCCTGCAAGCTTCTTCTTGTACTCCATTTTCCCTGCCCTAATCAAACCCTTTGTCCTCCTCTGCTGAGTTCTAAATTTCTCCCAGTCCCCAGGTTCGCTGCTATTTCTGGCCAATTTGTGTGCCACTTCCTTGGCTTTAATACTATCCCTGATTTCCCTAGATAGCCACGGTTGAGCCACCTTCCCTTTTTTATTTTTATGCCAGACAGGAATGTACAATTGTTGTAATTCATCCATGCGGTCTCTAAATATCTGCCATTGCCCATCCACAGTCAACCCCTTAAGTATCATTCGCCAATCTATCCTAGCCAATTCACGCCTCATACCTTCAAAGTTACCCTTCTTTAAGTTCTGGACCATGGTCTCTGAATTAACTGTTTCATTCTCGATCCTAATGCAGAATTCCACCATATTATGGTCACTCTTCCCCAAGGGGCCTCGCACAATGAGATTGCTAATTAATCCTCTCTCATTACACAACACCCAGTCTAAGATGGCCTCCCCCCTAGTTGGTTCCTCGACATATTGGTCTAGAAAACCATCCCTTATGCACTCCAGGAAATCCTCCTCCACCGTATTGCTTCCAGTTTGGCTAGCCCAATCTATGTGCATATTAAAGTCACCCATTATAACTGCTGCACCTTTATTGCATGCACCCCTAATTTCCTGTTTGATGCCCTCCCCAACATCACTACTACTGTTTGGAGGTCTGTACACAACTCCCACTAACGTTTTTTGTCCTTTGGTGTTCTGCAGCTCTACCCATATAGATTCCACATCATCCAAGCTAATGTCTTTCCTAACTATTGCATTAATCTCCTCTTTAACCAGCAATGCTACCCCACCTCCTTTTCCTTTTATTCTATCCTTCCTGAATGTTGAATACCCCTGGATGTTGAGTTCCCAGCCCTGATCATCCTGGAGCCACGTCTCCGTAATCCCAATCACATCATATTTGTTAACATCTATTTGCACAGTTAATTCATCCACCTTATTGCGGATACTCCTTGCATTAAGACACAAAACCTTCAGGCTTGTTTTTTTAACACCCTTTGTCCTTTTAGAATTTTGCTGTACAGTGGCCCTTTTTGTTCTTTGCCTTGGGTTTCTCTGCCCTCCACTTTTCCTCATCTTCTTTCTGTCTTTTGCTTTTGCCTCCTTTTTGTCTCCCTCTGTCTCCCTGCATTGGTTCCCATCCCCCTGCCATATTAGTTTAACTCCTCCCCAACAGCACTAGCAAACACTCCCCCTAGGACATTGGTTCCGGTCCTGCCCAGGTGCAGACCGTCCGGTTTGTACTGGTCCCACCTCCCCCAGAACCGGTTCCAATGCCCCAGGAATTTGAATCCCTCCCTGCTGCACCACTGCTCAAGCATATAGTGTATATGGATTTTATAAAAGCTTTTGATAAGGTCCCACATGGCAGACTGATCACAAAAGTAATAGCCCATGGGATCCAGGACAAAAGGGCAAGTTTGATCCAAAATTGGCTCAGAGGCAGGAAGCAAAGGGTAATGGTTGGTGGGTGTTTTTGTGACTGGAAGGCTGTATCCAGTGGGGTTCCACAGGGCTCAGTGCTGCATCCCTTGCTTTTTGTTGTATATATTAATGACTTAGACTTAAATGTTGGGGGTATAATTAAGAAGTTTGCAGATGACATTAAAATAAGCTGTGTAGTTGATAATGAAGAAGAAAGCTGTGGACTGCAGGAAGATATCAATGTACTGGTCAGGTGGGCAGAACAGTAGCAAATGGAATTCAATCTAGATAAGTGTGAGATAATGCATTTGGGGAGGTCTAACAAGGCAAGGAAATACACATTAAATGGTATGTCACTGAAAGGTGTAGAGGAACAAAGGAATCTTGGAGTGCAGGTCCATAGACCCCTGAAGGTAGCAGGCCAGGTAGATAAGCTGGTTAAGAAGGTATATGGAATATTTGCTTTTATTAGTCAAGGCATGGAACACAAGAGCAAGGATGTTATGCTTGAACTGTATAAAACACTGGTTAGGCCGCAGCTGGAGTACTATGTGCAGTTCTGGTCACTGCATTACAGGAAAGATGTGATTGCACTGGAAAGGGTGCAGAGGAGATTTACAGAATGTTGCCTGGACTGGAGAATTTTGGTTATGAGGAAAGATTGGAGACGTTGAGTCTGTTTTCTTTGGAACAGAGGCGGCTGAGGGGAGACCTGATTGAGGTGTATAAAATTATGAGGGGCCTTGATAGAGTGGATAGGAAGGACCTGGTTACCTTGGTGGAGGGATCAACAACTAAAGGAGCATAGATTTAAAGTAATTGGGGGGGGGGGAGGTTTAGAGGAGATATGAGAGGAATTTCTTCACCCAGAGTGTGGTGGGGGTCTGGAACTCATGCCTGAAAGCCTCACCACATTTTAAAAATACTTGGATGTGCACTTAAAATGCCGCAACCTGCAGGGCTACGGATCGAGAGCTGGAAATTAGGATTAGGCTGGATAGTTCTTAGTCGGCCGGCGTGGACACGATGGGCCGAAATGGCCTCCTTCCGTGCTGCAAATGTCTATGGTTCTATGATTCTATGACATAAATGTCTAGTTATTCTTGGTGTTGGTTGAAGGAGGAATGTTGGCCAAGACAACCCATTCTTCCTTGAGTAGTGCCACAGGATCATTAAAGTCCACCGTCAACACAAGCGAACAGGGGGCTCTCAGTTTAATGTATTATCTGAAGGATCGTTCCATCTGACAATGCAGCACTCCCTCAGTACTGCACCAGAAGGTCAGTTTAGACGTGTGCGTAAGTTCTGGAGTGGAGCTTGAACTCACAACGTAATAACTTATAGAGGAGAATGCTGACAACTGAGCCAAAATGGTACTGCTGCTTCAGATCCAATATAAAACTATAGTCAAACTTGGATAATGAGTCTGTCCCTCCAAGATACACACGGTAAACAATGCAATGCTACAGTTCCAGTTCCATAAAGCTAAACTTTACCTATTCAACTGCAAATGAATCTTGCCTTCAAATGTCACACAATCCACCCGCTTATTAGTATATGTCTCCTCTTGAGATGCCTAACGGTCGGCTGTAGATTGAGAACCAAAAATAGCGAGCGTGCATGCTTGATAAAGAAGTAGTTGCTGCCAATTTTCTCCGCATGCGCCCTCTCCTATTACTGATATTGATGTTTTCAGTTGAGCAGGCACTCAGTTTCTTCATTGGGGTAAGTGTCTCACACACTTGATGTCAGGATAATTTTTCAGCCTAGTAAATGCTAATTTGATGGGTGATGAGTAATTTGAGGTTTGTTTTGAATCAGTAAACAATTTGTTAATGGCGCAGATTTAAAGTAATGGGTAAAGGGATTAGAGGGGAGTTGAGGAGACCTTTCTCCACCCAGAGGGGGGTGGGAACTCATTGCCTGAAAGAGGTGGTAGAGGCAGTAACTCTCATCACATTTAAAAATACTTGGATATGCACTTGAAGCGCTGTAACCTACAAGACTACAGATCAAGAGCTGGAAAGTGGGATTAGGCTGGATAGCTCTTTTTCGGCCGGCATGGACACGGTGGGCCGAATGGCCTCCTTTCGTGCTGTAAATTTCAATGATTCTACAAGCCCAGCAGTCTTTACTTTTCCTTGACTTTTTCATGTTTCCTTTAGAAATGTGTGAAAATACAGTCGACAGCTTGATTTTATTCATTTCGTTTTCTCCCCTCTTTAAATAAGTCCTTGACTTTGCTGAAATCAGCACAGACTGACGATCAAACCTGGGACTTCCCTGGACCGCATGGCTCAGGTACAGGAAACATTCGCTGAGCCATCGGGGAGCTATTTTGTCTACTTGTAAAAAAAGCTTGTAAAATAAACAAGTGCAATGAAATAGTGGCATGAATATTATTGGCGATAATATGCTGTGAAAAGGGGACTACAAGGTGACATAACTGTCAATCCCTTCATTATCTTGAAAACTTCAAAGTTCATCCATAAAATTGTTCACAAGAGCAAAGACTCATTTATACGCAAGATAAAATCAGCATCTGGTGTAGAAACAATCTCTACCAGGGAAAGAACGCTGCCTCTAGACTATCTCCAAACCCACAAAATGGCAATATTTGATTAATGTTTGAAGGAAAAATCTGTTTTTTAATGGGGATTTTTATGACTTGTATTTTTTACTTCATGCTTTTCCTCTGTTGATCCTCCTTGCTAGTTGTAAGTTGTCAGTCAGACCTCAACTTAAATACAGTTCTGAGCACCTAATCACAGGAAGGCAGTGGGTATGGAGGCGACCAATCAAGATGATTCACATATTAAGAATCTAAGGTAACAGAGAGGGTTGAGGAGGGTAATGTGGTTGATGTAGTGTACATGGATTTCCAAAAGGCCTTCGACTTGAGCACAAAAAAAATCTACACATACTCCCAGATTTAGTGTCAGCTGTGGCTCAGTGGGTAACACGCTTGCCTCTGAGTCAGAAGGTTGTGGGTTCAAATCCCACTCCAGAGACTTGAGCACAAAAATCAAGGCTGACACTCCAGTGCACTACTGAGGGAGTGCTGCACTGTTGGAGGTGCCACCTTTCGGACGTTAAACCGAGGCCCCGTCTACTCTCTCAAGTGGACGTAAAAGATTCCATGGCACTATTTCGAAGAAGAGCAGGGGAATTATCCCCGGTGTCCTGGTCAATAATTATCCCTCAATCAACATAACAAAAAAACAGATTATCTGGTCATGATCACATTGCTGTGTGTGAGAGATTGCTTGTGCACAAATTGGCTGCCGTGTTTCCCACATTACAACAGTTATTACACTCCAAAAGTACTTCATTGGCTGTAAAGCGCTTTGAGATGTCTGGTGGTTATGAAAGGCGCTATATAAATGCAAGTCTTTCTATCTTTTAATATCTCCTTCTTTTGGCTCGATGTCAATTTTTGTCTGATTACACTCCTGTGAATCGCCATGGGACGTTTAATGAGTTATAAATGCAATTGTTTTTGTTGGTGTTGTTGTTATGAGGATTAAGCAAAATTAGGATTCCATCTTGGAGCCCAATTCTCCCACTGTCAGATCACCTTTCCCTGTGGCCATTTCCAAAGCCTTTGTTTTCAAATTCATGCAAATAAATCCTCATGGAAATAAAATATTTGGAAGATTGCCATAAACTAGTGAGAAACTTGCCAATTGCAGCTTTTCAAATATTCAAAAGATCAGAAATGAAGAATGTAACCAAACACTTATTGGGTTGGAGGAAGGAACTGTGTGCCTGCTTGATTTTATGGTCTGTGTCTGTATGGCTCCTTTTGTTCTTCAAACACTGTTATTAATTTTCGCCAAAAACGACCGTGGAAAGTTTTAAATTAAAATGGAACATCTGAATTAAATAAAATTGCAAATTGTGAAAGACTGTTAATGATTTCATAGCTGCTATTATAGCAGAATAATGTGTTTCCTGTAATGCCATTGAATTAAAATTCTGAAATTGAAACCGTTCATGCTTAGGGCTAAGAACATAAGAATATACGAAATAGGAGCAGGAGTAGGCCATTTGGCCCCTCGAGCCTGCTCCACCATTCAATAAGATCACGGCTGATCTTCTACCTCAACTCCACTTGCCTGCACTATCCCCATATCCCTTGATCCCTTAATATCCAAATATGTATTGATATCTGTCTTGAATACACTCAACGACTGAGCCTCCACAGCCCTCTGGGGTAGAGAATTCCAAAGATTCACCACCCTCTGAGTGAAGAAATTTCTCCTCATCTCAGTCCTAAATGGCTGACCCCTTATTCTGAGACTGTGACCTCTGGTTCTAAACATCCTCCCTGCATTGACCCTATCAAGCCCTGTAAAAATGTTGTATGTTTCAATGAGATCACCTTTTCTAAATTCTAGAGAATATAGGCCTAGTCTACTCAATCTCTCCTCATAGGACAATCCCCCATCCCAGGAATCAGTCTTTTTTTAAATTTCAAAATATACTTTATTCATATAAAAATTTGTACAGTACATTCAAAAGCAGTTCAGTACATTTAGCTGCGGTCAGCAATCCCATACACTACATTTGGGTGCTGACGGCAGTTCCGTTCGATACATTTCCTTGCTTTTCATTTCAAGTACAATTCGCTACAATACGGGATACATTGTAGTACATTCAACAAATTACATTACATGTGTCACTATACAGTACACGGAATGGGTAACGGTACATTTACATTTTTTTTTCTTTTTAACGTGCATTACGAAACAGACCTTGCATTGTACATGGCACTACATAGGCGTTTAGGAATCAGTCTGGTGAACCTTCATTGCACTCCCTCTATGGCAAATATATCCTTCCTCATGTAAGCAGACCAAAACTGTACACAATACTCCAGGTGTGGTCTCACCAGGGCCCTATATAATTGCAGTAAGATGTCTTTACTCTTATACTCTTATGGCTACAAGCTTTTCCCTGTAATCTTTGTGACAATGATGATATAGAACACAATACAGGGGGCTGGAAATTAGGTTGAAGGTTTTTCAAGGCGTTAAAGTCGGGCGGTGGATAAACTTAGCGCCGGGAAATGGGTTGCGACGGCAGCCAACAAATTCAGTTTTTGTGCCCTGAGATTGGAGCGGAGCGCGAAGGGAAGCGTTCCATACTTCTCTTAGGGCGCTAGACCGGGTGTGCAACTGAATATCTGGAGCTAAAGAGCCGGCTTCGTAGGGTCCTAAGAGAGGCCTCCCTGCAAAAAAAAAACAAAACAAAAAAAATTCGCTGTACATTAATCACCCCACATAAAGCTAAATCGCAACAAAAAAGAAAAATAAAACCAATCACACTTACCTCATAGTCATTTCTTCCCTCACTGCCGCCGGAACAGCTCTGCACGCCAGCTTTCTCTGGCGGGGTCACTAGGGGGCGCTACGCGTGCAGCGCATAACTAAATTTGAAAGCGGGTCGATACCGGGGCGATGCTCCCGGGCGATGATACTCAGCGCGGTTGGTAGCGGCACACTGAATTTGCCAAGACACACGAATGCCGGTGCTCACGGCTGCAAACACTTTAGCGCCCATGTTGTGACCCGTGCGAGGGGCACTATCCCACCGGGTTTCCATCCCATGGTGTCCATTTGCAACTTCAATTCCCATGTACCAAATAACATCAGGATAATTAACTTCACAAAAGCAAAGGAGTGCGGATGCTGCAAATCTGAAACAAAGACAGGAAATGCTGGAAATACTCAGCAGGTCAGGCAGCATCAGTGGAGAGTGAAACAGAGTTAACGTTTCAGATCGATGACCCTTCGTCAAAACTGTAAAAAGTTGGACATTTTAAGCAAGGGCAGGGAAAGGGGGGAGGGGAGGAAAGAACAAAAGGGAAGGTCTGTGGTAGGGTGGAAGGCAGGAGAGATGAAATGACAAAAGGGATGATGGTGCAAGATGAAAGGAGATGGTAATGGCACAAATTAAGAAGCAAAAGATGAGTCTAGGGGCTCAATTTTGGCCGAGCCCGTTTTTCAACGTTACCGTCGATTATGTACGTTTGGAGATGTGCCAGAAAAAAATGTTGGCCTCTGTCTGGCCTCTTCACTGCTGTCACGCAGTGTGGCCAGTTGACTCGGGGGTGGAGCCAGCCAGCATTCTGCGCTAGAAAATATGCCGGGACGTCTGCACATGCGCAGTGGAGAATGGTGATGTCTGCGCATGCGCAGTCGCGCTGCGAGTCGGCAATCGGCCTTTAAAGAGCTGCTTGTGTCTTTGCGACCTAATTTCTGAGGTAGAATATCTTGCTTTATTGTTATTCATCAATTCTTTCAGGGGTTACTTCTTACAAGTAATTCATCCAACAGAAGATACCAGACTTTCTGTTTTCACTCATTTCTCAGAGCACGAATAACTCAGAATTCTGGTCAATATGCACTTTTCATAAACTACACCTTGAAAAACGAGAAGTGTCTGAAATACAGCGATTGAGAGATAAAGGCACCGATATTTACAGGGAGGTGGGGAGGGAACTCATATGTTCGCTTTTGGATATAGCTCTGTAACGGAAATGAAAAGCCATTTCTCCTTTTACTTTGGTTCCCTGTTGATTTATTCAACTGTGTTTACTGCTGTTATCTAGAATTGCAGCCTCTCCCTCTCTGTGGCCCCCGATGCTTGCTAGCTCCCTCCCCCACCAGCTTCTCAGTTGATTTGCTTGCAGCCTCTCCGTTGAATTCCAATGCCGGCCAGTTCACTCACTCCTGCCTCTAGCCCAGGCCGAATGGCCTCCCGGTGCATTGTCCCGCCCCTAGCCCAGGCCGAGTGGCCTCCCGGTGTGTTGTCCCGCCCCTAGCCCAGGCCGAGTGGCCTCCAGGTGCGTTGTCCCGCCCCTAGCCCAGGCCGAGTGGCCTCCCAGTGCGCTGTCCTGCCCTTAGCCCAGACCGAGTGGCCTCCTGGTGCGCTGTCCTGCCCTTAGCCCAGGCCGAGTGGCCTCCCGGTGCGCTGTCCCACCCCTAGCCCAGGGCCAAATGGTCTCTGATGTACCTACCTGCGCCAATTTCTTTATCTCTCCGCAAGGGTTTTCTGAAGTGGCCACATACACTGATACACTGGCCTAAGTAGAAATGGAGTAACTATTAGCTGGCCAAAGTTGCCTAAATGGGCAGAACTGTTTGGAAAAACTCCTAGAAGTGTGGGGATTCCTGAAAAATACCTGACCCTACTTGTCAAAGCACATGATCTATTCCTAGATTTCTTACTTCTCAAAATGATGTCTCAATCCTCCTTACAGAATCCCAGCAGCAAAGCATCTCACATTACTTATTCTCCTTTTGGAACTTTCTTCCAGACCATGATCTTGCCTAGAACCTATGTGGTGAATCTTTGATCCTTCGCACTCAGCAGCAAGTGCTCCATACTTGATGGTAGCTCAGGATTGTCCAGTTGGAGCTAAAACGTTGTAGCCCTATCTCCAACCCGTGTTCCCTCTGATCATGTTTTCCCCACACTGAGAGAGCAGAATCATGAGATCACCCCCTCAATCTCTTGCATACAGCGGTTCCAAATCAAGCTAAGAATCTTTTGCTAAACCAGGATTATTAGAGCATGCATTTCTGGAAAATCTGTGCCATCTGTTGGAGTCACTTATAATTTCTCCAAGTTTATCAACTACTGGGGTCAAAATTGTAAGACATTTGCCCTTGCTATAGTTCCTTGAATGAACTACACTCTGTTGTGCTACATATTATACCCAAAAGGAACTAGCTACAGGGCTGATTAATTTCTGGTCCATTTCTTTCATTTTTCTAGCTTTGAGAGCACTGACAAGATGATATTTTTCTACAATACAACCGTGACTAAACTTCAAAAGTAGTTCATTGGTTGTAAAGCACTTTGGGATGTCCTGAGGTCATGAAAGGTGCTATAGAAATGCAAATCTCTCTTTCTTTTATATTCTTCAATATGAATTTCATTGCCCAGCAATGAGTATGAGCATGCCAGCAGTTAAGTATGAACATAAGTGGACTCTTGACTATATTACCACTTCCTCCCTCAAAAAAATGAATGTTACATGTTGTTAAAAGTTCGTGCAATTTCAAGGCTTTATCACAGGATAGTCATAAACCATTCATCTGAACCTCAAGACATGAGATCACAGCCATTTAGGCCTATCCAGATTTGCATTATTTTACATGTAAGCCATTTGGTGTTGAATTTGAGGTTTTATTGCATTCTCCACAGTGGCTCTGTACAATGATTTCAAAGAGATTTCACATTTGAGCCTGAAATTCCTCATCTAAAATTCTCATCCTTATTTTCAAATCCCTCCTCGGCCTCACCCTTCCCTAACTCTCTAAACTTCTCCAGCCCTACAACCCTCCGAGATCTCTGCACTCCTCCAATTCTGGCCTATTGCGCATCGCCGATTTTCATCGCTCCACCATTGGCGGCTGTATCTTCAATGCTGAGGCCCTAACTCCCTCCCTAAACCTCTCTGCCTCTCTACCTCTCTTTCCGCCTTTAAGACGCTCCTTAAAACCTACCTCTTTGACCAAGCTTTTGGGCTTCTGCCCTAATAGCTCCTTATGTGGCTCGGTGTCAAACTTTGTTTGATAATCGCTCCTGTGAAGTACCTTGGGACGTTTTACTATGTTAAAGGTGCTATATAAATGCAAGTTGTTTTTCTACTATTAAAAAAAACAGGAGTGTTTGTCTCCGTAATTAACGATCTGCTAAAATAAACAATTGGGGATGATTTCCGAGAATGCGATTTTGCTAATTACTGAGAAAAACAAAATCTCCATTTTATTTGTGTCAGCCATGGCTCAGTGGGTAGCACTCTTGCCTCTGAGTCAGAAGGTTGTGGGTTTGAGTCTCACTCCAGGGACCTGAGCACATGAGTCTAGGCTGACACTCCAGTGCAGTGCTGAGGGAGTGCTGCACTGTCAGAGCTGCTGTCTTTCGGATGAGATGTTAAACTGAGGCTCCGACTGCTCTCTCAGGTGGATGTAAAAGATCCAATGACACTATTTCGAAGAAGAACAGGGGAGTTATCCCCGGTCTCCTGGCCAATATTTATCCCTTAATCAACATAACAAAAACAGATTATCTGATCATTATCAGGTTGCTGTCTGTGGGAGCTTGCTTGTGCGCAATTTGGCTGCTGTGTTTTCCACATTACAACAGTGAATACACTCCAAAAGTATTTCATTGGCTGTAAGGCGCATTAAGCCATCTGGTGGTCGTGAAAGGCACTATATAAATCCAAGTCTTTCCTTTGCCTTTTGTTTTCTGTGGCCAGAGAAGAAAGTTAATCCCGGGTGAGTGGTTTGCTCAAGTTGTTTTATGTTGATGAATATTTCAACAGTTTTAAACCATTTTTGTCTCCTATTTCCTCAACCTATAAAAATGTATGTGTCAATATCTGAAGCATGCCTGGTCTCCTGTTTCCCACAAATGCTTCCAGCTTGTCTAGCCTCCAGATTCACACAATGGCAGTCGTATTTAGTCTACTCTTTCTGACAAAAGATGCCATTCCAATAAAATGGTGCATTTAATGGGCTGTAAAGGAAAGGCATTTATTGGCGAGGGGCCTGGAGGAGAATGGAGACAATAAACAGATAAGGATGTTTATGACCTTTTTCAGTTCAAGGCAAAAGGTCTGGGATTAAGTGGCGTCAACTGTTGTGCTGTTTGCAAAGGAAATAAATCATTGTGCATGCCTGTTTTATACTGCAGGACCTCCTTCTGTGGGGCAGTGTTGAGTCTGTGTGGCTCGGTGGATATATGCACCAAAACAACGGCAAAATACTGCGGATATTGGTAGTCTGAAACAATAAACAAAATTGCTCAACAGATCAGGCAGCTTCTGTGGAGTGAGAAACAGAGTTAACATTTCAGGTCAATGACCTTTCAACAACAGCACCTTTAACATAGTGAAATACCCCAAGGCGCTTCACAGGAGTATTATGCGATAAAAATTTGACCCCGAGCCGCATAAGTAGAAATTAGGGCAGGTGACGAGGTAGGTTTTAATGAGCGTCTTGAAGCAGGAGAGGGAGGTAGAGAGGCGGAGAGACTTGGGGAGGGAGTTCCAGAGCTTGGGGCCTAGGCAGCTGAAGGCACGGCCACCGATGGTTGAGCGATTATAATCAGGGATGCTCAGGAGGGCAGAATTAGAGGAGCACAGACGTCTCGGCAGATTCAACAGAACTGGAAGAAGTTAAAGATTTAACAGCTTTTAAGCAAGTGCAGAACCAGGGAAAAGGTGAAGGGGGTGCGGGGTGGGTGGGTGAGAGAAGCTGAGTGATCAATGCACTGTGTGGTGTGGTGCTGAGCCACACAGACTCGGAATGCCCCAGCTTCAATCCCTGTTGTGGACGTAGCGAGTTGATCTCGGGCAGGATATTAATGGAGAGGGAGGAGTGGCGGGGTGATGCAAGAGTTGGCCTCAGAGTCACAAGGATCAGCGAATAAAAGTCAGAACTGGCCATGCTCCCAGCTTCTGATCACAGCCCAATGCAAAAACTCCTGTTGGAAACTGCATGTGTGAGCAATAGAGCCAGAGCGGCTTTGAAGCCAAGTGGCTACTTACGTGAGATACCAAACGGAAACCAGGAGAGGGGGAAGTAAATGCTGTTTTGCAAACAAATCCGCGGAATCTCATGATTTAAAAAAAAAGTAGATGCTAACTTGACCTGCTGTGCAATTCCAACAACTTCTGTTTCAGTATCACGTAGTATTACATTGTACTTACAGCACAGAAACATGTTATTCAGCCTAACAGGTCCAGGTCATAAGAACATAAGAAATAGGAGCAGGAGTAGGCCATTCGGCCCCTCGAGCCTGCTCCGCCATTCATTAAGATCATGGCTGATCTTCAACCTCAACTCCACTTTCCTGCACTATCCCCATATCCTTTGATTCCCTTAATATCCAAAAATCTATCGCTCTCTGTCTTGAACATACTCAACGACTGAGCCTCCACAGCCCTCGCGGGAAGAAAATTCCAAAGATTCACCACCCTCAGAGTGAAGAAAAATTCTCCTCATCTCAGTCCTAAATGGCCGACCCCTTATTCTGAGACTGTGACCCCTGGTTCTAGACTCCCCAGCCAGGGGAGACATCCTCCCTGCATCTACCCTGTCAAGCCCTGTAAGAATATTGTATGTTTTAATGAGACCACCTCTCATTCTTCTAAACTCTAGAGGATATAGGCCTGGTCTATGTCGATGTTTATGCACCGCAGGAGCCTCCTCCCCCCTTCTTCATGGAACCCCATCAACATATCCCTTACCAAAGTCTCTTGATGCAGCATGCACAGTGGATATTTCCCTACGGAAGAGTCATTCACAGGTTATTGAGTCATATGTCAACAACAAGGAGTTAGACAACGGGTATATTTAGAGAAAGACTGACACCGGGGGCAAGTCAAGAAAGCATGCAGACCGTGAGTATCGCAAAGACAAGTGAACGGGAGAATTACAATGGGCAATAACAGAATCAGAGTTGATGCACCCGTATAAGGAATAAGAAAACAGCAAAATGAGAGGAATAGTGGGACTCACAAACATCCAAACAAAGATTGTGAGATATGAAGGATGATATATTTATTGAGAACAACTGCTGGTGACAGTGGTTTGCTGGAGGAAGTGGATTTCTTTCTTTCAAAAAAACAACAACAATATTTAACATGAAGTAGAAGCTATAAAAACACTCCAGTTAATTTGAGAATTTAAAAATCACTTTGAGATTGGATAATCACAGTTTTGGTTTGGTTTAATGTTTGGTTGTTTGATACTTAAGAGAAACAGTCTTTAATCGAAGCTAAAAAAAGACAGAAGTGGATTACGAGATGGAACAGAAGCGGAGCTTGGCACAAAGGACTCAATACAATGGGGATTCAGCAAAGGGATCACATTCAACTGTTGACGGAGAGCAGGGGGATTAACAGAGGAATTCAATACAAAGAGGCTCCCTTCAAACACATTTCAGTGGCTGGTTTATAAACAACAGGATTTTAGATTGAGAAGAGCAATATATATATATTACATCAAAGTTCTGTTAGATAAAATAAGAGATACTTTAATTATTAGCTGATTAATTGGTTAAGGTAGTAACAAATTAGGGGAAAGAGCAAATTGGTGAATTCAGATGCAGAATGTTTATATTCAGAGTAATGGGTCCATGAGCAGGTGAGGGCGTGGTGAGGAGGGAGGGGTAAGGGTGTAGGGAGTGTGTGGGGAGGGGGTAGGTGAGGTGTGGGGAGTGTGTGGTGAGGTGTGAGGTCATGGGGAGGAGGGAGGAGTGAGGGTGTGAGGAGGGGTGAGGGTGTGGGCAGGGGTGAGGGTGTGGGGAGGTGGGAGGGTGTGGGGAGTGGTGAGGGTGTGGGGAGGGGTGAGGGTGTGGGGAGGGTGTGAGGAGGGGTGAGGGTTTGGGCAGGGGTGAGGGTGTGGGGAGGGGGCAGGGTGTGGGGAGATGGGAGGGTGTGGGGAGTGGTGAGGGAGGGTGTGGGGAGGGGTGTGGGAAGGGGGGAGGGGTGAGTGTGTGGGGAGGTGTGAGAGTGTGGGGCGGGTGAGGGGAGGGGTGTGGGGAGGAGTGAGGGTGTGGGGAGGGGGGAGGGTGTGGGGAGGGGTGAGGGTGTGGTGAGGGAAGGGGTGAGGGTGTGGTGAGGGGAGGGGTGAGGGTGTGGGGAGGGGTGAGGGTGTGGGGTGAGGGGGAGGGGTGAGGGTGTGGGGAAGTGGGAGGTTGTGGGGAGGGGGAGGGTGTGGTGAGGTTGAGGAGAGGGGTGATGGTGTGGGGAGGAGTGAGGGTGTGGGGAGAGGAGAGTGTGTTGCAAAATACAAGCAGGTGTGAATTAATGGGGCAGAGGTGAAAAGATTGGAAAGTCTGCACAAATACGATATTTTCTGAAGGCCTCATGGAAAAAATGATTACAGTAACAACAACTTGCATTTATATAGTGCCTTTAATGTAGTAAAACGTCCCAAGGTGCTTCACAGGAGTATGATCAAACAAAATTTGACACCGAGCCACAGAAGGAGCTATTGGGACGTTTGGTCAACGAGGTTGATTTTAAGGAGCATCTTAAAGGAGGAGAGAGACATCGAGAGATGCAGAGGTTTAGGGAGGGAATCCCAAATAAGGGCCCCGGCAGCTGAAGGCATGGCTGCCAATGGTGGAGCGATTAAAATCGAGGATGCTCAATAGGCCCGAATTAGAGGAGCACAGACATCTCGGGGGTTTGTGGGGCTGAAGGAGATTACAGAGATAGGGAGGGGTGAGGCCATGGAGGGATTTTAAAACCAGGTTGTGAATTTTAAAATGGAGGCGTTGCCGGACTGGGTGCCATTGTAAGTCAGAGAGCACAGGGGTGATGGGTGAACGGGACTCGGTTGGAATTATGATACGGTTAGCAGAGTGGCTTTCTTTCCTCTCTTTTTCCCCTTCCTCTTCTGAAGATAATGAGTCACACAGGGTATGGTTGGCATGTGCCACCATCGCTCTTTAGCCTTGTAAAAATGGTTACGATTGAATGAAGCGAGTGATCAGGAGAATTTCTTTGTGCAGACGGTTGTTTGGACATGGAACGCCTGATCAGAAGCAATGGAGGAAACAGAATCCAAAATAGTTTTAAAAAGGGAAGTAGATAATTATTATTTTGATGAAGGAAAATTCAAATGAGCTTTGAGGGTTGGGCAGGGGGAATGGGACTAAATGGTCAGGTCTGTCAGAGAGCCAGCACAGGCTCAATAGGCCAAATGGCCTCCTTCTGTTATATAAAATTCTTTGGCCGTGAATTTCCTTCGAGCTTCTCCAACTCTGCTGTCGGAATTTCACCGGAAGCACATCAGAATCCTTGCTTAGGTGTGTAAACGTGATTTTCCCCGTACTTCTAGTGAAGTTACGTTGGTGGAGCAAGAGCAATTCTGAGGAAATTTCCAGGCAGCGAGTCTTCATACATGAAGCCGCAAGCTATTGAACCATAGCCTGAAATCTCCATTCCTCCAGCCCCCTATGCTCCCCCCTCCCCCCCCCCACTCCTTTTACACCACTATTGGCAGTCATGCCTTCAGCCACTTTGAACCCGCACTCTGGAATTCCTTCCATAAAACCCCTCCACCTCTTCACTTCCCTCTCCTATTTAAAATCCTCTTTAAAACCCACCTTTTTGACCACCGAGTTTTTGTCCCGCCTCCTAATATCTCCTTTGGTTCAGCGCCGTTTTTCCACACGCCATTGTGAAGCGCCTTGGGACCTTTTTTCCACGTTAAAGGCGCCATATAAATGTAAGTTCGAAACATATAGATTCTGAGAGGGATTGACAGGGTAGATGCTGAGAGGTTGTTTCCCCTCGTGGGGCAATCTAGACCAAGGGGGCACAGTCTGGATAAGGGGTTGGCCTTTTAAAACTGAGAGGAGGAGGAATTTCTTCACTCAGAGGGTTGTGAATCTTTGGAATTCTCTGCCTCAAAGGGCTGCGGATACTGAATCATTGAGTATATTTAAGGCTGAGATCGATAGATTTTTGGACTCGAGGAGAATCAAGGGATATGGAGATCGGGTGGGAAAGTGGAGTTGGGATCGAAGATCAGCCATCATCTTATTGAATGTTGGAGCAGGCTCGAGGGGCCATATGGCCTACTCCTGCTCCTATTTCTTATGTTCTTTAAGTTTTTGTTGATGACCCTCTATGAAAGTGTAGTAATATGACAGGCAGCCAGAAGTTAACAGACCAGATATTGGAAACAAAACCCTGCACTTAGTACAAATGAATGTTTTTATTCAGATCGAGCGTTCTAAATGTATCTGTCTTATCCCTCCCTTCCTTCCTCTCTCCTCATTAAAGTCCAAACTATGAATTTGTCAGCTCTAATTGCAATGATTCCCATGCAGATGATTACATGCATTTTCTTTAAAGAGAAATGATTGCTCGCCCTACTGCTCTTTCTCTCTTCCTGTCTCGGTCCCTGCAGAAGCTGAGCGATCTCTGGGCCCGCAAGTACGGTCTCAGAAAATAGACACAGAACCAGGCAAACGGATGGTCACAGTGCATCTGGGAGAAATCCTCTACTAGCAGAAACCAGAGAGAGCATACAATCACACACACACACACACTCACACTCACACACACACACGCACTCACTTATTCATACTCACACACTCACTCACACACTGACACTCACACGCACTCACTCACTCAATCACACAGACACAAACACACACTCACACTCACACAGACACACACACACATTCACAGACACTCACACTCACACACACACACACTCACTCACTCATTCATACTCACACACTCACTCACACACACACACTCACTCACTCACATAGACACAAACTCACAGACACACACACACATTCACTCACTCACTCATTCATACTCACACACACACACTCACTCACTCACATAGACACAAACTCACAGACACACACACACATTCACAGACACACACACACACACTTACAGACACACTCACAGACATACACACACACCCACACACACACGCACATTCACAAACACAGCACTCACACACACACTCACACACACACACTCATCATCATCATAGGCAGTCCCTCGGAATCGAGGAAGACTTGCTTCCACTCCTGAAGTGAGTTCTTTGGTGGCTGAACAGTCCAAAACGAGAGCCTCAGACTCTGTCACAGGGGGACAAATAGTCGTTGAGGGAAGGGGTGGATGGGACTGGTTTGCCACATGCTCTTTTCGCTGTCTGCGCTTGATTTCTGCATGTTCTCGGCGTTGAGACTCAAGGTGCTCAGCGCCCTCTCAGATGCACTTCCTCCACTTAGGGCGGTCTTGGGCCAGGGACTCCCAGGTGTCAGTGGGGATGTTGCACTTTATCAGGGAGGCTTTGAGGGTGTCCTTGTAGAGTTTCCGCTGCCCATCTTTGGCTCGTTTGCCGTGAAGGAGTTCCGAGTAGAGCACTTACTTTGGGAGTCTTGTGTCTGGCATGCGGACTATGTGGCCTGCCCAGCGGAGCTGATCGAGTGTGGTCATTGCTTCAATGCTGGGAATGTTAGCCTGAATTGAGGACGCTGATGTTGGTGCGCCTGTCCTCCCAGGGGATTTGTAGGACCTTGCGGAGACATCGTTGATGATATTTCTACAGCAACTTGAGATGTCTACTGTTGTGTATCTGTAAAGCATGCACTCCCATGTTCCGCCACCAGGGAGCTCATCCCCTAAAGTCCCAAGGGATCTCAGCATCCCTTGGGAGCACTGTATATAAGCCAGCCCCTAGGGTCTGCTCCTCACTCTGGAGTATCTTATTAAAGACTGAGGTCACTGTTACTTTAACCTCTCTGTGTACAGCCTCATCTGTGTTAGGAACACAATATCTACTGTACATGGTCCATGTCTCTGAGCCATACAGGAGGGCAGGTATTACTACAGCCCTGTAGACCATGAGCTTGGTGACAGTTTGGAGGGCCTGGTCTTCAAACACTCTTTTCCTCAGGCAGCCGAAGGCTGCACTGGCGCACTGGAGACGGTGTTGGAACTCGTCGACGATGCCTGCTCTTGTTGATAGGAGGCTCCCGAGATATGGGAAGTGGTCCACGGTGTCCAGGGCTACTCTGTGGATCTTGATGACTGGGGGGCAGTGCTGTGCAGTGAGGACAGGCTGGTGGAGGACCTTTGTCTTACGGATGTTTAGCATAAGGCCCATGCTTTCGGAGGCCTCAGTAAATATGTCGACTATGTCCTGGAGTGCAGCCTTCGGCCTGCAGGGGGAGTCTTTGAGGCGGTCAACCAGCTCGTTTTTGATGGCCAAGCCGACTCCGTGGAGGCGGCGTTCTGCCTCTGGTTTCCCTTTCCAGGAGAAGGTGTAACCTCCACCTTGTTCCTTGAACTGGCCTTCCCCTGCCCGCCGGGTCTCGCTTAGGGTGGCGATGTCGATATCAAAACAACTAAGTTCCCGGGTAACTATGGCGATGCAGCGTTCCGGCCTATCGCTGTTGGGGTTGTCCATGAGGGTCCTGACATTCCAGGTCTTGATTCACACACACACACACACATACACACACGCGCACACGCACTCACACACTCATTCTCACACTCTCTCACACACACAAACAGACACACACACTCACGCACACAGACACTCATACAATTACACACTCACGCACACACTCACACGCACACACACTCGCGCACACACACACTCACGCTCACACTCACACACACACACTCGCACACACACTCACGCAGACACACACACACACTCACGCACACACACTCAATTACTCAATTACTCACTCACACACACTCTCACACTCACACACACAGACACTCATACAATTACACACTCACGCACACACTCACGCACACACACACTCACACACACACACTCACTCACGCACACACACACTCACGCACACACACACACACTCACACTCACGCACACACACGCACACACACTCATGCAGACACACACACACACACACACACACTCTCATACTCACACTCACACATACACTCACACACCAGGGAAAGCATTGCTCTTATATCTTTTCGAGTATCTTACAAAAGAATAGAGGATTTAGTTGGAAACTCAAATTAGCTGCTGATCTGAGATAATCTTAGAAAGAAGAATTGTTTTTGTTTGAATTCTCCCACTTCCCCTCCTGAAGACATGGACTCTCTTTTTGGGGTTAATCTGATTTTAAATCACTGAAAATGACTTAAAAAAACGATACTGAAACTGCTTTCATTAGACAGTTTCTTAGTAAATTAAATATTTTTTAATATTTAAAAATGTTTAAAACGTGCTGACTCATGCCTTTGTGTCTAAAAAAAGCCTGCTTAATTTAAAGAGTCTCCTCGAAGGCACGCAAACGGGCGCAATCAGCGGAAACTCGCTGTAATGTAAGCACCTGTGAATATACTCACAGGTTTGTAGAGCTGTTGCAACTTGATCTCATGTTTATTTTGTTCCCCCCCCAAAAGAGTTGTAGAGCTGTTGCATTGTGAGTGGCTCAGCCAGTCACGTGATGTTCACAAGACTCAACAAAACCCCAGTCAGTTGGGTCTAGGTCATCCACGATGAAGTATGCATTGTGAGCCTAGTGGGATGTGTATTGTGATTATTAAACCTTTGTTAATAAACCAACTAGTTCTTAATATCAATGTGTTGCCATGAATTGTTAAGCAAAGAACCCACGAAGCAAATACATTATGCTCGCCAAGCTCATTAATTCGATTTGGGGGGATGGCCAGCTTTGTGGGCTGATTTTTAAAGCAGCATTAAAGATCGTAAAAACACGATTGCGCTTAAAATTACTTAATCTTTTACACAGGTTTGGTCTATTTTGGGTGAAGAAAGTACCGGAAACTCTAGGCCAGGAATTCTTATAAATGCTCCATCTGAGAAGACGTAAATGATGTTTAAGGTGAAGGGACGAATGTAACTCTAAGCGGTTCAAATTAGGGCAAGAATGACTTAAATGGTGAGCTTCGAATATTTTTAGACTTGGGTAATTCCTCAGACAGTGTCTTCTAACCTGCCCCCTATTCCCCTGGCACCAGGAGCCCCTTCATAAAATAAAACGATGTTCTCCAAATAAAAGGAAGTGCAACGTGATAATGAATATGCAACAGCGATGGTTGGTGAAAAAATGAAGAAATTATAAGTGATGTATTGTATGTGGCAGGGATAGAGAACACTTTGGAATGATAAGGGCTGAAAACAATATATTTTCACAGGGATAATAACTTTGTGCTGCAATACACAGCTCAACTAAGATAAGGCGCTAGCAGCTCCTTCCACTGTGTAAGCATTGCGTTGCCCAGATACGTGTCCATCAGGCCTATGAGTAAATTGTGTGAAACAACTGAACAAATACAATTATCAGTAAATCTACACAGGGTTTTGTTAATAAGGTCAGCACTGCGCAAATAAAACTGAGAGGGGGTTTGGGAAGAGAGAGAGTACGGGCTGTCAGTCCGTAACAACCTCCCCTATCAACAGCTACACGGCCATAACTGTTAGTGAAGTAACACTGGTCCCCAGATATGCTAAACCTGTATCGAGCCTTGGGTAGACCACACTTGGAGTACTGTGAACAGTTCTGGTCGCCATATTATAAAAAGGAGATAGAGGCACTGGAGAAGGTGCAAAAAAGATTTACTAGAATTATACCAGAGCTGAGAGGTTATATCCATCTGGAAAGTTTGGAGCTCGTTCTCTAAAAAAGAGAATACTGAGGGGTGACCTGATAAAGCTCTTCAAGATTATGAAACGTTTCCTTAGGGTAGAGGTAGAGAAGATCTTTCCACTTGCAGGCGAGACCAGAACTAGGGGCCATAAATATAAGATAGTCAACAATAAATCCAATCGGGAATTCAGGAGAAATATCTTTATCCAGAGAATGGTTAGAATGGGGAACTCGTTACCACAAAGGAGTAGTTCAGGCAAATAGTATGGATGCATTCAAAGGGAAGCTAGATAAACACATGAGGGAACAGGGAATAGAAGGGTATGTTGATGGCGTTAGATGAAGGAGGGTGGGAGAAGGCTTGAGTGGAGCATAAGTTCTCGGCGTGATCCTATTGGGCTGAGTGGCCTGTTGCTGTGCTGTAAATACTTTGTAATACTCTTCATTTATTCCTTTCTTTTTGTCCAAAGGGACATGATCAGAGCTCCCATGATTGAAGAATGGAAGGTGAGGGAGGTAGGGGTAGGAGGTAGGAGCAGGAGGTAGGGGTAGGAGGTAGGGGTAGGAGGTAGATGTAGGAGGTAGGGGTAGGATGTAGGGCTCGGAGGTAGGGGTAGGATGTAGGGCTCGGAGGTAGGGGTAGGAGGTAGGGATAGGAGGTAGGGGTAGGAGGTAGGGCTAGGAGGTAGGGGTAGGAGGTAGGGGTAGGAGGTAGGAGCAGGAGCTAGGGGTAGGAGGTAGATGTAGAAACTTTAAAGACTGATCCCAAGCAGCCCATTTTGAGAGGGGGGCCTTATAAAATTTGAAATCTTTTGTACATCTTCTCTGGTCTACCTCCTACCTCCTACCCCTACCTCCTACCCCTACCTCCTAGCCCTACCTCCTACCCCCACCTCCGAGCCCTACATCCTACCCCTACCTCCGAGCCCTACATCCTACCCCTACCTCCTACCTCCACCCCTTCCTCCTACCCTTAGCTCCTACCCCTACCTCCTACCCCTACCTCCTACCCCTACCTCTTGCTCCTACCTCCTACCTCCTACCCCTACCTCCTGCTCCTACCTCCTACCCCTACCTCTTACCTCTACCTCCTGCTCCTACCTCCTACCTCCTACCCGTACCTCCTGCTCCTACCTCCTACCCCTACCTCCTGCTCCTACCTCCTGCTCCTACCTCCTACCTCTACCTCTTACCCCTAGCTCCTAGCCCTACCTCCTAGCCCTACCTCCTAACCCTAGCTCCTACCCCTACCTCCGAGCCCTACATCCTACCCCTACCTCCTACCCCTACCTCCTACCCCTTCCACCTGCCCCAGCTCCTGCTCCTACCCCTACCTCCTACCCCTACCTCCTACCTCCTACCCCTACCTCCTGCTCCTACCTCCTACCCCTACCTCCTACCCCTACCTCCTGCTCCTACCTTCTGCTCCTACCTCCTACCCCTTCCTCCTGCCCCTAGCTCCTGCTACTACCCCTACCTCCTACCCCTACCTCCTAGCCCTACCTCCTAGCCCTACCTCCTACCCCTACCTCCTACCCCTACCTCCTAGCCCTAGCTCCTACCCCTACCTCCTACCCCTACCTCCTGCCCCTAGCTCCTACCCCTGCCTCCTAGCCCTGCCTCCTAGCCCTACCTCCTAACCCTACCTCCTAGCCCTACCTCCTACTCCTACCCTCCTAGCCCTACCTCCTACCCCTAACATCCTATCCCTACCTCCTGCCTCCTGCTCCTACCTCCTAGCCCTACCTCCTAGCCCTACCTCCTAGCCCTAGCTCCTACCCCTACCTCCTAGCCCTACATCCTACCCCTACCTCCTACCCCTACCATCCTCCCTAGCCTGGGCTGCTTGAGGCCAGATCTCTCAGCAGTTTAGGACAGACAGTTACCCAAAATATGCCCCTAGTGATGCCAGGGCCCCCCAAGCTTATGAGATGCTGTGCCCCTGAACCTGGATACTTCAGCAGTCAGTGGCGAAGGGTACTGGTGGTTGGAGTCCCAGAATTAGTGCTGGGATTGCTGTCGGAGGTGTTTTTTGGGGGCGGTGCCTCTGAGATAGCGTAAACGTCCGTACCGGCTTCTCCTGTTCCCCTTACTTTTGGAAGTGTAGTCACTGTTGTAATGTGGGAATCACGACAGCCAATTAGTGCTCAGCCGCCTTGCATCATGCGGTTACACCAATCTTTTTGCTGTCGTCGTGTGCGTGCTTTGAGTTTTTTTATCCTGAGAAACAGAGCCGAAGGGCCAAGGCCCATGCCATAGAACACCACCAAGGTTGCAGAGAGTAGGAGGGAAGATAAGAAAAATCAGTAAATGGTCACAGGTTTTCAAACTTGGAGCTGATGGATTTGTTGCTCCAGACCCCATTGCAATAATTACATGTGGTTGGACCTGCTGTATCCATCATTATTGGTGCAATTATAGCTATTGAACTGATGTATCAGTAACTATTGCTGTAGTTATGTGTGTGGAAATGAGAATTAGTTAGTTTGCTACAGTTATGTGTGCATTATGTACATCTGATATATTAGTCTCTAATATAGTTCCGTGTGCATTATTAGCTTAGATTTGCATTTATATAGCACCTTTCACAAACCAGTGAGTTCCAGACCCCCACTATCGTCTGGGAGAAAATACTTCCCTTCAAATCCCTTCTAAACCTCCTACCAATGACTTTAAATCTATGCACCCTGGTTGTTGACCCCTCTGCTAAGGGAAATAGGTCCTGATAGTTAAAAACAAATACGACATTATTGCAATAGTTAGATGTCAGCTAGAGTGTAATTAGAAATTAAATCACTGGAGAAAAGAGAAAAATAAGTGTTTGAGACCTCCAAGAACAACAGCATTGAGTTTCAAGCAGCTCCAAGTGAATGGAGACCTTATTCTAGGCACGAGAGTCATTCAATATATGCAACTTGTTCCAGTGAATTATGAGAATGTTATGATGGAATGGCTTACAAAACAAGATGCCCAATGGCCAAGCATAGGAGAAGGGAAGCTAAAAAGCACTCGGCACCTTCAAAGTCCCACCTTAGGAGGCATGGGAGAGCTGGAAATACTTTGGGGGTCACTTTGGGTTCGGGTAAAAATGAATCAGCCAAAGCCAAAGCTCCTTTTGCTGGTTAGATTGCAGAATCGGCTTCTGTCTTACATCTCCCACTAAAACAGTGAAGCACAAGTGTGTACATGAAAACCCTTCCTGCCCACCACACGGCACACTTTCCTTCTCGTGTCACAACCTTCACTGTTGATCAATTGGCAGCCATGATGGAATGTATTACAGATATTCCCTTGACTTTGATCCAAAACTCGGCTACCTCGCACCAAGTCCCGCTCACCCATCACCCCTGTGCTCGTTGACCTGCATTAGCTTCCAGTTAAGCAACGCCTCGATTTCAAAATTCTCATCCTTATTTTCAAATCCCTCCATGGCCTCTCCCCCTGCTATCTGTAATCTTCTCCATCCCTACAACACTCCAAGATAATCTCCTCTCCCTGGGATGTCTGCACTCCTCTAATTCTGTCCTCCTGAGCATCTCTGATTATAATCGCTCAGCCATTGGTGGCCGTGCCTTCTGTTGCCTAGGTCCTAAGCTCTGGAACTCCCTGCCTAAACCTCTCCGCCTCTCTACCTCTCTTTCCTCCTTCAAGACGCTCCTTAAAACCTACCTCTTTGACCAAGTGCGAATTTCTACTTATGCAGCTCGGTATCAAATTTTCATCGTATAATGCTCCTGTGAAACACCTTGGGACGTTAAAGGCGCTTTATAAATACAAGTTGTTGTTTTTGGCTGGCACCATCATTGTCAACAACTTGAATTATTGCAAGATGCTTTATGGAGGGATATAAAAAGGTCTGGACTCTGTAATGTATGCATCTGTGAGTATGCTCACAGGTTTGTAGAGCTGTTGAGTTGGGAGTGACTTAGCCAGTCACATGATATTCACAAGACTCAATAAAATCCCAGCCAGTTGGGTTCGGGGGATCCAAGATGAGGCAGGTGGTTGTGAACCTGGTGGATGATTGTTAAACCTTTTGCTAATAAACCAACTAGTTCTGACTAGCAATGTGTTCCTATGAATTCTTAAGCAAAAAACCCATGAAGCAAACACATTACAGACACCAACACATATTGGGAGAACTGATCAAAATCTGAATCTTAAGATGGATTTTAAGAAGTCTTTTACATTTACAGAGAGAGAATCCCCTCCTGTTAGAGTATTACAAATGTCAGTGGGATGCACTGACCTCTCAGTCAGAAGGTCATGGGTTCAAGCTCCACTCTAGGATTTAGGCACATAATCTAAGCTGACACTTCAGCATCGAGAGTTGTTGCATTGTCGGGGATGTCACCTTTTGGATGAGATGTTAAGCCGAAATCCAGTCTGCCTGTTCCAGTTTGAAGAAGAGCAGGCGAAATCCCTCAGCCAACACCAGGGAAACAGATGAACTTGTCATTTGTCTCACTGTTGTTTGTGTCAACCTTGTTGTGTGCAAACTGGCTGCTGCCTTTATCTACATAACAACAGCGTCTACACTTTAAAAAGTATGCTGTGAAACACTTTGGGTTGTTCTGAGGATGTAAAAATGTACTATATAAGTGTAAGTTCTTTCTTTAGATTATCACATTGCAGCGTACAAGACACTTTTACACATATTGCATATTTTGTTCCTATTTGGAATCAGTGACCTCTGTGTACGGCTCGCCTCCTTTTATGTTTGGATTTCAGTCCCAGACTCCGTAGAGACATTGGGATCTGCTGTGTGATACGGAGACCTAAGTTATAGATGTCCGGGACAGGCTCCCTGTGTTTATAAGGTATTAACCCAATAAAGATTCATAGACCCACATTTTCAAAGGTCCTGGTGATTGTTAGTCTCCTGTAGGTCCCACTGTTCGTACTTAGGACTGCAGCTGACAGTGGGAGAACTATGTGACTGCAGTTGGTGAGGTTTGTGTTATGGAAATATGACTTCATCAGCTGTGAACAAACTCTTGACCCAGACTTTCCCAAATGGAGAAACATGCTACTCGGGAAAGTGACCAAATCTCAGGCCGTGTGGCTCATAATGTTCCATAAAACAACATTCCTGAACCGAAATGGTTATGGACCAGAATCATATAGATAAATTTGATCCTGAGAGTGAGAATTTGTCATTGTCTATATACAATATGTGAGAGGCTTAAAAAGGATTGGCTCGTCTTGCTTTGAAAACAGGAAACTCATTTTAATGATTGAGCGATTGAAGCAATTTTAAATTAATTTGGTTTGCAATCAAGAAAATTGGATAAAAGCCAGAGAAAATGTATAGTTACAGCAATGACAAAAAAGTCATAATGAATACGCCAAGCAGTTTTCCTGTTTTGCTCTGACCAGTGAATTGAAATCCGTCTTAGGGCAGACTTCTCAATGACTGGAAATATTCTAGACTACATATCAATTATTGTGATACCTTAATGTGGGGTAAATGCTTTTTCTCTGAAAAGCCATTGAATATTTTGCTTCTAGCATATCTTCAATAAAGCAAGCATCCTCTAGTCCAAACTTGGTGACTCGTGAAGATCAGGGAGTGAGAATAGGTGAGACAGACAGAAAGTACAACGTAGCAGAGGGAAGTGAATGGGGTGGAGTAGAAAGGAAGGATGAGGAAAGAGGGAACAGCCAAGCAAGAGGGAAGGCCATGGTTACCAGGGTGGAAAGGACAGGGACAGAGGGCTTGACAGAAAGGAGGTAGTGAGACTGAATTGTGGATATAAGGCCAAGTCCAGAGGCTGTCAGATTGTTTCCTGTTAAAGAAAAAAAAAGTGCCAAGCTTATCACAATTCTTCTTCACTTCCTCTTTCAAACATTGTAATACTTTCTTGTGGGTTGATTTGAAACTTGATAGTTTGCATGTTGGTTCATGTCATGTGCCTCAATCAGCCAAATAAAATATCAAAAAAACGACATTTCAATTAGCTAAAAGCTCCATACTTTAAGATTCTGTTTTGCAGCTGCAATCGCTGATTTCATGTACCAAAGGCTCCTCCTTCATATGACAGCTTGACTCAGTGGGTACCACTCCCGCCTCTGCATCAGAAGGTTGTGGGTTCAAGCCCCACTCCAGGGACTTGAGCACAAAGATATCTAGGCTGACAGTCCAGTGCAGTGCTGACGGAGAGCTGCACTGTCAGAGGTGCTGTCTTTCGGATGAGTCGTTAAACTGGGGCCTGTCTGCTCTCTCAAGTCCTGGCCAATATTGATCCCTCAATCAACATAACAAAATAAAACAGATTATCTGGTCATTATCACATTGCTGTTTTTGGGAGCTTGCTTGTGCGCAAATTGGCTGCTGTGTTTCCTACATTACAACAGTGACTTCACTCCAAAAGTACTTCATCAGCTGTAAAGCGTTTTAAGACGTCCGGTGGTCGTGAAAGGTGCGATATAAATCCACGTCTTTCTTTTTAACTCTTTCTAAGTCAGAAGATTGTGGGTTCAAACCCCACTATGGACTTGAGCTGACATTGCAATGCGGTACGGAGGGAGTGCTGCATTGTTGGAGGTGCCGACTTGGATGAAGTGTTAAACCAACGCCCCATCTGCCTACTCTGTGTATAAAGACTATGGCGCTATTCAAAGTAGGGAGTTGTCCTGATGTCTTGGATAATATTCCTCCCTGAACTCATATATCTCTCCAATATAACTAAAATTAACAATGGGTTTCAGCAATTCAAACAAAAAGTGTTAGGGAATTTTATATTATTAAAACATTGCCCAACAGTTGATCTTATGGGCACGGTAGCATAATAGTTATGTTGCTTGACTCGTAATCCAGAGTCCTGGACTAATAATCCAGAGATGTGAGTTCAAATCCCACCATGGCGGCTGGGGAATTTAAATTCAGTTAATTGAATAAATCTGGGATTAAAAAGCTAGTATTAATAATGGTGACCATGAAACTACTAAATTGTCATAAAAAAATATCTGTTTCACTAATGTCCTTTAGGGAAGGAAATCTATCTTCGTTACCCGATCTGACCTATATATAATTCCAGACCCACAATAATGTGGTTGACTCTTAACTGCACTCTGGAATGGCCCAGCAAGCCAGCACCGTGGGAGTACCTTCACCACACGGACTGCAGCGGTTCAAGAAGGCAGCTCACCTTCTCAAGGGCAAGTAGGGATGGGCAATAAATGCTAGCCTGGCCATCGATGCCCACATCCCGTGAATGAATAAAAAAACACATTCTTGTACCATTGAGCCTTTTCCTTTATGAATGGATTACTTTTTGAAGTGCAATCACTTGCGAATTGTGGATAGTGAAAGTTTTATCTTTGGACGTGGCATCAACTGCAGGAGAGAGAAAGAGCATGGATTTATGTAGTGCCTTATCAGGTTTTCAGGAAATTCCAAAGTCCGTTACAATGTGCGGATATTTTTAGAATGCAGTCACTGTTATGAATTGTGGATTCCAGGATACAAGAGTAAAATGATTTACTGCATCATTTTACCTTAAAGGTATAATTAGCTTCAGGAATGTTTCGTTTACAAGAAAAAAACAGAATGGAACGAAACTATTACCTGTACAGGCATTTGAATAGCCATTTTTTTTCTTTCACACTCAAGCCTTTTGAAAGGCTCACAGTTAGCACATTACTGGTGTTATGCTAACTGTCGGAGGCTGCAAGGCTGCTGCAGCATGAAGCCTTCTGTTGCAGTTAATTGCGCTGAAAAAAGTGCAGTTTGTTATTTTAAAAAAATCCTTACTCTGTCCTTTATCTTTTCTCTCCATTTATGCTCTTTGTCACAGACTCGGTCTTCTCTATTTTTCATTTGTGGTTCAGTACCTTACTCGATCTTAGAATCAGAGAGTCATAAAAGTTTACAGCACAGAAGGAGGCCATTCGGCCCATTGTGTCCGTGCCGGCTGACAAAGAGCTATCCAACCTAATTCCACTTTCCAGCTCTTGGTCCGTAGCCTTGTAGGTTACGGCACTTCTGGTGCATATCCAAGTATTTTTTAAATGCTATAAGGGTTTCTGCCTCTTCCACTCTTTCAAGCAGTGAGTTCCAGACCCCCACCCCGCCTCTGGGTGAAAACATTTCTCCTCAACTCCCCTCTAAACCTTCTACCAATTACTTTAAATCTATGCCCCTTGGTTATTGACCCCTCTGCTAAGGAAAATAGATTCTTCATATCCACTCTATCCAGGCCCCTCATAATTTCATTCACCTCAATCAGATCTCCCCTCAGCCTCCTCTGTTCCAAAGAAAACAACCCCAGCCTATTCAAGCGAATTGGGAGATGAGTATGGAGGAAAACGTTTTTTATATATATATATATGTGTAGATAGTGGGATTTTATGGTATTATAGATTTAGTATGGCCATTTGTATAAAGTGGCAATGGCCATGAGAGATGATGGTGATAAGGACACAGATATCATGAATTTGACCCTGGCAGTTGCTGACTGAACAGAAAGACAGAGATGTTGTGCAGGGTAACAACCCACAAGTCACATATTCCCCATATTTCTAATTTATACTCCAACAACCTTGGTTTGAGAAGAGACAATGAACTCGTGAAGTTGAGTTGCTGCTTACAGAGACACTTTTACCTTGGAGTCTAGTCCCCGGAGTGCTGCACTCAGGCAGAGGCCTGTGACCTGCACTCCTCGTGATTTACTTGAGCGATGTGACACCGCTCTTGCTTTCGATTAGCTCCAAAGGTGAAGACCCAAACACTGTGCGTGCACGGATGGAGGCTTTGTGATGTACCAACATCACGGTGATGCGTGTCACTACATACTGGGTAAAAAAAAAATCAGCAAACTAATCAATAGCGAACAGAGTTTAGTGATAAGAACATAAGAACATAAGAAATAGGAGCAGGAGTAGGCCATCTGGCCCCTCGAGCCTGCTCCGCTGTTGAAAAGACCATGGCTGATCTGATAATGGACTCAGCTCCACTTCCCTGCCCGCTCCCCATAGCCCTTTACTCCCTTATCGCTCATAAGAAGGTGGGGATATTGAAATTCATTGAAAATCTGAAAGCAGGCCATTCCTGATGATCAATACAGAGCTGGATCTGCACATCTGTCTGCATTGTGTCCCACTCAAATCCCACTCCAGAGACTTGAGCACATAAATCTAGGCTGACACTCCAGTGCGGTGCTGAGGGAGTGCTGCGTTGTCGGAGGTGCTGTCTTTCAGTTGAGATGTTAAACCGAGGGCCCGTCTGCTCTCTGGTGAAAGATCCCATGGCGCTATTTCGAAGAAGAGCAGGGGAGTTATCCCTGGTTTCCTGGCCAATATTTATCCCTCAATCAACATAACAATAAAACAGATTATCTGGTCATTATCACATTTGTTTGTGGGAGCTTGCTGTGCACAAATTGGCTGCCACGTTTCCTACATTACAACCATGACTACACTCCAAAAGTACTTCATTAGCTGTAAAGCGCTTTGAGACATCCGGTGGCCGTGAAAGGCGCTATATAAATGCAAGTCTTTCTTTCTTTTTTCTTGCATTATAACACAAACATTTAAACTGATCCTGGGAATTTTAGCAGACCCAGAAAGGAAAAGCCTACTTTGACAGCACATCGCAATAGTCATGAATATTTGAATCTGTAAAGCCACCAAGTTCATTAGCTTTACATGTGGGCGAGCCCTTGGCTTATTGGTAGCAAACCTGCCTCTGAGTCAGAAAGTACAGGGTTTGAATCCCACTGCACACAATCCCAGTGAGTGGAGACGGGAGCTCCGGCTCTGAATTCTGGGTTGACATCCAGTGGGTTACTTGCTTCTGGAGGGTATCTCCCCTCATCGTATGGGTTGTGGGAGCCCATAAACCCCTCCTGCCAAATAGGACCAAGCATCCTATTGGCTGGTAGAAAGATGGTTATGGCCCTAGAAGGAGTTTTCATGTTGCGTCTGGTCAGGCTGTTAATCAGCCTGACAATCCTTCCACTACTCCACATACTGATAATGCTACTGGGCTGGTAATCCAGAGGCTGGACTAATTATCCGGTGAGATGAGTTCAAATCCCGCCTAATTAAATAAATCTGGAATAAAGAGCTAGTATGGGTAATGTTGGCCATGGGAATGTTGTAAAAACCCACCTGTTTCACTAATGTCCTTTAGGAAAGGAAACCTGCCATCCTTACCCGGTCTGGCCTATATGTGACTCCAGACCCACAGCAATGTGGTTGATTCTGCCGTCTGAAATGGCCTAGCGAGCCACTCAGTTGTACCAAACTGCTGCAACAAAGTCAGCATTGTGAGAGTACCTTCACCACACGGACTGCAGCAGTTCAAGAAGGCGACTCAAAACTGCCATCTCAGGGAAATTGTGGATGGCCAATAAATACCGGCCCTGCCAATGATCCCACATCCTGTGAAAGAATAAATTTTAAAAAATTATTCTCCAAAAGAAGAGTGTGAAGATATAAAAATAACAACAACTAGCTTTATGTTTGTGAGTGTCGTCGAAGGCACGAAGAAGTTATTTTTATATAGCATCTAATCCCATCCTCAGGACGCTCCAAAGTACATTGCCAATGGATCTTTTAAAGTGCAGTCACTGTGCAGGAAAATGCAGCAGCCAACTTGCACAACGCAGTATCAGTTTAGATTTTGTGCTTAGGTCCTGGACTGTTTAGAATCCACAACTGTAATGTATGCATTTATGAGTATGCTCACAGGTTGGTACAGCTGTTGACTTGTGAATGGCTTAGCCAGTCATGTGATGTTGATAAGACTCAATAAAACCCCAGCCAGTTGGGTTCAGGGGGTCTGTGATGAGGCAGATGGTTGTGAGCCTGATGGATGAACCGGTAATGTGTAGTGTGATTGTTAAATCTTTGCTACTAAACCAACTAATTCTTAACAGCAATGTGTTACTATGAATTCTTAAGCAAAGAACTCATGAAGCAAATACATTACAACAACCTTCTGAGGTAAGATGTGCTGTCAACTGACTAAATCATGTGACCACTATTGATGGCACCCTTTCGAGGTAAGAGTGTGTTAGCAAGCACAGTTCCAGGTGCTTAGTGCCACCTGGGAGGGAGATCCACGGTGGGAAGATTCTGCTTGAAGTGGCACCACTGATCTGCTATGCAGAGTTGTTGGACCGAGATGGAATGTGGCAGTGTAGCAGCAGGAACACAACTTGTATTTATAGAGCACCTACCTTTCAAGTAACGGACCTTCCAAGGCATTTCACCTGGGATTGTAAGACATTAAGCAGGAAGTGGGAAATATACGTAACCAGTGTTACTTATAGAAATCTGGGCAATTCAAATGCAATCTCCAGACTCAAATATAACCATCATCTTTCCTCATCCATTTTGGCCTAAACTGGTCTAACAGGCAGTGACTACAAATTAGAGGAGATTATACTTCTGTAGCTGCAGGTAAAGTGTGAGCTTTGTGAAGACAGATTTAGTTGGTAAAATTTGCTGTTTGTGTTGAGTATGGGGAGATTCCTGATTTTAAACCAAAGACAGACTAAGTTTTAGATTTTTTGAGGGGTAGCTCTGACTGTATGAAGACTCTTGCCTTAGAGACAGTGCAATGAAGGTCCGCTAGATTGATTCCTGATTTGAGAGGGTTGTTCAATGAGGCGAGATTGAGTAGATTGGGCCCATACTCTCTGGAGTTTAGAAGAATGAGAGGTGATCTCATTGAAACATATAAGATTCTGAGGGAGATTGACAGGGTAGATGTTCAGAGGTTGTTTTCCCTGGCTAGAGAGTCTAGAACTAGGGGACATAGGCTCAGGAAATGGAGTCGGCCATTTAAGACTGAGATGAGGAGGAATTTCTGCACTCAGAGGGTTGTGAATCTTTGGAATTCTCTACCCTGGAGGGCCATGAATGCTGATTCATTGAGTATATTCAAGACTGGGATCGATAGATTTTTGGACTCTAGGGGAATCAAGGGATATGAAGATAAGGCAGGAAAGTGGAGTTGAGGTCGGAGATGAGCCATGATCTTATTGAATGGCGGAGCAGGCTCGAGAGGCCGTGTGGCCTGCTCCTGCTCCTTTCATATGTTCTTCCCACAATCTCATTGAATCATACAGCAGAGAAGGGGGTATTTTAGCCCATTGTGTCTGTGCCAGCTCTTTGAAATAGCTATCCCCTGCTCTTAGGAACAGGAGGAGACCATTCAGCCTCTCCAGCCTGTTCTGCCATTCTTAGATCATGGACGATCTCTATCTTAACTCCACTAATTCCATATCCCATACCTAACAAAAATCGATCAACCTCAGTTTTGACATTTCCAATTGACCTAGCCAAAACATGGCAGAGAGAGTTCCTGAATTTTTCCACAGCCCTGCAAATGTCACATTTTCAAGCATATATCTAATTCATTTTTGAAAGTTACTATTGAATCTGCTTCCACCGCTCTTTCAGGCAGTGCATTCCAGATCATCATCATCATCATCATCATAGGCAGTCCCTCAAAATCGAGGAAGACTTGCTTCCACTCAAACTGAGTTCTCAGGTGACTGAACAGTCCAGTACTGAAGTTACAGTCTCTGTCACAGGTGGGTCAGACAGTGGTTGAAGGAAAGGGTGGGTGGGACTGGTTTGCTGCATATTCCTTCCGCTGTCTGCGCTTGGTTTCTGCATGCTCTCGCCGATGAGACTTGAAGTGCATAGCGCCCTCCCGGATGCTCTTCCTCTACTTTGGGTGGTCTTGGGCCAGGGATTCCCAGGTGTTGGTGGGGATGTTGCACTTTATCAAGTAGGCTTTGAGAGTGTCCTTGAAGCATTTCCTCTGCCCTCCTGGGGCTCGCTTGCCGTGTAGGAGTTCTGAGTAGAGCACTTGCTTTGGGAGTCTCGTGTTGGGCATGCAGACAATGTGGCCCGCCCAACGGTGCTGGTCGAGTGTGGTCAGCGCTTCGATGCTGGGGATGTTGACCTGGGCGAGGACGTTGGTGCGTCTGTCCTCCCAGTGGATTTGCAGGATCTTGCGGAGGCACGTTGAGGTGCCTGCTGTAAATAGTCCACGTCCCTGAGCCATACAGGAGGGCAGGTATCACTACTGCCCTGTAGACCACAAGCTTGGTGCCAGATTTGAGGTCCTGGTCTTCAAACACTCTCTTCCTCAGGTGACCGAAGACTGCGCTGGCGTCTAAGTTCCTGGGCAACTATGGTGGTGCGGTGTTCCGGCATGTCGCTGTTGGAATTGCCCATGAGGGTCCTGACGTTCCAGGTCCGGAATTTCATATTGAAGGGTGAAGGTGCCTGTGCGTGAGTTCTTTTAACGTGCGGTGGCCGTTGCACATCGACTACCACACGGACTTAGCTGAGCAAGGTCTTGGTCCAGTGGCAAGTGGGTCCAAGACGACTGGAGACCAGGCACTGCTGTATGAGCCTAATTGACTACGGCCAGATGTGGGCCGTAAGCTCAGCACTGAGCAGTGCCCTTCGGTAAGATGGTAAGTGATCTGAGGCCTGGCTGGGGGAAGGCATTGGGAAGGTCAGAGGTCCATTTTGTGGAAGGAGGAGATGCCAGGGTGTTTAGAGTGGAAGGAGAAGAGGTCAGAGTGGCCACAGCCATTGTGCTCACCGCATGCTGGAGGAGAAGAGGCCAGGTCGACGCTGGCCAGGTATGCGCCGGCAAACTGGAGGCGGTGTTGGACCTCATCATCGATGTCTGCCCTTGCTGATAGTAGGCTCCCGAGGTATGGAAAATGGTCTACGTTGTTCAAGACTGAGCCGTGGATTTTGATGACTCAGATCATCATAAACTCACTGAGTTTTTAAAAAACTTTTAATGAAATCCCGAAACCCTGCTTTATCTTGTAACAGCCCTTTTCTTTTTGAAACCAGAGAAAGAAAAAAAATCAGCAAGTTCTGCAGCCAGCAGTGACTTTGCTTATGTGTGGGGTGAGGTTGAGGAGAGTGGCAGTGGGCCAACACGATCCACGTTGCCTTTTAGTCACAACCTCGCTGAAATTCATTTTGCTCAACTTGGCACTTACAGTGCAGGAAAAAAGCAAGGTCAATGGATTGGATTTAATGCCCTCCCACGACTCCCCTCAACCTTTGCTGCACTGATTGCTGAATATGTCAGTTGCGTGTTAATTTCTGGTACAGTGCAAACAAAACTATATATATATTAAAACATCCCACTAAAAGTATTTTTGTCCCTTTATTTCGGGGAGAGGGGGCGGTGGTCGTGCTGCAAAGAGCCCACCTTAACTTGACCCCTCCACAAAGTCCCGAGCAGAGTTTGTGCAGCCCCACCAAACTTCGCAGTCGGCTGCTGGTTGGCAGAGGCAGGGTCGCTGCCTTGGCAGACGGACTCAGCGACTCCCAGACTCTTGTCAATTTCTTCTTCCTTCCGCCCTCAGTGCGCAGGCGCGAGCCTCCGACTGCTGGGTTACATTTTAACCTGGAGTTACATTTTAACACTGTGGCGAGTGTTGGGAGAGATGTGTAATTGAGGAAAACAGTCCACAGCCATGAGCGCGGCTCGAGACCGTCTTGCAGGTACGCAGTGTGCGTGTGTGTTCAAACTATCCGGACGTGTTGCTGTTTCTTTCTGATGCACTGTATTTATTTGTTGTTAAAACGCGTAGCTCAAAGCGAAGCAACGTTTCTTTTTTTTTCTTAAAGCTCCATCTCTATAAACTTTTCTTCAAACTTTTTTTAAAAACAAAGTTGTTTTTTTAAAGTTACGTTAGAGCGGCGAGTGGTGCTGAAAGGATGCCAGCTGGAGAGGCACGCTTGGGCTGTTTTTAACGTGACGCTGTACTTTTGAAAACAAAAGCTAATGATTTGTACTGAAGGCAAAGTTGAGGAGTGCATATTTCGCAATTCAAGTGAAATGGCTGAATTATGCTGCGGTTTTTCCCCATGCCTCCTTAGCCCCCCCCCCCCCCCCCCCCGCGACGCTTTCCATCTCTTTTTCTCTTTCTGCTCGTTTTTTTGGTAAAGTGCTTTGGTTGCAGTTGTTAGGTGTGGTGAACCAGTGTAATTTAAAACTTTTTTGAAGAAGAGGAGGTCTGGAAAAGCAAATGACAAAAGGTGGAGATTATTTTGTGGCTTTCCTCTCCAGCTGTGAGGCTTAGCCAGATCTCCAGCAAGGACTCTGTCTGTCTGAGAAGGCAACGTCTGCCTTCATGTATTTAACCCTGAATCTGAGACCATTATGCCCCGTGAAAAGCACCCAATAAGAAACTATTGATGCTCTCAACACACTTGGGAGATTGCCCGTTTCATTTTTTTTTCAGGAGGCTGTTTATTGCTGCAGTTTATGGAAACAGATTTCAGCATAGTGTAGCACTTTCATCCAAGGTTGTGTTTTGATGCTGGTTATGTAAAGTGCAACATCCCCACTGACACCTGGGAATCCCTGGCCCAAGACCGCCTTAAGTGGAGGAAGAGCATCCAGGAGGACGCTGAGCACCTTGAGTCTCATCGCCGAGCGGAAGGAACGTGCGGCAAACCAGACTCCTCACCCACCCTTTCCTTACCACCTGCGACAGACTGTAATTCCTGTATTGGACTGTACAGTCACCTGAGAACTCACTTTTAAAATGGAAGCAAATCTTCCTCGATTTCGAGGGACTGCCTATGATGATGATGATGTAAAGGGGCACTGCCGGCTAGTCAGGTGTTTTATGAGTTACTTTGGCAGGTTAATAAATGGAGAGTGTACAATAAAATGGTCAATGGTGTCATTGTATCCCTGGCGAGGACTCTCAATAAAATACATTGCATTCTGGATGCCTCAGTGCAGGATTGCTCAACTGGCTGCATTGAAGGATACCAAGAAATGTCTCGGGTTAACCTCTGGTCTGGGCCGCATTAGCTAATCTGACCCTGGGCAGCGATGGGGCCGCTACAATTGGTTTCAGTGTTCCTCGGCTGAGGAGGGGGAACAAATAATAGGCCATTGTTCCCACTGCTGATCAGTATCTTGTGGCCACTAGAAAGTGCAGTCATTGGGGGAGGACAGAGTTATTTTGGCCGTAATGTTTTCCCGCCCCACACCCGCCAAATGTTGGGGTCCAATAACCTATTGACAGTCAATGTCTGGGCTTACATGTAAAGGATAGTACCGCCATCGCTTGTGGAGTCATTATTTACCAGTCCGAGTTGCTGCTTCAGCAGGGAAGAGAAAGAAGAAATGGAAAATTTGCATTTCTATAGTGCCTTTCGCTACCTCAGGACATCCCGGAGCACTTTACAACCAATCACTTTTGAAGTGTAATCACTGTTCCAATGTAGGAAACGCAGCAGCCAATTTGTAAACAGCAAGATCCCACAGGCAGCACTGTGATGGTGATCTGATAATCTGTTTTAGTGATGTTGGTTGCGAGATAAATGTTGGGCCGGTAGAGAACTGGAGAGCATTGCAAAGGTTTGTGCTGCATCAGATCATCGAATGATACAGCATCTGGCTGCCTGCCAGTGGGAAGAGTTTCTCCTTATTTACTCTTTCTCTTTATTATCAAAACCTTTCATAATCTCTCTCAAATTTCCCCTTAACCGTCAATGCTCTAAGGAGAGCAACCCAAGTTTATCTAGTCACTCCATGTAAGTCTTTTATCCCTGGTATCATTCTAATAATTCTCCTCTCTAAAGCCTTGACATCCTTCTGAAAGTGCGGTGCCTGGGATTGGCCGCAATACTGCAGCTGGGGCCTAACCACTAATTAGTAAACCAGCATTTTATAAAATGCTATCATGACATTCTTGCTTTTGTACTCTATACTTCTATTAATAAAACCAAGGATCCCATATGCCATTTTAATAGCCTTCTCAACTTATCCTTCCATCTTCAATACATAGGATATATACATACACCCCAGGTCACTTTGTTCCTGTACCCCCTTTAAAATTGTACCATTTAGTTTATATTGCCTCTCCTCATTGTTCCTACCAAAATGAATCTCTTCACACTTCTCTACATTAAATTTCATCTGCCATGTGTCATTTAATACATCAGCCATGTCCTCTGCCTCCATACAAAGATTTCCTTTTTGGTCCCTAATTGGCCCCACCCTTCCTTTGATTACCCCATTACTATTTATATTTATATAAAAGATTTTGGGGTTCCCTTTTATGGTACCTGCTAATCTATTCTCATGCACTCTTTGCCACTCTTATTTCCTTTTACCGTTCTGCCCTGTACTTCCTATAATTCAGTTTGGTTCTCTATTGTATTATCAAAGTTACATTTGTCATAAGCCTCCTTTTTCTGATCCATTTTAATCTCTATATCTTTCGGCACCCAGGGAGCTCTAGCTTTGAATGTCCTTCCTTTCTCCATCATGGGAATGTGTCTAGTCTCTACTCGAGCTACCTCCTCCTTTTAGAAGGCCTCCCATTGCTCATTTAATGTTTTACCTGCCAATCTTTGATTCCAATCCACCTGGTCAGATCCCCTTTTCCACTCGCTGAAATTAGCCCTCCTCGTATTTGATTTTTTTCCTTGTCCATGTCCATAACTACTCTAAACCTAATGATATTTTGATCACTGTTTCCTAAATGCTCCCTCACTGAAACATACTGCACTTGGCCCACTTCATTCCCCAGAACTCGATGCAGCACTGCTCCCTTGCTTGTTGGGCTGGAAACCTACTGATCAAGAAAGCTCTCTTGTAGACATTTCAGGAATTCTTCCCCCTCTGCAATTTACACTATTGTTTTCCCAGTCTATATTAGGATCATTGAAATCCCCCATTATCACTACTCTAAAGTTATTGCATCTTTCTGCAATTAGACTCCAAATGTATTCCCCCTATTTTCTTCCCACTATTTGATGGCCTATAATATATACCCAGCTGTGTAATAGCTCCTCCTATTGTTTCTAAATTCGAACCAAAGAGATTCTGTCTTTGAACCCTCGAGTACATCATCTCTTTCTAGTGCTGTATCAGTATCTTTGATCAATACTGCCACCCCCATCCCCCAGAGCCAGGTCTCTGTTACTGCCACTGTTTCATAATCTCCTGTGGCTACATGTGCTTGCAGCTTACCAACCTTATTTACCATGCTCCGTGCATTTCCGCACATGCACTCTAAATCCATTTTAGTCTGCCTCACTTTTTCCTCCTATCTGATGCTTTCTATTTCTGAACTACTCTTTACTATAAGATTGCTTGTCTCTCCTGGTCCTCTGTTCACCTCGCATCTCCCCTCCTATTCTTCATCCTGATGTCCCTCCCCCTACAGCACTAGTTAACCTCCCTGCGAGGACATTGGTCTCTGCCCTGTTGAGTTCTTCTGAACTGTCAACTTACTCCTGCAGTTCCAGGAACTGATCCTCCCTAAAAGCTATCTTAGAATCATCGTTTACAGCACAGAAGGAAGCCATTCAGCCTGTGGCATCTGCAATGCATCTGTGCTGGAGTAATCCAAAACGAAACCCACTGCCCTGCTCTTTCCCCATAGCCTTGCATCTTCCTCTACTTCAAATGTTTATCCACAAGTGTCAGCTGTGGCTCAGTGGCTAGCACACTCGGCTCTGAGTCAGAAGGCTGTGGGTTCAAATTCCATTCCAGGAACTTGAGCACAAAAATCGAGGCTGACACTCCAGTGCAGTGCCGAGGGAGTGCCGCCTTTCGGATGAGACGTTAAACCGAGGCCCCGTCTGCCCTTCCAGGTGAATGTAAAAGATCCCATGGCACTATTTTGAAGAAGAGCAGGGGTGTTATTCCTGGGGTCCTGGCCAATATTTATCCCTCAATCAACATAACTAAAACAGATCATCTGGTTATTATCACATTGCTGTTTTTGGGAGCTTGCTGTGCGCATTTTGACTGCCGCATTTCCCATATTACAGGAGTGACTACACTCCAAAAGTACTTCATTAGCTGTAAAGCACTTTGAGACGTTCAATAGTCATGAAAGGCGCTACATAAATGCAAGTCTTTCTCTTCTTTCACTTTTCTCTTAAAGGATCCAATAGTCTCTGCTTCAAGTACTCTCTGTAGCAAAGCATGCTGTGCTTAACTCTCTGTAAAGACATTTCTACTAGCCAGCCTTTCTTTTCACTGTCTCAGTGGCCATTTGAAACAGATGGTCTCTTGTTATTATGTCCTAACTGGAAGAAATTGTATTTTTTTTCCCTATTCACCTGCCAAATCCCTTCAGAATTTTAAGAGCCTCTATTAAATCACTCTTGGTCATCCCAGGAAATAGTCCCGGTCAATGTTGTCTTTAAGCTGTGTGGCTACGTGGCTCTCCCGTGCAGCCGACTCACTGGCTTTTTCAATCGGGAAAACCACACTTGTGCTTTATTGTGAATTGTTTTTTTTATTTGTTTACATTTTTAATTACTTTGCTGACCTGCGAAGCTGCTTTTAATGATTTGGTGTCTCTATGTACAAAGTTTATTGTTTTGAAGGTGAAATTGCCATTAAAATGTAATTTCTTTAATGAATTAAAAAAAATTAACTCCTGGGATGTGGGCATCGCTGGCAAGGCCAGCATTTATTGCCCTTGAGAAGGTGATGGTGAGCCGCCGTCTTGAACCGCTGCAGTCCGTGTGGTGAAGGTACTCCCACAGTGCTGTTAGGGAAGGTGTTCCAGAATTTTGACCCAGCGATGGTGAAGGACCCTTAAAGGGGGCGGCTACCCTCCCCACCCCGCCCCCCCCTAAAAAATTAAAGAGAACATTGGTCCCAGTATCTCAGTCTCTCCTCAACTATCATCTCCCAGCCCGGGCACCATCCTGATCAATTTTGATAATGGGCTGCTCAATAGTACCTTGTTCTAATTTGGTGTAGTCATTTCCCTGTGAAATTTATACTTTTCCTCTTAAATCCTGGACAGCGTTCTATTGACTGGGTTTCAGGGTTGTTTATATCTCTCAAATAATTCAAAATCAGTTTGAAGAGAGGGGGGGGGGAAAACCGATGTTCACACTGTTTTTAATCAGGTCTCCAGTTGTCCTGGTTAACCCTTGCATAAACATGGAAACATAGAAAATAGGTGCAGGAGTAGGCCATTCAGCCCTTCGAGCCTGCACCGCCATTCAATAAGATCATGGCTGATCATTCCTTCAGTACCCCTTTCCTGCTTTCTCTCCATACCCCTTGATCCCCTTAACCGTAAGGGCCATATCTAACTCCCTCTTGAATATATCCAATGAACTGGCATCAACAACTCTCTGCGGCAGGGAATTCCACAGGTCAACAATAAAGGCCTAGCTTTGTCAAGCCCGTGTGATGGCTGGTGTGCAACGGTCACCAAACGTTAAAAAAAATCCACGCACAGGCATCTTCCACCTTCTCAATTGGAGTTCAGGGCTGGAAAATCAGGTCCTTCATTGAAACGTCTATGAACTTGTGGAAGCTAGTCATCCTCGTTCTAGGGACCGCCTATGAGGATATGAATCAATAATAGCAATATGGATGTCATTTCAATCTGCATCTCCTCGTTACCGCTGTAAATCTGTTAGATTCCGGTGTCTTGTTGAACAGAACTGAACTTTGTGCTACTGTGCACAACTTAAGCAGCAACATTGTCTTTTCTTACCAGGTGGCTTATTTGCTTTTTCATTGAATTAAATATTTGTACTAGCTGTCCAATCCCCACAGCATTCATAATACGTGAGCCTGTGTCTTGTTTGAGAAGTTTCCTAGATGACCAGTGCTGTCTGGAAAAGGAGAACAAGCAACTTTTATAACACATTGTGGAATATTAGAAATGTGCTAAATATTGTAGGAATCATTAATGATCCAAATCCAGCCCCCCCCCCCCCCCTCCTCCTGAAGGTGTTGACTTGCATAGATACAGTTCCACAGGGTGTGGTCACTCTTTGATGCCTCCTCCAAGTGATTATTATTCTTCATCGGTTAGCCTAGATAGCAGATTCTGACTGACAGTTTGACCATGGTGAGGGGAGGCAGGCTTGACCTTGCCCAACCTCTGCTCATGTGCCCCTCTCAGCAGTGGTTATGAAAGGCACTATATTAAAAAAAAAAATCAAGACTTTCAAGACCACCGGCCATCTCAAAGCGCTTTATAACCAATGAAGTACTTTTGGAGCATAGTCACGGTTGTAATGTAGGAAACGCGGCAGCCAAATTGCGCACAGCAAGCTCCCACAAACAGCGATGTGATATTGACCAGATAATTTTGTTTTTTTTGTTATGGTAATTGAGGGATAAATATTGGCCCCGCCTGCTCTCTTGGGCGGATGGAAAACATCCCACGGCACTATTTCGAAGAAGGGCAGCGGCGTTATCCCCGGTGTCCTGGCCAATATTTATCCCTCAATCAACATATGAAAGATTATCTCGAGGGTAGGGAAGTGGGACTAGTTGAAGTGCTCTGGTACAGAGCTGGCCCAAGCTCGATGGGCCGAATGGCCGCCTTCCGTGCTCTAACCATCTATGATCTGGTCATTATCACATTGCGGTTTGTGGGAGCTTGCTTTGCGTAAATTGGCTGTCGCATTTCCTGCATTACAACTAGGATTCTTTACAGATGCTTCCTGCTCATCAATATTTCTCCTTTATTTACAGACGCTCCCTGCTCATCAACATTGTTCTTTATTTACAGGCGCTCCCAGGTCCATTTACTATTTCTCTTTGATTTACAGACGCTCCCTGAGAGTTTGCCGTCGACACTGCGCATGCATGGGCTGCTCTTTCGGGCCGGTGGCTGGAAAGCGCCAATAACTATATCAATTTTTCTTTTGTATGGTTGGTAGTTATTCCGGTGACTTCCTGCATTTCCAGATGTCTATCCATAACTGTTGAGATCGTGAAAGTTGCTAACATAAATAAAGTCTTTTTCATTTTATGTGTTCGGAGGAACTTTTAATTGACAATTGAAATGAGCCAGAGTGTTCCATCACAGGATTATAGCCACCTTGATCCAACCTTCTGCATTGCAGCTCCAGATCAATCCAAGGGCGTGTCCCGAAGAAAACAGCATAACTTAAAATTAGAGCTAGAGTTCAGGAGTGCTTTAGGAAGCACTTTTTCACACAAAAGGATAGTGGAACTTTGGAACTATCTTCCCCCAAAAAGCTGTTGTGACTGGGAGGGTCAATTGAAAATTTCTAAACTGAGTTTGATAGATTTTTGTTAGGCAAAGAGTTGTAAGGGTTATGGAGTCAATCCAGGTGGATGGAGTTACGAGACAGAGCAGCCATGATCTAAACAAATGGTGAACAGATTCGAGGTGCTGAATGGCCTACTCCTGTTTCTATGTTGCAAATACATTGGAGTAAATACTAATCTCCCTGTGTTATGCTATAAAGACTTGCAACACAAATCTAGTTTAGACAACTGATATGCTGCAGCCCATCTTTTGGTAAAGAAGTCTGGTGTTTGGCACCAGCACATATAACCTGCATAACTGAGCAGGGCACATATCTGAAAGTTGAGATGCCATGGACAGTGCCTCATGGCATTTATAATTTTTAAAAATAAACTCAATTTTCCCATATATATCTACCAAGTAGTCATTCTTGTGTGAGCTTAGATGTTGCGTTGTGCTGCTATGTTGGCCATTGAAGGCATCACAACCGAACCTGAACTTCTCTCACTCAACAAGTCCATGTACGCACAATGCTGGGAAATGATGGGGCAATGATGGGCAGCAGGAACATTGGCTGATTATTTTTTTGTCCCTTGTTTAATTTCCAACATGCACATCCAAAGCACTGAGTTTAATTGTTGTGCCCACTATTGAGTACCAGCCGAGATAGCTCATTTATTACAGGCTGGGATAGAACCTGAAACTTCCTTGGTCTGTATGGCTTAGCACTGTTAGCCACTAAGTTACTGGGAGAATTACATAAAAGCAGAATAAATAGGAGCAGGGGTAGCCTGCTTCACCATTCAATAAGACCATGGTTGATCTTCGACCTCATCTCCACTTTCCTGTCTGATCCCCATATCCTTTGATTCCATTAGATTCCAACAATCTATCTACCTCTGCCTTGAATATACTCAACGACTGAGCATCCACAGCCCTCTGGGGCAGAGAATTCCAAAGATTCACAGCCCTCTGAGTGAAGAAGCTCCTCCTCATCTCAGTCTTAAATGGCCGACCCCTTATCCTGAGACTGTGCCCCCTAGTTCCAGGGGAATCGACTTCTCAGTATCTGCCCTGTCAATCCCACTCAGCTATGTTTCAATGAGATCGCCTCTCATTCTGCTAAGCTCCAGAGAGTATAGACGCAATCTACTCAATCTCTCCTGAGTTCACTTGGTGAAATAACTGAGTGCTGTGAAGGGTTATACGAGCAGATTAAATCTCCGCTCATGGCCAAAGGATCTGGTTTATGGAAGTTGCATTATTATTTTTTATCAAACACTGATTTGTTACTTGCTCAATGCTTGAACCAGAATCTTGGCATCAGTCAGGACCAGCACTGCAGCAATCTTATTAACTCTTTGATGGCAGAACAACAATAATGTTGAATTATTTTCTGACGGACGTTTCTCTTGCGCCATCTCCTTCAAAAAAAAGTATTTTCAAGTTTCTATTCTATTTTATATAAACTAGAGGCCAATACATATAAGAAAGGCACTAATAAATTCAATTAAGGAGAAATGCCGTTAATCCAGAGAGTGGTGAGAATGTGGAACGTGCTACCACAAGGAGTAGTTGAGGCGACTGGCATAGATGCATTTAAGAGGAAGCTAGATAAACACACGGAGGAGAAAGGAGTAGAAGGTTGTGCTGATGGGGTTAGAAGAGGGTGGGGACGGGCTCGTGTGGGGCATAAATGCCGGCCTGGATCAGTTGGCCGAATGGCCTGTTTCCGTGCTTTAGACTCCATGTAACTTTTATTTACTCCATCTCCTCTCTCTCTCTCTCCTTTTATTCCTGTTTCCCCCACCCACCACCCCACTGATAGGCTCGGCAAAGTTTAATTCCCAACTCTGTTGCTGCAACCGTGAAAACATTTTCAGTATCATGCCATCGCTATCCAGTGTTGGTCTGTAACCGGTAGCTAGCAAGTGCCCGAGTGATTTGCCCTCCGATTCTGTTTGTTTCCTTTCCCTCCCTGCAGAGAGCGGACAGCCTGAGCCTGTGCTCCACGACAACATTACGGAGCTTTGACCTCCGCTCTTCTCCCGACCGTGTTGCGTTGTCTGCAGCCCCGCGAATCTCTGCTGCTCCAGTGCACGTGAGTGGTGAGACTTTCTGTCTGTTGTTTTGATAATGAACGCAGCTCCCGGAAGTGCAAACTCAGCACGGTAAGCCGCTGTTCCATCCAGCAACCTTGAATATCCGTTAACAGGCTGATCTATTTTGGCTCGAAGTCTGAAGATTGTCATGGTGGTAACCAGGTCAGACTCTGCATGAAAACATCCAGTGGCAGGTTTTCTGCATCCGATATAAGTGAAGTTGTAAGCGTTGATCATCATAATTAAAGAGATTATTTAACCCAATTTATTTTCTGCTCTCATTCCCCTCCTCTCCAGAGGCCCTCGAGTCTGTTCTCTCAGGTGGACGTAAAGGATCCCATGACACTACTTTGCAGGGGGTTGACCCTGGCGTCCTGGCCAATATTTATCCCTCAATCAACATCACAAAAACAGATTATCTAGTCATTATCACACTGCTGTTTGTGGGAGCTTGCTGTGTGCAAATTGGTTGCCGCGTTTCCCACATTATAACAGTAACTACACTCCAAAAGTACTTCATTGGCTGTAAAGCACTTTGGTGATCGTGAAAGGTGCTATATAAATGCAAGTCTGTCTTTTCCTGTCTAGGTAAGAGTTCCATGGGAACTGGGCGCTCGGGTAACCAAACCGCCAGAATTGTCCTGGAGTCTCCAGGAATTAAAGATTATCTCCTGGGTGAACAGCCCAAGGGAACCATCATGGGGCATAAAAAAGAATTGTGTTTTTTCATTGAACACTTTTTTGTTTATTAGTTATAAAAATATTGCAGATTTGGGGGTGGGGGGGGGGGGGAAGGCTGTTTGGGTAGTCATGTGCTGGAACCTCCAGGGAAACATCCAACCAGAGTTGTAAACCCTACTGAGCACCTTGCCAAACACGAGAACGTAAGACAAAAGCAAAATACTGCGGATGCTGGAATCTGAATAAACGCAGAAAATGCTGGAAATCTCAGTGGGTCAGGCAGCACGTGTGGAGAGAAAAACAAGAGTTAAAAGTTTCAGGATGACCCTTCATCAGAAAGAAATAAGAAATAGGCGCAGGAGTAGGCCATTCGGCCCATCGAGCCTGCTCCCCCATTCATTGAGATCATGGCTGATCTTCTACCTCAACCCCACTTTCCTGCACTATCCCCATATCCCTTGATTCCTTTAACATCCAAACATCAGTCTTGAATATGCTCAATGACTGAGCCTCCGCAGCCCTCTGGGATAGAGGGCATTGAGCACGTGTGAGCTTAGATAGTGACGGTCGTGGGGATGGAGGCATCATGGCTAAACTGGGTCCTGTTCTCATTGGGCACGAACGCGCGTGCACTTCCAACGTCGGACCCCGGGCAGTGATCAGGTGGCCATTTGCAGCGCCGCTGCTCATATTTGCACGACAAATGTGGAAGCCCAAGGGAGCCATTGTCGTCCCTTTGGGGAGTTCTCACGCAGCTGGCATTTCTGTAACAGCCATTGCCGAGAGCTTCACCGAGGTTGCTCCATGTGCCAAGTTCATGCACGAGCAGATACTGTGTTAATGTGCTTGTAATGAATTTTTAAAAAACACTTCAATTTAAATTGAAAGATGAAAATAATGATTCAGACTGTGACTTGATGCCCTCCTCTTTCTTTGAAGTGTCATAAGAAGCATTACTTTTCCAGCCTACTCCCTTATGTACCAGGAATGTAGTAACATTTCATCGTTTTCTTAGCAAAGTACCGTGGTGGCAAGTAGCTCCTAGCAAAGATTCAATGCCTTCAGGAGTGAAGGAGGCTGAGGGGAGTAAACAAATCGCAAGTTGATATAATTGTAATTTTTAAAAAGTGAAAACTTTATGGGCCAGGGTCTCTACAAAGTGACACAAGAACAACTTCACACCAACAGTTAATAAGAACAGTTAACAGGTGTCAGCTTGGCTCAGTGGTAGCATTCTTGCACAGGAGCCAGCAGGTCATGGGTTCATGGCTTACTCCAGAACTTGACCACATAATGTAGGTTGGCACTTCAGTGTGCTGTATTTTTGGAGGTGCCATCATTCAAGTAGGCCTGTTTAGGTAGACGTGAAAGATCCTATGGCACCATAGCTCCCTCCAAGTCGCACACCATCCTGATTTAGAAGTATACTGTATCGCCGTTCCTTCGTCGTCGCTCGGTCAAAATCCTGGACCTCCCTCCCGAACAGCACTGTGGGAGTACCTTCACCACATTAACTGCAGCGGTTTAAGGTGGTGGCTCACCACCATCTTCTCCAGGGCAATTAGCAGGAAACTATGGACCAGTTGGCCTAACATCTGTGGTTGGGAAAATGTTGGAGTCCATTATTAAAGAAGCAGTTGCAGAACAGCTGGAAAAGCAAAATTCGGTCAGGCATAGTCAGCATGGATTTATGAAGGGGAAGTCATGTTTGACAAATTTGCTGGAGCTCTTTGAGGATGTAACGAACAGGGTGGATAAAAGGGAACCAGTGGATGTGGTGTATTTGGACTTCCAGAAGGCATTTGACAAGCCAACATAAAAGGTTACTGCACAAGATAAAAGTTCACAGGATTGCGGGTAATATATTAGCATGGATAGAGGATTGGCTAACGAGCAGAGAGTCAGGATAAATGGTTCTTTCTCTGGTTGGCAACCAGTAACTACTGGGGTGCCGCAGGGATCAGTGCTGGGACCCCAACTATTTACAATCTATATTAATGACTTGGAAGAAAGACTGAGTGTAACGTAGCCAAGTTTGCCGACGATACAAAGATGGGAGGAAAAGCAATGTGTGAGGAGGGCACACAAAATCTGCAAAATGACATAGACAGGCTAAGTGAGTGGGCAAAAATTTTGCAGGTGGAGTATAATGTTGGAAAGTGTGAGGTCATGCACTTTGGCAGAAAAAAAATCAAAGAGCAAGTTATTATTTAAATGGAGAAAGATTGAAAAGTGCCGCAGTACAGCGGGACCTGGGGGTCCTTGTGCATGAAACACAAAAGGATAGTATGCAGGTACAGCAAGTGATCAGGAAGGCCAATAGTATCTTGGCCTTTATTGCGAAGGGGATGGAGTATAAAAGCAGGGAAGTCTTGCCACAGCTATACAGGATATTGGTGAGGCCACACCTGAAATACTGCGTGCAGTTTTGGTTTCCATATTTACGAAAGGATACACTTGCTTTGAGGGCAGTTCAGAGAAGGTTCACTAGGTTGATTCCGGGATGAGTGGGTTGACTTATGAGGAAAGGTTGAGTAGGTTGGGCCTCTATTCATTGGAATTCAGAAGAATGAGATGTGATCTTATTGAAATGTATAAGATTATGAGGGGGCTTAACAAGGTGGATTCAGAGAGGATGTTTCCACTGATGGGGGAGACGAGAACTAGAGGGCATGATCTTAGAATAAGGGATAAGGGGCCGCTCATTTAAAACAGAGATGAGGAGAAATTTCTTCTCGGAAGATTGTAAATCTGTGGAATTCGCTGCCTCAGAGAGCTGTGGAAGCTGGGACACTGAATAAATTTAAGACAAAAATAGACAGTTTCTTAAACGATAAGGGGTAATGGGGAGCAGGCGGGGAAGTGGAGCTGAAACCATGATAAGATCATGGCTGATCTAGTTGAATGGCGGAGCAGGCTCGAGGGGCCGTATGGCCTACTCCTGTTCTTATTATGTTCTTATGTTCTTAATTAGGGATGGGCAATAAATGCCAGCCTAGCCAGAGATGCCCACATCCCATGGACGCATTTTTTAAATAAACTATTCAAAGAAGAGCTGGGTGTTCTCCCATTGTCCTGGTCAACATTCATCACTCAACCAATGCCACCATAAAACAGATTGACTGGCTGTTAATTTGTCTCATTGCACACAGCAAGGTGCCACAAACAGCAATCAGCTGTTATGACTCCCTACGTTACAACAGTGACTACACTGGCTGTGAAATAGTTTAGGCTTTCCTGGGGACACCATTAATACAAATTATTTCTTACAATAGGCACGTGGTAACTTGTCCATTATGGTTAATATGAAAAATAATCCTATGTATTGTAATTTAACATGAAACTAATTCCCTTTCTATGCATAGTAATCAGCAACTGCTGTAAAACCATCCAGATCAATTGAACTGGCCATCTAATCTCAAAAAAATCTCTCTTTTGTGTAACGTGTTCCACTTATGCAGAACTGATTATAGCATGACTTTCAGAGTTCAGAAATGAGCAGCACGATGGCCAAATGGCCTCCTTCTGTGCTGTAGGATTCCATAATTCTATGATTGGAAGAAGTTCCTCTTTACAAAGGAAATTGCGTAAAGGAGCATTGTCTTGATGCCACCTTTTGTTAAAATGTTTTTTTTTAAATTCCTTATAAATGCAGCAGTAATGGTTAAATTTCATTGAAAAGTATCAAATGCATAAGATGTATGCACAATCTTCCTCAACAAAAGAAACAGTTGACCACGTACTTGCTAAACCCAATGCCTCCTTTAACTAGTGAGTAGCTTGTCTTTTTTTAAACATATCATCTAAATGAGACTCCAGGATGGTATGTTGCCTCCCTGGTGCAAGGGTCAAGGATGTCTCGGAGCGGGTGCAGGACATTCTGAAATGGGAGGGAGAACAGCCAGTTGTCGTGGTGCACATTGGTACCAACGACATAGGTAAAAAAAGGGATGAGGTCCTACGAAACGAATTTAAGGAGCTAGGAGCTAAATTAAAAAGTAGGACCTCAAAAGTAGTAATCTCGGGATTGCTACCAGTGCCACGTGATAGTCAGAGTAGGAATCGCAGGATAGCGCAGATGAATACGTGGCTTGAGCAGTGGTGCAGCAGGGAGGGATTCAAATTCCTGGGGCATTGGAACCGGTTCTGGGGGAGGTGGGACCAGTACAAACCGGACAGTCTGCACCTGGGCAGGACCGGAACCAATGTCCTAGGGGGAGTGTTTGCTAGTGCTGTTGGGGAGGATTTAAACTAATATGGCAGGGGGATGGGAACCAATGCAGGGAGACAGAGGGAAACAAAAAGGAGACAAAAGCAAAAGACAGAAAGGAGATGAGGAAAAGTGGAGGGCAGAGAAACCCAAGGCAAAGAACAAAAAGGGCCACTGTACAGCAAAATTCTAAAAGGACAAAGGGTGTTAATAAAACAAGCCTGAAGGCTTTGTGTCTTAATGCAAGGAGTATCCGCAATAAGGTGGATGAATTAATTGTGCAAATAGATGTTAACAAATATGATGTGATTGGGATTACAGAGACGTGGCTCCAGGATGATCAGGGCTGGGAACTCAACATTCAGGGGTATTCAACATTCAGGAAGGATAGAATAAAAGGAAAAGGAGGTGGGGTAGCATTGCTGGTTAAAGAGGAGATTAATGCAATAGTTAGGAAAGACATTAGCTTGGATGATGTGGAATCTATATGGGTAGAGCTGCAGAACACCAAAGGGCAAAAAACGTTAGTAGGAGTTGTGTACAGACCTCCAAACAGTAATAGGGATGTTGGGGAGGGCATCAAACAGGAAATTAGGGGTGCATGCAATAAAGGTGTAGCAGTTATAATGGGTGACTTTAATATGCACATAGATTGGGCTAGCCAAACTGGAAGCAATACGGTGGAGGAGGATTTCCTGGAGTGCATAAGGGATGGTTTTCTAGACCAATATGTTGAGGAACCAACTAGGGGGGAGGCCATCTTAGACTGGGTGTTGTGTAATGAGAGAGGATTAATTAGCAATCTCATTGTGCGAGGCCCCTTGGGGAAGAGTGACCATAATATGGTGGAATTCTGCATTAGGATGGAGAATGAAACAGTAATTTCAGAGACCATGGTCCAGAACTTAAAGAAGGGTAACTTTGAGGTATGAGGCGTGAATTGGCTAGGATAGATTGGCGAATGATACTTAGGGGGTTGACTGTGGATGGGCAATGGCAGACATTTAGAGACCGCATGGATGAATTACAACAATTGTACATTCCTGTCTGGCGTAAAAATAAAAAAGGGAAGGTGGCTCAACCGTGGCTATCTAGGGAAATCAGGGATAGTATTAAAGCCAAGGAAGTGGCATACAAATTGGCCAGAAATAGCAGCGAACCTGGGGACTGGGAGAAATTTAGAACTCAGCAGAGGAGGACAAAGGGTTTGATTAGGGCAGGGAAAATGGAGTACGAGAAGAAGCTTGCAGGGAACATTAAGGCGGATTGCAAAAGTTTCTATAGGTATGTAAAGAGAAAAAGGTTGGTGAAGACAAACGTAGGTCCCCTGCAGTCAGAATCAGGGGAAGTCATAACGGGGAACAAAGAAATGGCAGACCAATTGAACAAGTACTTTGGTTCGGTATTCACTAAGGAGGATACAAACAACCTTCCGGATATAAAAGGGGTCAGAGGGTCTAGTAAGGAGGGGTAACTGAGGGAAATCTTTATTAGTCGGGAAATTGTGTTGGGGAAATTGATGGGATTGAAGGCCGATAAATCCCCAGGGCCTGATGGACTGCATCCTAGAGTACTTAAGGAGGTGGCCTTGGAAATAGCGGATGCATTGACAGTCATTTTCCAACATTCCATTGATTCTGGATCAGTTCCTATGGAGTGGAGGGTAGCCAATGTAACCCCACTTTTTAAAAAAGGAGGGAGAGAGAAAACAGGGAATTATAGACCGGTCAGCCTGACCTCAGTCGTGGGTAAAATGATGGAATCAATTATTAAGGATGTCATAGCAGTGCATCTGGAAAATGGTGACATGATAGGTCCAAGTCAGCATGGATTTGTGAAAGGGAAATCATGCTTGACAAATCTTCTGGAATTTTTTGAGGATGTTTCCAGTAAAGTGGACAAAGGAGAACCAGTTGATGTGGTATATTTGGACTTTCAGAAGGCTTTCGACAAGGTCCCACACAAGAGATTAATGTGCAAAGTTAAAGCACATGGGATTGGGGGTAGTGTGCTGACGTGGATTGAGAACTGGTTGTCAGACAGGAAGCAAAGAGTAGGAGTAAACGGGTACTTTTCAGAATGGCAGGCAGTGACTAGTGGAGTGCCGCAAGGTTCTGTGCTGGGGCCCCAGCTGTTTACATTGTACATTAATGATTTAGACGAGGGGATTAAATGCAGTATCTCCAAATTTGCGGATGATACTAAGTTGGGTGGCAGTGTGAGCTGCGAGGAGGATGCTATTAGGCTGCAGAGTGACTTGGATAGGTTAGGTGAGTGGGCAAATGCATGGCAGATGAAGTATAATGTGGATAAATGTGAGGTTATCCACTTTGGTGGTAAAAACAGAGAGACAGACTATTATCTGAATGGTGACAGATTAGGAAAAGGGAAGGTGCAACGAGACCTGGGTATCATGGTACATCAGTCATTGAAGGTTGGCATGCAGGTACAGCAGGCGGTTAAGAAAGCAAATGGCATGTTGGCCTTCATAGCGAGGGGATTTGAATACAGGGGCAGGGAGGTGTTGCTACAGTTGTACAGGGCCTTGGTGAGGCCACACCTGGAGTATTGTGTACAGTTTTGGTCTCCTAACTTGAGGAAGGACATTCTTGCTATTGAGGGAGCGCAGCGAAGGTTCACCAGACTGATTCCCGGGATGGCGGGACTGACCTATCAAGAAAGATTGGATCAACTGGGCTTGTATTCACTGGAGTTCAGAAGAATGAGAGGGGACCTCATAGAAACGTTTAAAATTCTGACGGGTTTAGACAGGTTAGATGCAGAAAGAATGTTCCCAATGTTGGGGAAGTCCAGAACCAGGGGTCACAGTCTGAGGATAAGGGGTAAGCCATTTAGGACCGAGATGAGGAGAAACTTCTTCACCCAGAGAGTGGTGAACCTGTGGAATTCTCTACCACAGAAAGTAGTTGAGGCCAATTCACTAAATATATTCAAAAGGGAGTTAGATGAAGTCCTTACTACTCAGGGGATCAAGGGTTATGGCGAGAAAGCAGGAAGGGGGTACTGAAGTTTCATGTTCAGCCATGAACTCATTGAATGTCGGTGCAGGCTAGAAGGGCTGAATGGCCTGCTCCTGCACCTATTTTCTATGTTTCTATGTTTCTATTATCAACAGAATGGAGAAAGCTTGTTACATCGACAGCCTGGCTGCAATTACTTCATTAGTTTTACTTAAGGTCCCTGCTATTTGACCGTTCTTAACTGAAACTGGACACTGGAGTGCATAAACTGAGTGTGTAAGCATCAACTTCGTGGGAAATCTGCTGTGAATCTAGGTTATTCAAATTTTTATTAAGTTGCGGTCATTATTACACAGGATAAAATAGTTGAACAAAATCAGCAGTGGAGGACAAGGAACTGTGCCTTTTTTAATAAGGAAACTGCAAAGAGGAAACAAGAACTAGTAAGGAATTTGTTGCCTTAGTCTGCTGTTTTGTGGAATAAACAACTATTTTGTGCAATGCCTGCAGTTCTTTTATATAATTTTCTGTGTCCCCATTTGTTCTGAAGACGCTAACTCTTTCGCTGAGCTATGGCACACTTAATGCTTAATACTTTCCGATAACATGTCCAAGTGGGAATATTCAACCAGGCACCATCTGATGTCAGTGAATACACTCCTCTGAAGAGGGCTTGCTGTGCAGTGATCAGGAGTGGCCATTTTGCCCTCCATTGCCCGAGGAACTGAGGCTAACTGTAGTGCTGTACCACTGGCTTGAGACCCAGTACGACCACAGATTGGAGATGGAAGTCACCATTGTTCAGCCTCAGAGGGAGAGAGGGATGAGGTTGAGTCCACATTCTAACCAGCGTAAAGTTGAGGTCATCCAAAACTCAGCAGCCTGTGTCCTAACTCGCACCAAGTCCCGCTCACCCATCACCCCTGTCCTTGCTGACCTACTTTGGCACCCGGTTAAGCAACGCCTCGGATTTCAAAATTCTCATTGTTGTTTTCAAATCCCAAATGGCCTTGTCCCTCCCTATCTCTCTGTAATCTCTTTCAGCCTCACAACCCCTCTCCTCCCCCTGAGATGTCTGTGCTCCACAAATTCTGCCCTCCTTGAGCATCCCTGATTATAACTGCTCAAACATTGGTGGCTGTGCCGTCAACTGCCTGGGCCCGAAGCTCTGGAACTCCCTCCCTAAACCTCTCTGTCTCTCAACCTCTCTTTCCTCCTTTATGATGCTCCTTAAACTCTACCTCTTCTGCCGTAATTTCTTCTTGTGTGGCTCGGTGTCAGATTAACTTTTTAAATATATTTTTTTGTCTTGTAACACTCCTGTGAAGTGTCTTGGGATGTTTTACGACATTAAAATGCTATATAAATACAAGTTGTTTTTGTTGTTGAGTCATCAGAACCGATGTATTTCTTTATATATTAAGAACATAAGAAATGGGAGCAGGAGTAGGCCATACGGCCCCTCGAGCATACTCCGTCATTTAATACGATCATGGCTGATCTGATCATGGACTCAGGTCCATTTCCCTGTCTGCTCCCCATAATGCCTTATTCCTTTATTGGTTAAGAAATTGTCTATCTCTGTCTTAAATTTATTCAATGTCCCAGCTTCCACAGCTCTCTGAGGCAGCAAATCCCACAGATTTACAACCCCCAGAGAAGAAATTTCTCCTCATCTCTGTTTTAAGTGGGCGGCTCCTTACTCTAAGATCATGTCCTCTCATTCTCGTCTTCCCCATCAGTGGAAACATCCTCTCTGCATCCACCTTGTCAAAGCCCCTCATAATCTTATACGTTTCGATAAGATCACCTCTCCATTCTTCTGAATTCCAATGAGTAGAGGCCCAACCTACTCAACCTTTCCTCATAAGTCAACCCTGTCATCTCTGGAATCAACCTAGTGAACCTGCTCTGAACTGCCTCCAAAGCAAGTATATTCTTTCGGAAATATGGAAACCAAAACTGTACGCAGTATTCCAGATGTGGTCTCACCAATACCCTGTATAACTGTCACAAGACTTCCCTGCTTTTATGCTCTATCCTCTTTGCAATGAAGGCCAAGATTCCATTGGCCTTCCTGATCACTTGCTGTACCTGCAAACTAACCTTTTGTGTTTCATGCACAAGAACCGCCAGGTACCGCTGTACTGCAGCACTTTGCAATTTTTCTCCATTTAAATAATAACTTGCTCTTCAATTTTTTTTCCGCCTAAGTGCATAACCTCACACTTTCCAATATTATACTCCATGTGACATTTTTGCCCACTCACTTAGCCTGTCTATGTCGTTTTGCAGGTTTTTTTGCAGGTGTCCTCCTCACACATTGCTTTTCCTCCCATCTTTATATCGTCAGCAAACTTGGCTACGTTACACTCAGTCCCTTCTTCCAAGTCGTTCATATAGATTGTAAATAGTTGGGGTCCCAGCACTGATCCCTGCCGTACTCCACTAGTTATTGATTGCCAACCTGAGAATGACCATTTATCCTGACTCTGTTTTCTGCTGGTTAGCCAATCCGCTATCCATGCTAATATATTATCCCCAACCCCATGAACTTTTATCTTGCGAAGTAACCTATTATGTGGCACCTTGTCAAATTCCTTCTGGAAGTCCAATGTGTAATGAGAAGGGGTTAATTAACAGTCTTGTTGTGCGTGGTCCTTTAGGAAGAGTCACCAAAACATGATTGAATTCTTCATTAAGATGGAAAGTGAAGTAGTCCAATTCGAAACTAGGGTCCTAAATCTAAACAAAGGAATCTACGAAGGTATGAGGAATGATAGATTGGGAAGGATTCATTAAAAGGCATGATGGTGGATAGACAATGGCTAATATTTAAGGAATGAATACATGAATTGCAACTGTTATACATTCCTTTCTGGTGTAAAAACATAAAAGGAAAAGTGGCCCAACCATGACTAACAAAATAAATTAAGGATAGTATTAGATGCAAAGAGGAGTTATACAAAGTTCCCAGAAAAAGTAGCAAGCCTGAGGATTGGGAGCAGTTTAGAGGACCAAGAGTTTGATTTAAGAGGGGAAAAATAGAGTATGCGAGTAAACTTGCAAGGAACATAAACAATTGCAAAAGTTTCTACAAGTACGTTAAAAGAAAAAGATTAATGAAGACAAATGTAGGTCCTTTACAGTGAGAAATGGGAGAATTTGTAACAGGGAACAAGGAAATGGCAGAACAATTAAATAAATACTTTGGTTCTGTCTTCACACAAGAGGACACAAATAATGTCCCAGAAATGTTTGGGAATCAAGGGTCTAGTGAGCAAGAGGAATTAAAGGAAATGATTATAGAAACATAGAAACATAGAAAATAGGTGCAGGAGCAGGCCATTCAGCCCTTCTAGCCTGCACCGCCATTCAACGAGTTCATGGCTGAACATGAAACTTCAGTACCCACTTCCTGCTTTCACGCCATACCCCTTGATCCCCCGAGTAGTAAGGACTTCATCTAACTCCCTTTTGAATATATTTAGTGAATTGGCCTCAACTACTTCCTGTGGTAGAGAATTCCACAGGTTCACCACTCTCTGGGTGAAGAAGTTTCTCCTTATCTCGGTCCTAAATGGCTTACCCCTTATCCTTAGACTGTGACCCCTGGTTCTGGACTTCCCCAACATTGGGAACATTCTTCCTGCATCCAACCTGTCCAAACCCGTCAGAATTTTAAACGTTTCTATGAGGTCCCCTCTCACTCTTCTGAACTCCAGTGAATACAAGCCCAGTTGATCCAGTCTTTCTTGATAGGTCAGTCCCACCATCCCGGGAATCAGTCTGGTGAATCTTCGCTGCACTCCCTCAATAGCAAGAATGTCCTTCCTCAAGTTAGGAGACCAAAACTGTACACAATACTCCAGGTGTGGCCTCACCAAGGCCCTGTACAACTGTAGCAACACCTCCCTGCCCCTGTACTCAAATCCCCTCGCTATGAAGGCCAACATGCCATTTGCTTTCTTAACCGCCTGCTGTACCTGCATGCCAACCTTCAATGACTGATGTACCATGACACCCAGGTCTCGTTGCACCTTCCCTTTTCCTAATCTGTCACCATTCAGATAATAGTCTGTCTCTCTGTTTTTACCACCAAAGTGGATAACCTCACATTTATCCACATTATACTTCATCTGCCACGCATTTGCCCACTCACCTAACCTATCCAAGTCACTCTGTAGCCTCATAGCATCCTCCTCGCAGCTCACACTGCCACCCAACTTAGTGTCATCCGCAAATTTGGAGATACTACATTTAATCCCCTCGTCTAAATCATTAATGTACAATGTAAACAGCTGGGGCCCCAGCACAGAACCCTGCGGTACCCCACTAGTCACTGCCTGCCATTCCGAAAAGTACCCATTTACTCCTACTCTTTGCTTCCTGTCTGACAACCAGTTCTCAATCCACGTCAGCACACTACCCCCAATCCCATGTGCTTTAACTTTGCACATTAATCTCCTGTGTGGGACCTTGTCGAAAGCCTTCTGAAAGTCCAAATATACCACATCAACTGGTACTCCTTTGTCCACTTTATTGGAAACATCCTCAAAAAATTCCAGAAGATTTGTCAAGCATGATCTCCCTTTTACAAATCCATGCTGACTTGGATCTATCATGTCACCATTTTCCAAATGCGCTGCTATGACATCCTTAATAATTGATTCCATCATTTTACCCACTACTGAGGTCAGGCTGACCGGTCTATAATTCCCTGCTTTCTCTCTCCCTCCTTTTTTAAAAAGTGGGGTTACATTGGCTACCCTCCACTCGATAGGAACTGATCCAGAGTCAATGGAATGTTGGAAAATGACTGTCAATGCATCCGCTATTTCCAAGGCCACCTCCTTAAGTACTCTGGGATGCAGTCCATCAGGCCCTGGGGATTTATCGGCCTTCAATCCCATCAATTTCCCCAACACAATTTCCCGACTAATAAAGATTTCCCTCAGTTCCTCCTCCTTAATAGACCCTCTGACCACTTTTATATCCGGAAGGTTGTTTGTGTCCTCCTTAGTGAATATTGAACCAAAGTACTTGTTCAATTGGTCTGCCATTTCTTTGTTCCCCGTTATGACTTCCCCTGATTCTGACTGCAGGGGACCTACGTTTGTCTTTACTAACCTCTTTCTCTTTACATACCTATAGAAACTTTTGCAATCCGCCTTAATGTTCCCTGCAAGCTTCTTCTCGTACTCCATTTTCCCTGCCCTAATCAAACCCTTTGTCCTCCTCTGCTGAGTTCTAAATTTCTCCCAGTCCCCAGGTTCGCTGCTATTTCTGGCCAATTTGTATGCCACTTCCTTGGCTTTAATACTATCCCTGATTTCCCTAGATAGCCACGGTTGAGCCACCTTCCCTTTTTTATTTTTACGCCAGACAGGAATGTACAATTGTTGTAATTCATCCATGCGTTCTCTAAATGTCTGCCATTGCCCATCCACAGTCAACCCTTAAGTATCATTAGCCAATCTATCTTCGCCAATTCATGCCTCATACCTTCAAAGTTACCCTTCTTTAAGTTCTGGACCATGGTCTCTGAATTAACTGTTTCATTCTCCATCCTAATGCAGAATTCCACCATATTATGGTCACTCTTCCCCAAGGGGCCTCGCACAATGAGATTGCTAATTAATCCTCTCTCATTACACAACACCCAGTCTAAGATGGCCTCCCCCCTAGTTGGTTCCTCGACATATTGGTCTAGAAAATTATTAGTTATTAGTAAGAAAATAGTGCTGGAGAAACTAATGGGACTGAAGGCAGATAAATCCCCAGGGACTAATGATCTGCACCCAGAGTACTAAAAGAGGTAGCCATGGAAATAATGGATGTATTGGTTATCATCTTCCAAAACTCTATAGATTATGGAACAGTTTCTGCAGATTGGAGGGTGGCAAATGTAACCCCACTATTTAAAAAAGGAGGGAGAGAGAAAACGGGGAACTACAGAGCGGTTAGCCTGACATCAGTTGGAGGGAAAATGCTGGAGTCTATTATAAAGGATGTGATAATGGCACACTTAGATAATATCAGCGGGATTAAACAAAGTCAACATGGATTTATGAAAGGAAAATCATGTCTGACAAACCTACTGGAGTTTTTTGAGGATATAACTGATAGAATAGATAAGGGAGAACCAGTGGATGTAGTGCATTTGGATTTTCAGAAGACCTTTGATAAAGTCCCACATAAGAGGCTAGTGTGCAAAATTAAAGCACATAGGATTGGGGTAATATATTGGCATGGATTGAAAATTGGTTAACTGACAGGAAACAGAGAATAGGAATAAGCGGGTCTTTTTCGGGGCGGCGGGCAGTGACTAGTGGGGTACCACAGGGATCAGTGCTTGGGCCTCAGCAATTCATAATATATATAAATGATTTGGATGAGGGAACCAAATGTAATATTTCCAAGTTTGCTGACGACACAAAACTAGTTGGGATTGTGAGTTGTGAGGAGGATGCAAAGATGCTGTAAGGCGATTTAGATAGGTTGAGTGAGTGGGCATACACATGGCAGATGCAGTATACCGTGGATAAATGTGAAGTTATCCACTTTGGTCGGAAAAACATAAGGACAAAGTATTATTTAAATGGTGATGGCTTGGGAAGTGTCGATGAACAGAGGGACCTGGGTGTCCTTGTACACCAGTCATTGATAGCAAACATGCAGATGCAGCAAGCAGTTCGGAAGTTAAATGGTATGTTGGCCTTCATTGCAAGAGGATTTGAGTACAGGAGCAAGGATGTCTTACTATAGTTATACAGGGCATTGGTGAGGCGGCACCTGGAATATTGTGTGCAGTTTTGGTCTCCTTACCTAAGAAAGGATATACTTGCCATAGAGGGAGTGCAGTGAAGGTTCACCAAACTGATTCCCGGGATGGCAGGACTGTCGTATAAGGAGAGATTTGGTCGACTAGGCCTGTATTCACTCGAGTTTAAAAGAATGAAAGGGGATCTCATTGAGGCGTATAAAATTCTGACTGGGTTGGATAGACTGGATTCGGGGAGGATGTTTCCCCTGGCTGGGAAGTCTAGAACAAAGGGTCACAGTCTCAGGATACGATTAGGAAATTTAGGAGAGGAGAAATATTTTCACTGAGGGCGGTGAACCTATGGAATTCTCTACCACAGAGGGCTGTGGAGGCCAAGTCACTGAATATATTTAAGAGGGGGATAGATAGATTTCTAGACACAAAAGGCATCAAGGGGTATGGGGAAAAATCGGGAATATGGTGTTGAGCTTGTGGATCATTTTGAATGGCGATGCAGACTCGAAGGGCCGAATGGCCTACTACTGTTCCTATTTTCTATGTAAATACATCATATCCACTGGTTCCCCTTTATCACCCTGTTTGTTACATCGTCAAAGAATTCCAGGAAATTTGTCAAACATGACTTCCCCATCTCTGCCTGACTGAATTATGCTTTTCCAAATGCCCTGCTATTGCTTCTTTAATAATGGACTCCAACACTTTCCCAACCATAGATGTTAGGCTAACTGGTCTATAGTTTCCTGCTTTTAGTCTGCCTCCTTTTTTAAATAGGGACATTACATTTGCAAGTCTTTTTTCTTATTAATGGCCAAAGCAAAATCCTTCATTGCTTTTAGGAGGAAAATGGTTAAAAATTTGAAAAGTATATATTTTAAAGCGTATGGGGAAAGAAAGAAAGACTTGGATTTATATAGCGCCTTTCACGACCACCGGATGTCTCAAAGCGCTTTACTACCAATTAAGTACTTTTGAAGTGTAGCCACTATTGTAATGTAGGAAACGCGGCAGCCAATTTGCGCACAGCAAGCTCCCACAAACAGCAATGTGATAATGACCGGATAATCTGTTTGTTATGTTGATTGAGGGATAAATATTGGCCAGGACACCAGGATAACTCCCCTGCTTTTCTTCGAAATAGTGCCATGGAATCTTTTACATCCACTTGAGAGAGAACATAAGAACACAAGAACATAAAAAATAGGAGCTGGAGGAGGCCATTTGGCCCCTTGAGCCTGCCCCGCCATTCAATAAGGTCATGGTTGATCTGATCATGGACTCGGCTCCACTTCCCTGCCTGCTCCCCATAACCCTGGGCTCCCTTATCTTTCAAAAATCTGTCTATCTCCGCCTTAAATATATTGAATGACCACAGCTCACTGGGGCAGAGAATTCCATAGACTTACAACCCTCAAAGAAGAAATTTCTCCTCATCTTAGTTTTAAATGGGCGTCCCCTTATTCTAAGACTATGTCCTCTAGTTTTAGTTTCCCCTATGTGTGGAAATATCCTCTCTGCATCCACCTTGTCGAGCCCCCTTATATGTTTCATCTTATATGTTTCAATAAGATCACCTCTCATTCTTCTGGACTCCAATCTGTATAGGCCCAACCTACTCAACCTACCTTCATAAGTCAACCTCCTCACCCTGGGCAGTCCGGGCCTCGATTTAACGTCTCATCTAAAAGACGGCACCTCCGACAGTGCAGCACTCCCTCAGCACTGCACTGGAGTGTCAGCCTAGATTGTTGTGCTCAATCCCCAGCAGTGGAGTCCTTGAAAAGGTGTGGGGGAGGGAAATGGGACGGAGTTAAATGGCTCTCCCCGAGAGCCAGCACAGGCATGGTGGGCCAAATAGCCACCTTGTGTTGTTACAATTTTATAATTCTGTGACTCTGGGCCGTTCTGCCATTTATAAGCTTCCTTTGATGTATGTGTGTGGCTGAGTTCCATTCCACATCTAATGCGAACAAAGAACAAAAGTATAATTTCCTCCAGTAAAGTGTAAAAATAGTTTATTTTCCCTGGTATGGGCCAGTAATTTTGAAATTCTGTGAATTGCAACCATTTCTATTTATAGTGCCATGTCTTGCAGTTTGCAGAGAAATATTTTGTGTCACCGGTTAGATGTACGTACTTCATAACTGCAAAGGTCACTGCTGGAAAAGTTCAAGTCTACAGTTTGTCTTTACTTGCAGGGTTAACCCTTTCCCGGTCCCTTCTCTTCCCCCCCCCCGAGTTCACTTGGATGCACTCAGAGTTCAGTACAGCCGCTGCACTCCTGACATACAGTGAATAAAAATTTCAACATTTTTAACTTCCCTTCTATCGCTGCTCCGCATGCTTCAGAGTGAATGGTTACACCTACCACTAGTTTTTGGGGCCAAATTTTCCCCTTCCCTCAAGGCCCATAATCGGTGGCCACGCTGTGGAGTGGAATAGCCGCTGATTTTTTTTATGGGAAGGCCGCCATTTTGCAGCTTGCCCTCCCGCAGTATCCCGGCAGTGACCCGCTCTCCCACCCCCCCCCCTCCCTGACTTCCGCCCCGCTGCTGCCGATCTGTCCTAAGTGCGTCATCAGAGCGCGCACCGCCAATGTTCCCCCGCCCCCTCCCCGAACACGAAATTCCGCGGAGAAAATCATGCTGCCACCGACAGCTTTTTTTATCCGGTGCACTGTGTGTTCAAAATGCCGGCGCTGTCACTGTTGCAGGGGAGGGCCCACTGCCACAGCCGATATCTTACTTTTTTTTGTCTGCCGACTGTCAGGTTGGGGCCGACAACTATGCGACCGGGTTCGGCCGGGCCGCCAAGAGGCAGCCTCGCACCCTCACTTGGGTGTCAGGCTGCTGGCCTGGCCGAAACCCTCCCTGGTGGCCCAGTGGACCCAACTAAAAGCATCGCAGAGCTCATAGCGGCTCTCCCCTTTAGGTGAAGGTGGGAGACATTGTGATGCGCCAGAGTGATGGCATCATCAGCTCTATGCTGATGAGTGACGGCTGCGAACACTCCTCCCACCCCCCACTTCCGCCCCTTGAGTGTGCGAACTTCCGCTCTCCTCCGCACTCCTGCCCCTATTATGACCGACTTTCGGGCTTCTCGAATAAAAGCCAAAGAGCAGAATTTCTCGCAAGAGGCCACAACATCCACCACGGCGGTGAAAACAGCTCCTTTGTGTTTTAAAGTTGGGATAAAGTTGCAGTATTTTTTTTTTGTCTTGGGATGTTTCATTGTCTTTCCCGTCACCCCTCCTTCAACCCAAGCCTCAAAGCAGTTGAGCACATTGCTCCAATCCCTGACTTGAAAGATGGGGCACACTTCCTCCCTTTGCCTGATGTACTGCTTGCACAGACCCTGCATCGACTAATTCTCCTTCCAGTTGCTCTTCCCTCCACTGTGGGAAGTATCTCACTCCTGCTTGTCTCTACACTTTATCTCCCCACCCAGTCCCTCCAAAGGATCCTGACGCAAGGAATTGTTGGTGTGATTCTTGAGTGCAACTTGCATTTGTATAGCGCCATCAACATAGTTAAGCATCCCTAGATGCTTCACAGGAGCATTATCAAACAAAATTTGACACCGAGCTACAAAATGAGGTATTAGGACAAGTGACTAAAAGCTTTGTCAATGAGATAAGTTTTCAGAAGCATCTTAAAAGGAGGAGAGAGAGAGATGGAGAGTTTTAGGGATGGAATTCCGGAACTTCAGGTCTTGGCAGCTGAAGGTGTGGCCAACAAGGGCAGAGCAAAGAAAATCGGAGATGCACAAGAGGCCAGAATTGGAGGAGCGCAGAGATCTCTGGGTGGTGGGACAGTCTATATTAATCGGTTTCGGATTCACACCTCCACCAAACTGGTGGTGTGTCAATCGAAAGTTGGGGCCCAACCTGGCTCTGGAGTGAGATTGCCTTCCCCAGCCAGTCCAACTTCACTGTGCTTCTGAGTTGTGTTGGGCACTTCAATCTTCTCTGAGGGTTGTAAATCTGTGGCATTCTCTGCTTCAGAGAGCTGTGGAGGTTGGGTCATTGAATATATTTAACCGGAGATAGACAGATTTTTGAGTGATAAGGGAATAAAGGGTTATGGGGTGCGGGCAGAGAAGTGGAGCTGAGTCCATGCTTTTACCAGGCGTAAGAATTTCATGGGCATTTGCTGGACAGAATTTGGGCAAACAGCTACGATCTGTCGAGCAGATTCTTGACAGATCGCAAGTTCCGGGTTTTCGCGCATGCGCTTTGCGCGTGAAAACCCGTAACCTGCGAGGATGTTTCCCCTCGTGTGGGGAATCTAGAACTCGGGGGCATAGTTTCAGAATAAGGGGTCACCCATTTAAGACAGAAATGAGGAGGAATTTCTTCTCCGAGGGTCATGAATCTTCGGAATTCTCTGCCCCAGAGAACTGGCGGCTGGGTCATTGAATATATTTAAGGTGGAGATAGACAGATTTTTGAATGATAAGGGAGTGAAGGGTTATGGGGAACGGGCAGAGTTGTGGAGTTGAGGCCAAATCAGATCAGCCATGATCTTATTAAATGGCGGAGCAGGCTCGAAGGGGCAAATGGCCTACTCCTGCTCCTATTTCTTATGTAGGGGTGGCAAAATACAAGCCAATAGCTGCTTTTTTCCAGTTGTTTTCTCTTGGGGCTGCAGACTTAGCATTATGGTTCCCTCGGCAGCCCTCCAGTACCTCACCCGTACCTTCTCTTGTGTGCTCTTGGAGAGTAATGACAGACTGATGGATCAAGTGCAGCAGAAACCCTGGCTGTTTTGATTTTCTTTTCATTTTCCATAGCTCGGGGAAACCAAGGTCTTAACTTCGATGCACCCGTCAATGCAGTGTTTTACTCTAAACAATAATGGGTTCATGAAGGCAGTTTATAGAATAGTTCGATTGAACGGTGATTCTAAACATTAGCCGCGGTGGCCACTCAGCTCTTGCACTAAGTATGCGGAAATACCTTTCCAGATTTTCCTCAGAAAAAGTGAGATAACTGGAGTTTTTATTTAATGAGGAAATTACCGACCTGGGGTTTGGGAGTGAGGCGATGGATGTTGGACACCTGGATTTTAAAAGAAAGACTTAGTTATATAACTCCTTTCACTACCTCGGGACGTCCCAAAGCACTTCACAGCCAATGGAGTACTCTTTGAAGTGTGGTCCCCGTTGTAATGTAGGGCACACAGCAAACTCTCTCCAAAAGCAATGCGATAATGACCAGATAATCTGCCCTAATGACGTTGGCTGAGGGCTAAATATTAAGCAGGACACCGGGGAAAACACCCCTGCTCTTCTACGAAATAGTGCCAGGGGATCTTTTACACTCACCTAAGAGGGCAAACGGGGCTTTGGTTTAACGTCTTGCCCAAAAGACACCACCTCTGACAGTGCAGCACTCCCTCAGCACTGCACTGGAGTGTCCACCTAGATTTTTGTGCTGAAGTCTCTGGAGTGGGGTTTGAACCCACAACCTTCTGACTCCGAGGGGAGGGTGCTGCACACTGAGCCACAGCTGTCACATGAAGGGCAACAGGGATAAGTACAGGACCTATATTCATGCAGATTTTGTTTTGTTGGTCTGACCGCACAATCCGTAACCGATGCAGAGGTGTCTGAGCATTTAGACTATGTGTAATGGTCTTGGGAAACATTAAATATCCCTTCACAAATGTATGGAATGGATCTTAATTACGACTGTAGGTGTAAAAAGGATTATCCAATCAACTGTAGCTAAAGAATTCACGACACCCAGTCAGGCCATAGCTGTACTTGCGCAAGGATATCCTGTGGGCACTATATTGCTCCAGGGTTGGTCTTCACTGATCGCTCTCATCTGTGGGGATCCACTGTGAACTTGCCACAAGTCAAATCATAGAATATGCAATAGGAGTTTTACGTCCAACAGTGCAGCACTCCCTCAGTACTTCACTGGAGTGTCAGCCTAGTGGGAATTGAACCCACAACCTTCTGACTCTGAGACGAGTGTGCTGCCCACTGAGCCACATAATGTACTGCTTTGGACCTGTGGAGAGGTGACTGTGTATTGGACTAGCTGGAAGACAGCAGCGAGTCGCGACGTGCAGGGAGGTGTCTAGGTGAGAGACAAACGTTCGTGTTGTCCCACGGGAGTCAGTGTTTGCTCACAATTGTTCAGAGCCTGGTCTCCAATCGTTTTGGCTCCCTTTGCCATTGGACCAAGACCTAGCTCTGTCAAGCCCATGTGGTAGCTGGTGTGCAACGGCCATCCCACGTTAAAAGAATTCACGCACAGGCATCTTCCACCCTCTAAAATGAAGTTCTGGACCTGGAACGTCAGGACCCTCACTATTTTTATCAAGGATTTGGAGGATGGAGTCGTGTGCCAAATGTAAGAATAGACATGCAGGTGAGAGCAATGACACTGATAATTCGCCATGTGTAACCCAAACTGATGTCTGGGAGCTAGGACTGTAGGCAAAGATTATGCACTGAATAGAAATGGGCAACCGAGAAAAAGCTTTTAGGGGAAATTTGGATGGACTGGCTGCGTAAAACATTGGCACAGAATTCACAAGCAGGAAAGTGAGCAATGATTGTTGGGGTGTGTAGCTCAGGGTGTAGCTTCGAAGCTGAGGAAGATGTTTCTAAATTTATACCTGACCTCAGTGAGACCACATCTGGAGTACTGCGTGCAATTTTGGTCTCTTTTGAAAAAGGATTACTAATATTGCCATCCTCGTAAGCGTGTGTGAACAACAGACTTAATCATTGCAGTGTGTTTCAATTGCTTTTCAAAGTGGCCTGAATATTGAATATTTCGGCTCCAGGAATAGCCCCCAAGTGTTCAACAGGCATTGGCAAGTTTCACAGGCATTTAACACTTTAAAGATCAGAGATGGTATCAAAACATACTTGATCTGATTTAGATGTTGGTCAGACAACCCCACTGCTCTTAAAACATACTGAAAAAACAAAAGATTTATATCTTATATAGTGCCTTATACAACTTCAGGGCTCCCAAAGCACTTTACAGCCACCGAAGTACTTTTTGAAGTGCAGTCACTGTTGTAATGTGGGAATCGCGGCAGCCAATCTGCGCACAGCAAGCTCCCACAAGCAGCAATGTGATCATGATCAGATAATCTGTGATCTAGTGGGATAAAAGCAGAATATACTGGAAATACGTAGGCGAGGCAGCATCTGTGGAGAGGGAAACAGTCAACGTTTCGGGTCGATGATCTTTGTCAGAAATGGAAGAAGTTTGAGAAGTAACTGTTTTTAAGATGGGGAAAGGAGGAGGGAGGAAAGAACAAAAGGGAAGGTCTGTGATCGGAAGATGAAATGAAGATTACTTTTTAAAATCTAATTCCTCCCCATCCTGCCCCCTTTTCCACTTGCTTAAAACCTGTTAAATCTTTAACTTCTTTAAATTCTGATGCAAGATCATCAACCTGAAATGTTAACTCTGTTTCTCTCTCCACAGATGCTGCCTGACCCGCTGAGTATTGCCAGCATGTTTTTATTTCAGATTTGCAGCATCCACCGTATTTTGCTTTTGTATCGATCTGTTTTAGTGATGTTGATTGAGGGGTAAACATTGGCCAGGACACCGGGTATAACGCCCCTGCTCTTCTTCAAAATAGTGTCATGGGATCTTTTAGTTCCACACGAGACCTTGGTTTATTGTCTCATCTGAAAGACGGCACCTCCGACAGTGCAGCACTACACTGGAGCATCAGTGTGGATTTTGTGCTCAAGTCTCTGGAGTGGGACTTGAACCCACGACTTTCTGACTGGGAGGCGATTGCTGTACCGCTGATCCACGGCGGGTACCAGACAGTATTTGGTTTGTCTTTCCCCCTCAAAAAGACCAGGAATTATTTTAGGAATGCAGCTAACTGCAGTTGGTTTTAAAATGCAATTTAAAAAAAATCATTTTAATAAAACATTAAAAATGTAACATTTTATTGCACGAGACATGATGGAGCTCTGCTTCTATCACAGTCCAAGGACTTTTGATTCGGTGGGTGGGGGGAAAGAGAATATTTTTGGAATGATTTGAAGGTGCATTTAAATTACATGTAGAGTCTGTGGAAAGTAATTTTTGGCTTTGCAATGATGCTTGAAACCTGTAGGAGCTGAAATTGCCCCCCTCTCTCTAAGGTCCATTACTGCCTCTATGGAGCGATAAGGCCTTTCCACCCGGGGGGCAGGTGGATGGTCTGACCCACCCGAAATTGGCCCCAGGCCGGGGCGGCAGAAACCCCGTGTTCCCGCCCTGTCGGGCATGCGCCGACCACTTACCACCCGGCAGTGACGCCTTTCCGCCCTGCGGCCGATATTGCCCTGCGGGAGAGATGCCGCCACCGCCACTCGGTGCCCCCGAAACCTTTTCCTGGCGGGAAGCTGCCAGTGGCTGGATGATGCGTACGCCCTTAAAGGGGAGGGCGCACCACCGTGGCCGCCATTTTATTTTATTTTTGTCGGCCGACTCTGAAGTCGGCGCGACAATGAGGACCACGGGTTCGGCCAGAGCTCTCAGCGACCCTTCCCTTTAACTGACTATGTTGTCAGCCTCGCGCTAACGTGCCCAGCGCGGCACTGATGACACCGCCCGCCTGCTGCCCCGCTCCCAAAGCACTGCCGCCCCAAACACAGCTCCGACAAATTTAAAGAGGCCAATTTCCCTCTGTTCTCCGCCCCATGGATTCGAGCGGAGAATAATTCATTTCATTCAAATTATCCGCCCTGTTTGGGGCATGGGTCAATTTCGGCCCCGCAGAGTGTTGCGGCCCGGACCAATTCCTGGTGTGACAGAGTGAGACTCCAAACTTCACTCCACTCGGGGGTCAGTTCGGGTCTTACCCTGGATGCAGCCTGCTGGTACCTATAACTGCAGCGTAAACACAAAGCAAAACCACTTTGCTTCAGCTGTGTGCAGTTGTAGCGTGACCGCTCTGCTTTTGGGAGTTCTACTTGGAAAGTGAGTTTTGCCCCGTCATTGCAGCTAAAGCCACTTCTCAAGTATTTTCCCAGCACTGTTTATGTTTATAGTTTTTGCAGCAGAATGTTCCCCCTGTTCTTCTCACCGGCATTTGCAGCCTGCTGATTGTTCATTTATCAACTGAAGCCAGGCCTGTGTAAACGTCCTCCCCCTAACCTGCCTGCTTTACGAGCAATGCCAAGCTGTCTGCTGCTGTAACTATTACATCTCCCCTTTCCAAGTGACTTGTGACTTGGGCTGCAACTCACTTTCCAACTGCGTCTCTGCAGCTGGTGTTCCTGGCCAATGTGCTTCAAAAAAAAATCTGAGTACTTTTAAGAGGGCGCTAAAGCAAAAGCACACTTTGGTTTTAACAGGGCTGTGCATCAAATTCTTCAGTGGCTTCAAATTTGAGAGCAGTGCTTAAACGCCCCCACACCCCCCGACCGGTCAGCACTTGGTTAATGTGATGTATCGACACTCGATATGGCTCTGAGGTTACTGGCAGCCTGCTTTCTGCTCCCGTGCGCTGATCTGTGCATCTTCATTCATAGCCCAACAGCAGAGAGAGAGAGAGAGAGAGAGAGAGAGCTATTGATTTTAATCCACGTCAAAAAGTTAGTAGCCCCAAATTTGTGACGTGGGCGTGCTGACCCTCCACCCCTTATATTGAAGCACTGACCACACTCGATCAGCTTCGCTGGGCAGGCCACATAGCTCGCATGCCAGATACGAGACTCCCTAAGCAAATGCTTTATGCGGAACTCCTTCACGACAAACGATCACGGCAAACGAGCCAAAGGTGGGCAGCGGAAACGTTACAAGGACACGCTCAAAGCCGCCCTGGTAAAGTGCGACATCACCACTGACACCTGGGAGACCCTGGCCAAAGACCGCCCGAGGTGGAGAAAGTGCATCCGGGAGGGCTTTGAGCTCTTCGAATCTCAACGCAAAGAGCGTGAAGAAGTCAAGCGCAGGCAGCGGAAGGACCGCGCGGCAAACCAGTCCCACCCACCCCACCCCTTCCCTTGACGAATGTCTGTCCCACCTGTAACAGGGTCTGTGGCTCTTGTATTGGACTGTTCAGCCACCAAAGAACTCACTTTGGGAGTGGAAGCAAGTCTTCCTCGATTCCGAGGGACTGCCTCTGATGATGATATTTTCTGATCTGTGCTCCTGTCAATTTTGAGGCCACTCGGCACACCTGGTGTAATACTTTGGATGAGTGTGTTGCCACTATTCAACTTGCATTTATATAGCGCCTTTAACATAATAAAATGTCCCAAAGAGCTTCACGAGCATTAGCAAACAAAATTTGACACCGAGCCACAGAAGGTGATATTGGGACAGGTGCAGTAGGTTCTAAGGAGCATCTTAAAGGAGGTAGAGGGGCAGAGAGATTTAGGGCGGGAATTCCAGAGCGTGGGATCTAAGCAGCTGAAGACATAGTCGCCAGCCGTCTTGCCACTGGATCAAAACCGAGCTCTGTCAAAACCCGTGTGGTGGCTGATGTGCAACGGCCACCACACGTTAATAAAATCCACGCACAGGCATCTTCCACCCTTCAACATGTAGTTCGGGAGCTAGGATATTAGGTCCTTCATTGAAACACCTGTGAACTCATCCCTTTTTGGCGTGGAAGCAAGTCATCCTCAATAAGAGGGACCACCGAAGAGAAAAAGAATAGGAAAAGGAAAGCAATCTTATGTAAAAGTGGTCGCCCTGCCTCCGACGATTTAATCTGCGTGTAGGAATATGCATATGTCTTGTGCCTTTTTATTCCCTATCCTTGTATTTTGGCTGTGAAGTGCTTTGGGATATCCTGTATCCAGCATTAGTAACCTTCATAAAATATTGTGCGGAGCAGTTAAATGATATACAGCCATGTCAAAAATTGACAGCATTGGAAAATAAAAGTCCCAGGAAACCCTCAACTTGCAATGTATGGGGAAACAATGGAGTTTGCTTTTTTTAAAACCAGATGGTCAGCAGTTTTCTCGTGGCTGGAGCACATTGTAGGGGATTGGTTGAATCTGTAAACTGCCTGTGCAACACTTTTGCAACTCATGATCATCTGTTGTGTTGTGGTATCTTGGTCCCTTTTATCGTATCCCAAATATTTAAGAACATAAGAATTAGGAGCAGGAGGAAGCCACCTGGCCTCTCGAGCCTGCACCACCATTCAATATGATCATCGCTGATCATGCAACTTCAGTACCCCATTCCTCCCTTCTCTCCATACCCTTGATCCCTATTATCCATAAGGGCCACATCTAACTCCCTTTTGAATATATTTAACGAACTGGCCTCAACAACTTTCTGTGGTAGAGAATTCCACAGGTTCACAATTCTGAGTGAAGAAGTTTCTCCTCATCTCAGTCCTAAATGGCTTACCCCTTATCCTTAGACTGTGACCCCAGCTACATTACACTCAGTCCCTTCTTCCAAGTTATTAATATAGATTGTAAATAGTTGGGGTCCCAGCATTGATCCCTGTGGCACCTCACTAGTTACTGGTTGCCAACCAGCGAATGAACCATTTATCCCGACTCTCTGATCTCTGTTAGTTAGCCAATCCTTTATCCATGCTAATATATTATCCCCCAACTCCGTGACCTTTTATCTTGTGCAGTAACCTTTGATGTGGCACCTTGTCAAATGCCTTCTGGAAGTCCAAATATACCACATCCACTGGTTCCCCTTTATCCACCCTGTTCATTACATTCTCAAAGAATTCCAGAAAACTTGTCAAACATGACTTCCCCTTCATAAATCCATGCTGACTATGCCTGACCGAATTTTGCTTATCCAAATGTCCTGCCACTGCTTCTTTAATAATGGACTCCAACATTTTCCCAACCACAGATGTTAGGCTAACTGGTGTATAGTTTCCTACTTTTTGTCTGCTTCCTTTTTTAAATAGGCGCATTACTTTTGCAGTTTTCCAATCTGCTGGGACCTTCCCAGAATCCAGAGAATTTTGGTGAATTCCAACCAATGCATCCACAATCCCTGCCGCTACTTCTCTTAAGACCCTAAGATGCAAGCCATCCGGTCTAGGGGATTTATCTGCCTTTAGTCCCATTATCTTACTGAGTACCACCTCCTTAGTGATTGTGGTTATGTTAAGTTCCTCCCCCCATAGCCCCTTGACTATCCACTGTTGGATACTGTTAGTGTCCTCTGTCGTAAAGACTGATACAAAATATTTGTTCAGAGTTTCTGCCATCTCCATGTTCCCCATTACTAATTCCCCGGTCTCGTCCTCTAAGGGACCAACATTTACTTTAGCCACCCCTTTCCTTTGTATATACCGAAAGAAACTCTTGCTATCTGTTTATATATTTTGTGCTAGTTTACTTTCATAGTCTATCTTCCCTTTCTTAATCAGTTTTTTAGTCGTTCTTTGCTGGCTTTTAAAATCATCTGCCATCATTTCTTCTTATGTGGCTCGGTGGCAGTTTTTTTTTGTCTTATAACACTCCTGTGAAGCGCCTTGGGACATTTTACTATGTTAAAGGTGCTATATAAATACAAGTTGTTGTTGTATAATTGACCTCAAAACCTCTGCACGTGGTAGGGGGATATCTTGCAGCATTTTTAATGACTTGTAAAGTGTGGATAAGATTGGTGTTGATACCTTCGGTAGTCAAATAACTTGCCACCATTCAATGTGTTGGCTCACATGAAGACTGGCCAACATGGGTGAGATACTGAAGCAGCACTGGGGCTTCTGGCACGGTACCTCACCAACAGGTAGTGCCTTCAGGAGGCAAGAGGTGGATCCTCGAGGTTCGTGGGGTGGGGAGCAGCGGGGGGGTTGGGGGGAGAAACTTTTCGAAGCTGTAATGAGAGAAAATCTAGAGAGCTGACGGAGGAAAGTAAATGTTGTTTGCGAAGATCGAATTATGCGGTGCTTTTCGACACACCTAGTTGGTTATTTTTTTACTATATTGATTCCTTTTCAATGGTGCCTTCAAGGTGGAGTATTTGGATGCATTCCAAACATGGAAGGGACGAGGCACTGAGACTCCTGCCTTGTGTCAGTGATAAAATATGATTCAGGAGCTGGTCAAGTCTGCACACACCGCCCTAAGTCTACAACATTGAGGTATTCACACAATACAGTAAGTGCTTCACTCCCATAACTAGGTAAGGCGTAAACTGACTGGGTAAAGGGATAAACTGCTTTATGTTTTAATCTTGTGCAAGTATACAGGCATGGAGAATCAGATCGATATCGGCTGTATGTAAAGAAAGCACCTTTGTATGTAGACAATGCTCTTAATTTTCCAACTGACCCCTGAACAAGGTATAGAACCCTCCCCCACCCTCTTTCTCTCCCCTTCTTCCCCGCCGCCTCCCCCCCCAAATAGGGTCCTACTCTCTCGAAGTCATGTTGGGTTATAGTTCTACAGGCCTCCCCCTGGGAGCCTGTTTTATTTCTTTGGCCGGTGAGAAGAAGCTTTATTGCCAAGTCTATTGATTCCCTTTCCCAGCATCCACACCCACATACTTTCCAGCTGTGGTCAATGGATAACAAACTGGAGCAGGAACCTTGCCTGAATATACATTCTGCTTTTCTTTCTTGGCTTCAGGGTGTTGTATCTGATTTTTAGTGCACTCGCTTCATGGCCCCCTCCAATGGAGATTAACTAGGTGCCCATAGACCAGGGATTGAACCAGGGTTAGTGCTACCTCATCAGGGGAAGCAGGAAGACTTTAGGTGTATGACAACACAGGTTGCAGCATTATGAGTAAGATTTAGTTGGTGGAGTGTGAATGTAGGAAGCTGGGCTTAGGGGAGAGTATTGGAGAAACTGGGTGATAAAAGAATAAGAACATAAGAAATAGGAGCTGGACGAGGCCATTTGGTCTCGAGCCTGCTTCCCCATTCAATAAGATCAAGGCTGATCTAATCTTGACCTCAACTCCACTTTCCTGCCTGTTGTCCATTACCCTTGACTCCCCTGTTAAAGTTTCCGTAGTGGTGGCAAAGAGGCAGAAGCAGAGACAAACAATATTGTGGAGGTGAACTAAAGTATTGTTCGTAAGCAAATGGATGTAGGGAAAGAAGGCACCTTGGGATGGAGCACTGAGTCAAGATTTCCCATCTCTGGACTTGGCACGGATTGGTTGATGGAGTCTGAGGCACACATCTTGTGGCGGGAGTAGTAGCGAATGGCTATTGTGTTGCCAACTTTGGGCTCATCTAGATCTTGGTCAGACAAGTAGTTGGAGAGTGCAGCAACACCCTTGGGATCAAGGGAGAAGTAAATCTGGGCTACTGCACATGTGCAAAATGACTCTGTGCTTCCATGAATATCATTGAGGATTAGCATTTTGATGTCTTAATACAAGAACATACGTAAGAATATAAGAAATAGGAACAGGAGTAGGCCATTTGGCCACTCGAGCCTGCTCCGCCATTCATTAAGATCATGTCTGATCTGATCATGGCCTCAACTCCACATCCCTGCTCGTTCCGCATAACCCTTCACTCCCTTATCCTTCAAAAATCTGTCTACCTCCATCATTAATATATTCAATGACCCAGCCTCCACAGGGGTAGAGAATTCCAAAGATACACGACCCTATGAGAGAAGAAATTCCTTCTCATTTCTGTTTTAAATGGGCGATCCCTTATTCTGAAACTATGCCCCCTCGTTGTAGATTCCCCTATGAGGGGAAACATCCTCTCAGCATCTGTCCTGTCGAGTCCTCTCAGAATCTTTCGTTCCCACTTAGCTGGTAAAGAAGCTTTGTGCCAAGTTGTGGCACTGCCATTTTCTTGGCATGCCCACAGTATTGGGACAATGGGTTTTCCCCAATGGAATTCTCACTTTTGCTTATTCTTGAGGAAGGCGGAGAGAGATGCCAGAAAGGTGGAGCTCAACCAGAGGTTGATACCATCCACTTCTGATCTCTGTCCTGCTCACCAAACTCCCTTCTGCCACATTAACAAGGAAGAGGTGCATTTACCTGACTTTGAACATGCAGAACTGGCTACACAGGCTCTGGGACTGCAGAGGGGCGTCATCTGCAGCGAGAATATCTGTACCATAGAGCTGGCACTGCCAGCGACAGTAACTGCCAACTGCACTCATGGATTCTTTACCTCTGTCTCCTTCAAGGTGTGCTGCAATGCTGCTCTGGAGTTGCACACACACAGCTCCTCTCCATGCTAATACCTCATACTCACCACCTCCACTTTGTGACCATCAGGGAGAGGCTCCACTATTGGCCACATTCCGTTTCTTGTCTTCACATTTATCATCAGCCACCAGGTCTTACCAAGTATTAGGATATATTTGCCATAGAGTGAGTGTAATGAAGGTTAATCAGACTGATTCCTGGGATGGGGGTGGGGGGTCAGGGGGCATTGTCCTATGAGGAGAGATTGAGTAGACTCGCCATATATTACATAGAAACATAGAAATTAGGTGAAGCAGCAGGCCATTTGGCCCTTCGAGACTGCACCGCTATTCAATAAGATCACGGCTGATCATTCAACCTCAGTACCCCTTTCCTGCTTTCTCTCCATACCCCTTGATCCCTTTGGCTGAAAGGGCCATATTTAACTCCCTTTTGAATACATCAAATGAACTGGCCTCAACAACTTTCTGCGGTAGAGAATTCCACAGTTTCACCATTCTCTGAGTGAAGAAGTTTCTCCTTATCTCGGTCCTGAATGGCTTACCCCTTATTCTTAGACTGTGACCCCTGGTTCTGGAACTCCTCAGCAACGGGAACATTCTTTCTGCCTCTAATCTGTCCAATCCCGTCAGAATTTTATATGTTTCTATGAGATCCCCTCTCATTCTTCTAAACTCTAGTGGATACAGGCCCAGTTGATCCAGTCTCTCCTCATATGTCAGTCCTGCCATCCTGGGAATCAATCTGGTGAACCTTCGCTGTATTCCCTCAATAGCAAGAACGTCCTTCCTCAGATTAGGAGACCAAAACTGAACACAATATTCCAGGTGAGGCCTCACCAAGGCTCTGTACAACTGCAGTAAGACCTCCCTGCTCCTATACTCAAATCCTCTAGCTATGAAGACCAACATGCCATTTGCCGCCTTCACCGCCTGCTGTACCTGCATGCCAAACTTCAATGACTGATATACCATGACATCCAGGTCTCATTGCACCTCCGCTTTTCCTAATCTGTCACCATTCAGATAATATTCTGCCTTTGTGTTTTTGCCGCCAAAGTGGATAACCTCACATTTATCCACATTATACTGCATCTGCCATGCATTTGCCCACTCACCTAACCTGTCGAAGTCACTCTGCAGCCTCTTAGCATCCTCCTCACAGCTCACACCGCCACCCAGCTTGGTGTCATCTGCAAACTTAGAGATATTACATTCAATTCCTTCATCTAAATCATTGATGTATGTTGTAAATAGCTGGGGTCTCAGCACTGAACCCTGCGGTACCTCACTGGTCACTGCCTGCCATTCTGAAAAGACACGTTTATTCCGACTCTCTGCTTCCTGTCTGCCAACCAGTTCTCTATCCATGTCAGTACATTACTCCCAATATCATGTGCTTTAATTTTGCACACCAATCTCTTGGGACCTTGTCAAAAGCTTTTGAAAGTGCAAGTACACCACGTCCACTGGTTCTCCCTTGTCCCCTCTACTAGTTACATCCTCACAAAATTCGAGGAGATTTGTCGAGCATGATTTCCCTTTCATAAATCCATGCTGACTAGGACCGATTCTGTCACTGCTTTCCAAATGCGCTGCTATTTCATCTTTAATAATTGATTCCAACATTTTCCCCACCACTGATGTCAGGCTAACCGGTCTATAATTCCCTGTTTTCTCTCTCCCTCCTTTTTTAAAAAGTGCTGTTACATTAGCTACCCTCCAGTCCATAGGATCTGATCCAGAGTCAATAGAATGTTGGAAAATGATCACCAATGCATCCACTATTTCTAGAGCCACTTCCTTAAGTACTCTGGGATGCAGACTATCCGGCCCTGGGGATTTATCGGCCTTCAATCCCATCAATTTCCCAAACACAATTTCCTGACTAATAAGGATTTCCTTCAATTCCTCCTTTTCGCTAGACCCTTGAATCCCTAGTATTTCCGGAAGGTTATTTGAGTCTTCCTTCGTGAAGACAGATCCAAAGCGTTTGTTCAATTGGTCTGCCATTTCTTTGTTCCCCATTAAAAATTCACCTGAATCTGACTGCAAAGGACCTACGTTGGTCTTCATTAATCTTTTTCTCTTCACATATCTATGGAAGCTTTTGCAGTCAGTTTTTATGTTCCCTGCAAGCTTCCTCTCATATTCTATTTTCCCCCTCCTAATTAAACCCTCTGCTGGATTCTAAATTTCTCCCAGTCCTCAGGTTTGCTGCTTTTTCTGGCCAATTTATATGCCTCTTCCTTGGATTTAACACTATCCCTAATTTCCCTTGTTAGCCCCGGTTGAGCCAACTTCCCCATTTTATTTTTAGGCCAGACAGGGATGTACAATTGTTGAAGTTCATCCATGTAATCTATAAATGTCTGCCATTGCCTATCCACCGTCAACCCTTTAAATATCATTTTCCAGTCTATCCTAGCCAATTCACGTCTCATACCATCGAAGTTACCTTTCCTTAAGTTCAGGACCCTAGTCTCTGAATTAACACTGTCACTCTCCATCTTAATAAAGAATTCTACCATATTATGGTCACTCTTCCCCCAAGGGACCTCGCACAACAAGATTGCTAATTAGTCCTCTTTCATTACACAACACCCAGTCCAGAATGGCCAGCTCTCTAGTTGGTTCCTCGACATATTGGTCTAGAAAGCCATCCCTAATACACTCCAGGAAATCCTCCTCCACCGTATTGCTACCAGCTTGGTTAGCCCGATCTATATGTGGATTAAAGTCTCCCATGATAACTGCTGTACCTTTATTGCACGCATCCCTAATTTCCTGTTTGATGCCATTCCCAACCTCACTACTTCTGTTTGGTGGTCTGTACACAACTCCCACTAGTGTTTTCTGCCCTTTGCTATTCCGCAGCTCTACCCATACAGATTCCACATCATCCAAACTAATGTCTTTTCTTACTATTGCGTTAATTTCCTCTTTAACCAGCAACGCAACCCCACCTCCATTTCCTTTCTGTCTATCCTTCATGAATGTTGAATACCCCTGGATGTTGAGTTCCCAGTCTTGGTCACTATTCTCTAGAGTTTAGAGGAATGAGAGGCGATCTCATTGAAACATACAAAATTCTTACAGGGCTTGACAGGGTAGATGCAGGGAGGATGTTTCCTCTGGTTGGGGAGTCCAGAACCAGGGGTCACAGTCTTAGAATAAGGGATCGGCCATTTAGGACTCAGATGAGAACATAACATAAGAAATAGGAGCAAGAGTCGACCATTTGGCCCCTGGAGCCTGCTCCGCCATTTAATAAGATCATGGCTGATCTGATCATGGACTAAGCTCCACTCCTCTGCCGGCTCCCCATAACCCTTTATTCCCTTTTCGCTCAAAAATCTGTCTATCTCCACCTTAAATATATTCAATGACCCACTCCAGAGCTCTCTGGGACAGAAAATTCCATAGATTTACACCCTCTGAGAGAAGAAATTCCTCCTCATCTCAGTTTTAAATGGGCGGTGACTCATTCTGAGACTATGGGCTCAATTTTCCCCAAAGCTTTTTTTTGGAGTACGGCATCTTTCAGTGCAACATTCCTTTAGCCGATTCATCTCACTGGGTAAGCAGCATTACTCAAACCATTTCAAATGGGATGTATTGCCTGCAGTGCACGGTTTGAGTGGATGCAAGAGCACACGAGTACAATTTTCCATCCAAGTCCTATAAATGGAATCAAGCTTTAACATGACGAAGTGCTGTCGATGGAAACTTGCAGTAATACATTGCAGACTATAATTACCTTGCTCGATCAGGAACGGGTCATTTTGATGCTACGTCTCAGAACCAATAGTGTATCAGACTTGCTATTGCCCAACAGGGTCAGTTGGCATGGAAGCAATATATGTCAAACATTTGGCAAAGTCAACTTTATGCATAGACTGCTGCTGCTTTTATGGTTAGCAAGAATTTATTTTCTACCGTCTTTTTAAAAAAAAAAATCACTTGTGTGACTGAAATTAGCAATGAATTAAACTTGAGTAATATTTCCTTGCATATCTACAAATCTTCCAACCAGAAAATATGCTTACAGAAATGTAGAGCAGAAATTGCGGTTGGAGGCTTCCCATGGGCGAATGCCTCCGAACTGCAAGTAAAATCCGTGCTTATTTGATGGCCCCGGAGCTGCTAAGACTCGCGCTTCTGGGCCTGCAGGTGTAGGCCTGTGTAAAGGCCCACGTATCCCAGGAGCGCAGGCGGTTCTCAAACATCCCTGGGATCACGCGGGCCAGGCCCAACCAATCAAAAAGGGGGATTCGCAATATAAGCTTATGGGGATTCCATTTACGTACGGGATTCCTATAAGCATAATGGGAATCACATAGTAAATACATTCTCACACAATCTAAATAAAAATAAATCATCACATGTTTAAAATGAATTAAAATACAATTTAATTTAAAAAAAATTGTAAACATATTTTTAAAGGGGCCAAAAATAACCTAAACTAAATTTAAAGGTTTTTGAATGTTTAAATGATAAAAAAAAATGTTAATATGTATTTCTCCCTTACGATGGTAAAAGAAAGCCTCATGTCTGCTTTTATCAAATGTAAGGGTCGTCGGGCAAATAGCCCAACTCTGTGCCAGCAAATGCTACTTTCCTTCGGAAGCTGAAACTTCACAGATCGCAAGTTCCAGGTTTTCGGGCATGCATGGGGAAGCCTGGAACTTGCGGGGCACTTCCGCTGTACGTATGCAGTCATAGGCCCTGGAAAATCCGGGCCATTGTCTCAACTGGTTCCCTACAATACAGAAAATAGTCAGGGGAGAGCAGTAGCGCTTTTTTTTTTTAAGGACACATTTGTCCCAAATATGACACTTTTTTTTTGAAGGTGAGTGACTTCCTCAGTCTAACATTTGCAAAACAAAATTGAATTCAAAACAGCAACTCTATCGGTCCTTTCCAGTCTTGTTATTTGAGTGTGATTGAAAAGTGAATGCTTAGTTTACATTAAAATGCTGCCCCTGGAGTTTCCAAAATCCACTCATGGGGGGTGGCGGGGGAAAGTGCTTTCCTGTTACCTCAAGTGATAGCAGTGCCAGACGTAATGAACAGCATTGTTCATGTTTGAGGGCCTGCAGATAGCGATGGCTGCAGGGTTGCTAAATGCATGCCGACCGTCTTGGGCACTCAACACCTTGTTTTACTGTGACCACCTCTTTCTTCCAAAGCTCTGCTGTCCGAATCCTAACTCGCACCAGAGTCTCGCCCACACATCACCTGTGCTTGCTGACCTACATTAGCTCCCGGTCTAGCAACGCCTTGCTTTTAAAATTCTCATTTCTTTAACTTCCTCCAGCCCTAGAACCCACTGAGAGATATATCCCTGTGTGTGTGAACCCACTGAGATATCCTGTGTGTATGTGGCTCCATCTCAGCCTCCTCCTGTCTTTCCTCATCTAAATCTATCAGCATAACCCTATATTCCCTTCTTCTTCATAAGTGTGTCTAGCTTCCCCTTAAATGCATCTATACAATTCGCTTCAACCACTCCCTGTGGCAGCGAGTTCCACATTCTGACCACTCTTTGGGTAAAGAAGTTTCTTCTGAATTCCCTATTGGATTTATTGGTGACTTTTTAAATTGTTTTTTTCATTCATCGCCTCATTGTTCCCAATACAACCACCATTACTTCACCCTAATACTATACAGCTCAAAATGCTTTCAAAGAATCATAAAGCACAGAAGGAGGCCAATCGGCTCATCGTGCCTGTGCCGGCTCTTTGAAAGAGTTATCCCGATTAGACGCACCCCTGTGTTGTTTCCCCATTGCCCTTCAGATGTCTCCTTTTCAAGTCTATATCCAATTCCCCTTTGAAAGTTACTATTGAATCTGCTTCCACCGTCCTTTCAGGCAGCACATTTCTTCCCGTTTGGAATGACAATATTTCTAATTGGGAAGCCTGGGGACTTTCACAGTTCCACCAGACATAATGCAAAGATTTCACGTCTCAATTGCTATGCTTGACTGAAATCTGATTGATGACATTGAAGGTAAACATTTTTTTCTACTATTCAATCTTGCTGATGACTGTTGCTGCTGGTCGTGACAATGAGAGATTTTTCAAGTGCCATTCAGGTCATGCACAGCCATTCATCCTCTGAGTTCTTTTTTTTCACTGTTACACAGAAACAATCTGTACTGTCAATGGAAATTTCCTTCGATTTCAAATTGTAACCTTTTTAAAATTAATCCATGCCACCTCCTTTTAATTAAGAAAGTTAGAATGATGAAACTTGGCCTGCAAGTAATCAGCGTTGGGAGCCATCTTTCAGAGTAAGACTTTACACTTGGGATTTAAGTTAGCATTTTGAAAGACCCAGGCTACTCGAGCTACCTGACTTTTGGATCCTCTGCCATAAGTGTTGGTTTGGCTGAATATTTTCCAGCCAAAATGTTGTGAAGATGCACTAGTCCATTTGGTCGATTGGACTGTGAAAGTCACTGGTCCTCAGCAAATGATGAGTAGTTGTGATCAGTGGTTTATATGTATATGTTTGAGTCCGGAACTAATTGACCCACAGTGCTTGACACAGATATTGGCTTAGCCCGGTTCTGTGCAGTTTGGTCCCTTTTTTTGACCTGGTTCCCACATCAACTCTTAGAAATTCCTTTGTTTGCTGCTAAGTGCTTCAAACAATCTCATCTTCTGTGATGGCCTTTTTTCCTGTTTGCATGAATGTGACCAGTGTTCCCTATGCTCAAAGGAGGTCACTGGAGAGGGGTCAAGGACTGAGGCGCTATGGATTATATAATCAGCTGTCTAATAGGACCCTTCCTCAGGTGTTGACATCAACAAATTGATTGATTTGGGCTTGTTTGCTCCTCTGTTTTTGCCTTGTATGTTTTCAAATCCCAGATCTTTTCATTGTGATGGAATTAAATCTTGCAATTTGTACTCCTGACATACCCAGTTCTTCAGGCAGTGAGTTCCAGACGCCCACCCCTTTCTGGGTGAAGTAATTTCCCTCATCTCTCCTAAACTTCCCCCCAATTACTTTAAATCTATGACCCCTAGTTGTTGACCCCTCTACCAAGGGAAACAGGTCCTTCCTATCCACTCTATCCAGGCCCCTCCTAATTTTATACACCTCAATCATTGTGATTTTAAGTGGTGGTATGGGGGTGGTTTCATTTAAAACACATCGAACTTTAAAACCTAAGAGAAGAGAAGTTCTCCCTGGTGTTCTGGTCAATTTTATTTCTTAATCATCATGACTAAAATAGATCATCTGGTCATTTATGATATTGCTGTTTGTGGGAGCTTGCTGTGCGCAAATGGCCTGCCGCATTTCCTACATTACAACAGTGACCACCCTTTGCAAAGTACTTTGTTGGGAGTAAAGCGCTTTGGGATGCCATGAGGCCCTGACTGGTGTTGTATAACTGCATGTTCTTTCCTTCTACACAAACACGTGTTTCAAACTGTTGGGTAGTGAGCATATGAAGCAGCTGGTGCCATAAGGGAACGGTAGCATTGTGGTAATGTTCCTGGACTAATAATCCAGATGCCTGGACAAATCATAGAATCATAGAAATTTACAGCACGGAAGGAGGCCATTTCGGCCCATCTTGTCCGCGCCGGCCGACCAAGAGCTATCCAGCCTAATCTCACTTTCCAGCACTTGGTCCATAGCCCTGTAGGTTACGGCACTTTAAATGCGCATCCAAGTATTTTAAAAATGTGGTGAGGGTTCCTGCCTCTACCGTCCTTTCAGGCTGTGAGTTGCAGACCCCCAGCACCCTCTGGGTGAAGAAATTTCCCCTCATATCTCCTCTAAACCTCCCCCCAATTATTTTAAATCTATGCCCCCTGGTTGTTTGCCCCTCTGCCAAGGGAAATCGGTCCTTCCTATCCACTCTATCCAGGCCCTTCATAATTTTATACACCTTAATAAGGTCTCCCCTCAGCCTCCTCTGTTCCAAAGAAAACAGACCCAGCATCTCCAATCTTTCCTCATAGCCAAAATTCTCCAGTCCAGGCAACATTCTTGTAGATCTCCTCTGCACCCTTTCCAGTGCAATCGCATCTTTCCTGTAATGTGGTGACCAGAACTGCACGCAGTACTCCAGCTGCGGCCTAACCAGTGTTTTATACAATTCCAGCAGAACCTCCCTGCTCTTGTATTCCATGCCTCGATGAATAAAGGCAAGTATTCCGTATATCTTCTTAACCACCATATCTACCCAGCCTGCTATGTTCAGGGATCTGTGGACCTGCACTCCAAAGTCCCTTTGTCCAGAGATGAGAGTTCAAATCCCACCATGGCAGCAGGGAAATTTAAATTCAGTTAATTAAATAAACCTGGAATAAAAGGGCTAGTATCAGTAATGGTGACCATGAAACTACTAGATTGTCATAACAACCCATCTGGTTCACTAATGTCCTTACCTTGGGAAGGAAATCTGCCGTCCTTGCCTGAACTGGACTGTATGTGACTCCAGACCCACAGCAATGTGGTTGACTCTTAACTGATCTTTGAATTGACCTTGCAAGCCACTCAAGGGTAATTCGGGATGGGCAATAAATATAAATGCTGGCCTTGCCAGCGATGCCCACATCCCGTGAACACTTTTTTTTAATGTGGTTTTCGTCCTCATACGCATTCCTGGTTTGGACCCAAAACGCTGTGACTACCCTTTGGCTGTGCTGCCTGCGATGTCCGAGCCGAGGAATGTGCAGTTCCTGTGAGCATTGGGATTGCAGAGCTTCCCAGTTGGGTCTGGCATAAAGCCCACTCCCCACGCGCGGGGTTGACTGGAAACAGGATGCATCATTAAGTGTTGATTGGATCTCTGATTGCCAGAACAAGCCGAGATTGTGTTCTATTTATTATGACTGTATTTGAAGGGGACTTGTCGATGTGATTTGCGTCCAAGTGTTGTTACCAAGCTCCGACCCACGTGCTTCCTGACAGAGGGAGGTTGTTATTGCCTGAACACTCTTGACCATCTTCTGTCAGTGAGCTTGGCACCAGCATGGTTAAAAGGTTTGAAAGTGGACAGCTCAGCCTCTTGACTGCATGCAGCCAGAACTTGCATTTATATAGCGCCTTTAGCTTAGTAAAAGATGCTTCGCAGGAGTGTAATCGGAAAAAACTGAGCCGAGGAAGAAGATATTGGAAAGTGTGAGTAAAAAGCTTGGCCACAGAAGTGGGTTTTAAGGAGGAGAAAGAGGCAGAGAGGTTTAGGGAGGGAATTCTAGTGCTTGGGGATGATGGCTGAAGGCTTGGCCAACAAGGGTGGGGTCAAGGGACTGGAGGATAGACAAGAGGCCAGACTTGGAGGAAGGTAGGAGTGTTGCAAGGCTGGAGATCACAGTGATGGGGAGGGGGTGGTGCCATGGAGGGATTTGAACACCAGGATGAAAAAGACTTGAGGTAGAAAATCATATCCGTCAAGTCTTGCCCATGAATGAAACCTATTTTGGTGCAGGTCATCCTCAAGATAAGCCAAACTCCCTATCTTCAAGTGTGTGAAATCTGTGCCACCCTTGGAACATAAGAACATAAGAATTAGGGGCAAGAGTAGGCCGTACTGCCCCTCGAACCTGCTCCACCATTCAATGGCTGATCACTTTCCCGCCCAGATCTCCATATCCCTTGATTTCCCCTAGAGTTGCTGATAATAAAAGTCACTCCTAATGTTTCTGCTATTTTGACAGCTCTGATGTGTATATTTTTTAAACGCTGTTGTATAAACTTTGTTCTAAGATTTATCATGTGTCTATCTGGTGCCTTTGGACATTATCTTCTGCTATTTACTAGTGGTTTGAGAATGCATTTTTAGAACTGAAAAGCGGCAGGAAGGAAGGAATTTTGTGATCGCTGTCACCAGTTGTGAGATTCTCCATTTACCTGACACGCATCATGCAAAACTCTTCACTTGACAACAATATCCTTCTGTTGACATTTTGGGGTGGAGTTTGCATGAGTTTGCGCTAGTTTTAACAGCGCAATTGGCCAAGCAAGCGCAGAAGAACGGGGAATTTTAAATGTCGGTTACGTCAAGCGTAAATTGAGATTCTGTGATCTTTAACGCTGCTTTAAAAATCAATTCGCCCGAAACTGGCCACACCCCCACATCGAAGTATTGAGGGGGTGACAAGTTTCCACCGATTGCAGCCATTTGAGGAGACTCTTGTTTTCTTAGTTACATATTTAAAAACTATTTACTTTACTAAGAGAATGACTAGTGTACACCAATGAAACTAGTAAATTGTTCAGTATAGCTTTTTTTGGAATTTTCACTGATTTAGAATAAGGTTACTCACGGGTGGAGGACGAGACACTCTGGTTAAACGTGCTTTTTTTGTGTTAAACCCAGTTTCAGCTGTATTTGTGAAACTGCACCAGGTTATCACTCTTAATTATATCCAGGAATATTTTTAATGCAAACAAAAATTAAACGGAGTGATCAGCCATGATCTTATTGAATGGTGGTGCAGGTTCGAAGGGCCGAATGGCCTACTCCTGCACCTATTTTCTATGTTTCTATTACACTGACTGACTGCGCTGGTTCAGGGGTGTTTGGTGATTATGCAAATGAATTTTAGCGGATACTTGAACTGCACCTAATTTGTGCCCGAAGTGGAACTTAATCCCTTTGTGTTTCTTTAGGTGTAACACAACCTGCGAGTGTTCGGTCTGTAAAGGATGCTAAACTACTGCTTGCACAGTGTGCTGGCTTGCTTGCAAATTATGTTTGACATAGAAAAGTGGAATGTTGTGTACGTGGGCAGGTTTAATGCTAAATATAAATACACCTTGCAGGGAACGGTATTGAAGCCAGTAGTGGAAAGAAGCAGAACTAGGTTGGATGTTGGGCAGTACTTCTTTTGCCAGAGAATAGAAGACCTGTGGAAGAGGTTGCCAATCTATATGGTGAACACTGATTAGCCGAATACCTTCAAGAGCTCTGGACCAGTTTCTGGCTGGGGAGGAGGTCATTTAGTACATGAGTTAGGTACTCTGTAATTCAGATCAGTGTCCAGTGTCTCTTTTGAAGTTTTAAATGGCGGCTACTTATTCTGAGACTATGTCCCCTAGTTTTAGTTTCCCCTATGAGTGGAAATATCCTCTTTGCATCACCTTGTCGAGCCCCCTCATTATCTTGTATGTTTCAATAAGATCACCTGTGATTCTTCTGAACTCCAATGAGTATAGGCCCAACCTACTCAACCTATCATCAAAAGTCAAACCTTCATCTCCTGAATCAACCTAGTGAACCTTCTCTGAACAGCCTCCAATGCAAGTATATCCTTCCTTAACTACGGAGTCTAAAACTCTACGCAGTACTCTAGGTGTGGCCTCACCAATACCCTGTACAATTGTAGCAGGACTTCTCTGCTTTTATACTCTATCCCCCTTGCAATAAAGGCCAACATTCAATTTGCCTTCCTGATTACTTGCTGTACCTGCATACCTACTTTTTATGTTTCATGCACAAGGACCCCCAGGTCCCTCTAAGGCAGCACTTTGCAATGTTTCTCCATTTAAATTATAATTTGCTTTTCTATTTTTTTCTGCCAAAGTGGATAACCTCACCTTTTCCCACATTATACTCCATCTGCCAAATTTTTGCCCACTCACTTAGCCGGTCTATATCCCTCTTGTGATCTTTTGTGTCCTCCTCACAATTTGCTTTACCACCCATCTTTCTATCATCAGCAAACTTGGCTACATTACACTTGGTCCCTTCATCCAAATCATTAATATAGATTGTAAATATTTGAGGCCCCAGCATCGATCCCTGCGGCATCCCACTAGTTACTGTTTGCCAACCGGCAAATTACCCATTTATCCCAACTCTCTTGGTTAGTCAATCCTCTATCATTGCTAATATATTACCTCCAAACCTGTGAACTTTTATCTTGTGCAGCAACCTTTTATATGGCACCTTATCGCAAGTCTTTTGGAAATCCAAATACACCACATCCACTGGTTCCCCCTTATCCACCCTGCTCGTTATAATCCTCAAAAAAACTCCAGCAAATTTGTCAAACAGGATTTCCCTTTCATAAAACCATGCTGACTCTGCTTGATTGAATCATGCTTTTCCAAATGTCCCGCTACTGCTTCCTTAATAATGGACTCCAGCATTTTCCCAACGACAGATGTTAGGCTAACTGGTCTATATTTTCCTGCTTTCTGTCTGCCTCCTTTTTTAAAATAGGGGCGTTACATTTGCGGTTTTCCAATCGGCTGGGACCTCCCCAGAATCCGGGGAATTTTGGTAGATTACAACCAATGCATCCACTATCTCTGCAGCCACTTCTTTTAAGACCCTTGGATGCAAGCCATCAGGTTCAGGGGACTTGTCCGCCTTAGTCCCATTATTTTACCAAGTGCTACTTCTTTAGTGATTGTATTGAGTTCCTCCCTCTTTTTAGCCCCTTGGTTATCCACTATTGGGATATTTTTAGTGTCCACTACTGTGAAGACCCTGCCATTTCCCCGTTTCCCATTATTAATTCCCCAGCCTCATCCTTTAGGGGACCAACATTTACTTTAGCCACTCTTTTCCTTTTTATGTACCTGTAGAAACACTGACCACATCCTCGCACTGACATTACATTTTTCCCAACTTAAAGTCCCCGATATTAACGCCAGGTGGAATCCCTGCTCGAGCCTGAGTTAAAATTACAGTCGGGTCTCAATGATTATATCGGGCCATAAAAACAGAAAATGCTGGAAATCTCAACAGGTCAGGGGTCATCTGCGGGGAGAAACAATTAACGTTTCAGGTCGATGACCCTTTGTCAGAACGTTCAGAGTTAACCGGGCCTGAATTTATATTTACATTTATATTTACGAAAAGATGCGGAGAAGATGTTTCCACTGATGGGGGAGACTAGAACTAGAGGGCATGATCTTAGAATAAGGGACCGCCCATTTAAAACACAGATGAGGAGAAATTTCTTCTGAGTTGTAAATCTGTGGAATTCGCTGTCCCAAAGAGCTGTGGAAGCTGGGACATTGAATACATTTAAGACAGAATAAGACAGTTTCTTAAACGATAAGGGGTTATGGGGCGCGGGCAGGGAAGTGCAGTTGAGGCCAAGATCAGATCAGCCATGATCTTATTGAATGGCGGAGCAGGCTCGAGGGGCCGTATGGCCTACTCCTATTTCTTATGTACTTATGTAGGATGAGTAGAAGCTGTTGGTGAGTGCCCTAGATTGACTTGCCCATCACTTCTAGCTTCTATATATAGAAGCATATGGGACCCCAACTATTTACAATCTATATTAACGACTTGGAGGAAGGGATTGAGTGTAACATAGCCAAGTTTGCCGACGATACAAAGATGGGAGGAAAAGCAATGTGTGAGGAGGACACAAAACCTACAAAAGGACATAAGAAGGCTAAGTGAGTGGGCAAAAATTTGGCAGATGGAGTATCATGTTGGAAAGTGTGAGGTCATGCACTTTGGCAGAAAAAAAATCAAAGAGCAAGTTATTATTTAAATGGAGAAAGATTGCAAAGTGCTGCAGTACAGCAGGACCTGGGGGTCCTTGTGCATGAAACACAAAAGGATAGCATGCAGGTACAGCAAGTGATCAAGAAGGCCAATGGAATCTTGGCTTTTATTGAACAGGGGATGGAGTATAAAAGTAGCGAAGTCTTGCTACAGCTGTACAGGGTATTTGTGAGGCCACACCTGGAATACTGCGTGCAGTTTTAGTTTCCATATTTACGAAATTTGGAGGCAGTTCAGAGGAGGTTCATAAGGTTGATTCCAGAGATGAGAGGGTTAACTTATGAGGAAAGGTTGAGTAGGTTGGGCCTCTACTCATTGGAATTCAGAAGAATGAGAGGTGATCTTATCGAAACGTATAAGATTATGAGGGGGCTTGACAAGGTGGATGCAGAGAGGATATTTCCACTGATTGGGGAGACTAGAACTAGAGGGCATAATCTTAGAATAAGGGGCTGTCCATTTAAAACAGAAATGAGGAGAAATTTCTTCTCTTAGTGTTGTGAATCTGTGGAATTTGCTGCCTCAGAGCTGTGGAAGCTGGGACATTGAATAAATTTAAGACCGAAATAGACAATTTCTTAAACAATAAGGAAATAAGGGATTATGGAGAATGGGCAGGGTAGTGGAGCTGAGTCCATGATTGGATCAGCCATGATCATATTAAATGGGGGAGCAGGCTCGACGGGCTGTAAGACCTGCTCCTGCTCTTATTTCTTATGTTATCGCTCTATCCGCAGGAGCTGACTGTATGCTCGCACTCTATACTTAACGTTGTGCTGAAATAGCAGCACAGAGCTGTTAATATTGCTTCAGTTCCCTCTGTAGCAGACAGCGTGTCTAAACAAGTTCTGCTGTCATTAGCAATTGCGTATCGTATCTGTTTCTTTGCTGCGTGTTCTGTATGTTGAAACTATTTGCCGATATTCTCGCCGCTCTTGGCCCTACAATACCAATCATCATCATCATAGGCAGTCCCTCAAAATCGAGGAAGACTTGCTTCCACTTTAAAATTGAGTTCTCAGGTGACTGAACAGTCTAATACGAGAATTACAGTCTTCGTCACGGGTAGGACAGATTGTGGTTGAAGGAAAGGGCCGGTAGGTAGTCTGGTTTTCCGTACGCTCCTTCCGCTGCCTGCGCTTGATTTCTGCATGCTCTCAGCGACGAGATTTGAGGTCAACAAGGCGTCAGTAGGATCTGCTCTGATCTTGTTCCAGTTATAATGATGAAGACTCCCTTCACCAGCAGACCAGTAACTGACACCACCTAATGTCCTCGGGATACTGACCCATTGACCTGTTTTAGTCGATCCTCCTGTATCGCTGTTTGTCTCTGTACCGCATTCCCCAGGGAGCTGCCTCATTTTAAGAATGCATGAAATCATTCCATGAAATTGGCTCTATTTGGGCAATTTCCTTCTGGAGAGGCCAGGCTTGTTCTGATCTCTACGATTATCGCATGTCATGGGATGATGTTGAAGCCACTTCACAGTGCAATGCAGTCGTGTTATCACTGAACTGACCGGTCAGAGTGTTCCTTGCTGCTGACTCCATTTCCCACCTGGATTGCTCACTCACAGGCCCTCACCAGCCGTTGTGTCCCGCTCTGTCCCAAACGGTATTACTTCCGCCACTGTGGCAACATTCGCTTACCCCCTCGCACTACCGCCTCTCCCCCTCCCACCGCCCACCTCCCTTCCATTGCGATCACGACGCGAGGCTGCACCAGATCCAGAGTTAATTTCCGGAATGCCCTCCTTGTTGGCCTTCAGCCTCCATCAACATCTAGCTGCTTCACTCCTCGCTGACCTGCATTGCTTCCTTATTACTCTGGGATCTCCCTCCATAAGGATGCCCCATCCTGAGCTCTATGTTCCTCTAACTGGCCACCTGACTGCCAGCCGTAGCTCGGTGGCTAGCGCTCTGGCCCGAGTCAGAAGGTTGTGGGTTCAGGTCCCACTCCGGAGACTTGAGCACAAAAATCTAGGTTGACATTCCAGCCAGTGTTGGTCTGTCCTTCTCTCTTTCTCCTCTATTAACTAAATGTGGTACAATTGACCTGGTGAGCTGCTATTTTGATTGTGTATTGTACGAGTCACATTGTGTTGGCACAGGAAACCGTCCTCATTCTGTATCTGTATGTGGTGCTAATGTAATAATCTAACTATTTAAATCATATAGTTGGACCAATTGATTGATCAAAGGTGGGAAGCGAGACAGCCAAGAGAAATATTTGACTGAAAAGAGATGGGGAAGGGGGTGTGGTCTCAGAAATTTTAACTTGTATCTTGAACAACTTGTTTGCTTTTCTATCCAACCATTATGGTTGGTTTTGTACCATTTGAATATCACTATTTTAACAGTTTAGGACCATTAGACAGACCGTACAGAGCAGCTGAAATCCAATCAGGAGTTGATGAAGAGCCAAAGATCCAGCTGTTTGCAATGATCCAAGAAAGGAGTCACCCTAAACTTGCTGTACTGTAGATGATAAATTGCTCATCTTGCATAAACCTCCCATCTGGTCTCGCATTCTTGTAGCAGATGAGGTGGCAACGCTGACTTTCATTTCAGGGCAATGTGTTTGCTTGGGTTTTGCTGTTTGGAGAAGTGCCAAAATGCATTGTTTATATTCCAAGGAAAATATTATCTTGTAATCTGTTGAACAGCTGCAATTATAATGACTGTATCTCGTGTGGAAAGCTCCCCGGTTTATCCGGGAGCAATGACGTGCATGTATATTGTGCCTTTAGCATCGAAAAACGACCCGAGGCGCAATCAGACATAAAATGGACGCCGAGCCTGAGGAGGGGGTGACCAGAAGGTTGGTGAATTGTAAGGAGTTTTTTAAAGGAGGTAGAGGGAGGTTCAGAGAGTCTTATCGTGCATCTTCTTGAGGTAGTTTTGGATTTGCTTCAGTGAAAAGTTGCAGGATTTGATATGTTCTGTGCCAAATCTTCTGTCTCCACTGAATTTTCTCCCTTTTTTTTCTTGCCGCTGAAAGTGCTGACTCTTGGTTCGGAGAATGGTTCTACAGTTACCGGCAGCACTCCAACCAACTAAGCGGTCGCTCTTGGCTTGAAGGAAGCTAGTGGCGATTGCCAAGAAACTTATTCATCGTGGTGGTGGTGGGGGAAGGGGGGCTTTGCAGCGAAGCCGGATGAGTCAGTGGGACTGTATTTTAAAGCTCAGTAATGTTGCTGGACTATCCACTTCCCCAATCTCAACAATTCTATCTTTCACCATTAGGGTCCCAACTCTACCAGGGCTTGAACTTTCTTCCAGTGAGTAATCAGAGCTTATCAAAGTTTTAGTTGGCTCTTAAAATGCTTTCCCCTCCTGACACTGCATGAATATTAGTGACTGACTGAGGATAATGTCCACAGAAAGCAGGCGAGTGCAAATATTTACTTGTACTTTCAATTTAGTATTCAGGCTGAGCGACCGAAATTTGGAGTTCCGAAATTTGGAATGTTCAGGAATCCGGACACGGGGCCAATTCCGAAATCCAGACTCGGCCACTCCGCCTCTGCCGCCTGACCTACCTTCGCCTCGCCCCCTCTCCTCAACCGGCCGCCCGCTCGACCTCCAGCCGCTTGCCCGACCACGCCCCGCACCTCGGCTGCCCAACACGCCCCCCCCCCCTTCCCCTCCCCTACCTATCTCGGCCCAGGCAAAGACGTTCTGAAATCCGGAAATACCCGAAATCCGGAACGGCCTCGGTCCCAAGGTTCCGAATTTTGGATGCTCCACCTGCACTGTATTCACTGCTCACAATGCGGCAGTCTCTACATTGGGGGACCAAACGCAGATTGGGTGACCGCTTTGCAGAACACCTCCGTTCAGTCTGTAAGCGTGACCCGAGCTTCTGGTCGTCTGCCACTTTAATTCTCCATCCACTCCCACTCTGACCTCTCTGTCCTCTGCCTCCTACACTGTTCCAACAAAGCTCAACACACAAGCTCGAGGAACAGCACCTCATCTTTTGTTTAGGTACTTTATAGCCTTCTGGACTTGACAACGAATTGAACAATTTCAGACCATAACCTCTACCCTTATCTTTTTCCTATTTTTTTTTTATATATATGTCCCTTTTTTCTCTCTCTTCCCCCATGGCAGCTGGTGATCATTCCACCATTCACACCCTATCTAGACTCACCTTTTGTTTCTTAACTTGTGCCATTACCATCTCATTTTTGTCCATCATCCCTTTTGTCTCTTAATCTCTTCTGCCTTCCACCCCATTACAGACCTTCTCTTTTGTTCTTCTCTCCCCTCCCCCTTTCACTGCCCCTGCACTTCCTTAAGAATCTGTTACATCTCAAACTTTTCCAGCTCTGTCGAAGGGTCACAGCCCTGAAACGTTAACTGTTTCTCTGGCAAAAACAGGGAGGCGGAATATTATCTGAATGGTGACAGATTAAGAAAAGGGGAGGTGCAATGAGATCTGGGTGTCATGGTACATCAGTCATTGAAAGTTGGCATGCAGGTACAGCAGGCGGTGAAGAAAGCAAATGGCATGTTGGCCTTCATAGCTAGGGGATTTGAATATAGGAGCAGGGAGGTCTTACTGCAGTTGTACAGGGGCTTGGTGAGACCACACCTTGAGTATTGTGTGCAGTTTTGTTCTCCTAATCTGAGGAAGGACATTCTTGCTAATGAGGGAGTGCAGCGAAGGTTCACCAGACTGATTCCCGGGATGGCAGGACTGACATAAGAAGAAAGACTGAATCGACTCGGCTTATATTCACTGGAATTTAGAAGAATGAGAGGAGATCTCATAGAAACATATAAAATTCTGATGGGGTTGGACAGGTTAGATGCAGGAAGAATGTTCCCGATGTTTGGGAAGTCCAGAACCAGGGATCACAGTCTGAGGATAAGGGGTAAGCCATTTAGGACCGAAATGAGGAGAAACTTCTTCACTCAGAGAATTGTGAACCTGTGGAATTCTCTACCACAGAAAGTTGTTGAGACCAGTTTGTTAGATATATTCAAAAAGGAGTTAGATGTGGCCCTTATGGGATCAAGAGGTATGGAGAGAAAGCAGGAATGGGGTACTGAAGTTCCATGATCAGCCATGATCATATTGAATGGTGGTGCAGGCTCAAAGGGCTGAATGGCCTACTCCTGCACATATTTTCTTTGTTTCTATGTTTCTCCACAGGCGCTGCTTGTCCTGCTGAGATTTGCAGCATTTTCTGTTTTTATTTCAGATTCCGGCATCTGCAGTATTTTGCTATCGTGTTGATGTGTGGAGCAAATCTTTTTGACATGGAGCTATGCGTTGCCAAAAAGTTGTACTCCCACTGATTTTAATCCTGAAGGCTCTTCAGTGTTTCAATAGGCCTCATCCTCTCAAAATATCTTCAACGCTTTCCTAAAAACATTGGGGGTAATTGTTTTAACCTCGCCCAAAGTCAGTGGCGGGTAAAATCGGGCAGGTTGTAAAACCGCTGGCCAATCTGATCCCATCAGTCTTGGGGCAGGAGAGTTAGATTAAAATGACTCTCCCGTTGACTAGGATATGGCTCCGCAGATGACGGAAGGTTTTGAGTTCACACCGTACAGCAGGCGGCGAGCACATAATCTAGCCAGCCTCTTCAGTGCAGTGCCAAGGGTGCATGCTTCCTCAGAAGTGCCATCTTTTGGGTGAGACATTAATGTCCACCTGGACAGGCAGATGTTGGTTTGAAGATTCCCAAGGCGCTATTTGCAGAAGAATAGGGGATGTCATGACTGCTTTCCTCTTTCAAGCAACACCCCGAAGCTCAGATTAACTTGTCACGCATCTCCTAATTGTTTGTGGGATCTTGCTGTGTTCATATTGACTGTTGCATTCATACTTGCTGACCCGTGTCAGCTTGTCTGTGTTTTTGCAAGGAATGTAGAGGGGGTGCAACAAAGATTCCCCAGATTGATTCCTGGGATGAGAGGGTTGTCCTGTGAGGACAGATTGAATAGAATGAGCCGGTCCTCTCTCGAGTTGGGAAAAATGAGAGGTGATCTCATTGAAAGATACAAGATTCTGAGAGGGATTGACAGGGTAGAAGCTGTTTCCCCTAACTGGAAAGTCTAAAACTAGGGGGCATAGACTTGGGGGTAAGGGGTCAGCCATTTTGGACTGAGATGAGGGGAAATTTCTTCACTCAAAGGGTTGTGAATCTTTGGAATTCTCTACCCCAAAGGGCTGTGGGTGCCCAGTTGTAGAGCATATTCAAGACTGAGATCGATAGACTTTTGGACTCTTCGAGTATCAAGGGATAGGGGGATTGGGTGGGAAAGTGGAGTTGAGGTTGAAGATCAGCCATGATATTGAATCAGGCTCGAGGGGCCGTATGGCCTAGTCCTACTCCTAATAATTAAGCTTTTTTTGTTTCTACTGGTATAGGAGGTAGTCTGTATCAAACAATCTGATGGTTTGGAGGTGTCTGAATTAGCTGGGTTCCAGTTGTATCCTTCAACCTCAGCTGTTATTTTCTTCCCAAAGTTACAAACAACAAATACATTTCTAAAAGGCAGCTTCATAGAAACCTTTTACTTTCCTCAAATGGAACTTTCTGGGGAATGCCTGAGTCTTTGCCAAATGTGACTGTTTGTTTGTTTTCCTCAAAACTGGCTGCAACTGAGCTAAGTTGGGTGTTCTCTGACTTTATTTGCGAATTACTTGCCCTGTACTTGCAAATAATAGGAGCAGAGTTCGGAGTGTTTAATGTGTTTTATAAAACAAAATACACTGAGACTCACACTCGGATTTAGTCGACTTTGAAACGGCACTAAGTGCAGCAAATCAAAATGTTTGGGTGGGGCATGCTTGAATTCTCATGCCTGCAGAATTCGCTTGCCCTTCAGTACTTTCTAAATCGTCACGTGTGGTTTTGTGTACTGAGATAAAAGGAAAGGTTGTAACTTCTAGAAATCCAAAATAAAACCAGAAATTGTTGGAAATACGCAGCATCTGTAAAAAGAGCAGTTGTGATGTTCTGGGTGTGTACCCTTCGTCAGTAGTGGGATGGTGGGTGTACCTGCAGCGTTAAGTGATGGCAAGCCTGTTTCTCTCAGCACTTTCAGTCCAACTCCTTGTGCTCACCTGACATGGATCTGTATTCGGAGTCGTTTTGAGGGCAGCGTTAGCTTTTTAAAAAAAAAGAAGTTGTTAATCAGCTTTTGATCGTATTTTAGGTTCAAGTGTCACATCTAGTGTCAGCTGTGGCTCAGTGGATAGCACACTCGCCTCTGAGTCAGAAGGTTGTGGGTTTAAGTCCCACTCCAGGAACTTGAGCACATTAATCCAGGCTGACACTCCAGTGCCGTGCTGACGGAGTACTGCATTGTTGGAGGTGCCGTCTTTCGGATGAGCCGTTAAACCGAGTCTGCTCTCTCAGGTGGACACAAAAGATCTCATGGCACTATTTCAAAGAAGAACAGAAGTGTTATCCCCGGTGTCCTGGCCAATATTTATCCCTCAATCAACATAACACAAAAATCTGGTCATTATCACATTGCTGTTTGTGGGAGCTTGCTGTGCGCAAGTTGGTTGCCATGTTTCCCAAATTACAACAGTGACTGCACTCCAGAAATACTTCATTGGCTGTAAAGCACTTTGAGACGACTGGTGGTCGTGAAAGGCGCTCTATAAATGAAAGTCTTTCTGTAGGTTGGCATGTGTATGCATTGTCTATGTCACAACAGTAACTGCACTTTGTGTAAAGTTTCTCTGTCATATGATAAGGAATTGTATAAATCCAAGCCTTTCTCCTTTTAGTATTACTGGCGATCATTAATTTAAAAAATGACACTGATATACATCTGTCCAGATGATAAAGGTTTTAGTGCATTAAGGCTGTATTTTGTTTGTCTCAAGTTCAGTTCAATTCCAAGAGCCAATACTGATATAAATTACTCCTTGACACAAATGTACTTTCCCACTGTTAACCGATCTAGGCATATAAATTGTTCCTGCACCACATTCTATTAAATTTATTGACCTGTTGTAGCATAGTAAACTAACCAATGTTCCCACTGAAATCGGTATTGGGAGATAAGTACATTAGGGAAGTTAGATGACTTGTTTTATGACCTGGACTATATCGCACAGCAGCTTCTGGCATCCGCACAAATGCAATAAAATGCGGAAATCAGGAAGTTGCATTCCGAGTTGCCAAGCTTCTCCATAAGCTTCGCCACGCCAGTTCTGTGCCGAGAGATTTGGCATTGAAACAGATGAAGGTCATGAAGTTGCGGTACTTGCCCACTAAACACGGCAGACAAAATTTAGGGCTTGCCCATTCATCTGTAAGTGAATTTTTAACGGCACAATAAGTCTTAATTACTACAAAATAATCTTTCTGGCACTGAAAATGCACTTTTACAAGTGTGGAGACTCATTCCTTCAGAGTTTAAATTATTGTTGGAGATTTCAGAGTTTAAAAATTAAAATAAAATCTATAATTTCTTTATCACTTTTATCTCTCTCTTAATTCCATCTTTCTTTCCCCTCTCTTAATTTGCTTTCTGTACATGATTTTACATTGAATTAAATATTCTAATTTGTACTTCCTGGTTTAGACTCTGCATATCTCACTGAGGATTCTTCAGTCTGATTGGTTGAAGAGACGCGCTGTTGCTTGCTCTGCTCACACATGCCACCGATCCCCTGTAAAGGGTGCCGCACTGAAATGGCTTTCTAATTACCCTAATTTGCCATGCAAAGCTCGCTAAAAGTCTGTGGGCAGCAGTAAGCACAATGAGTTCCTTCGCCACTGACTGCAAAATCCGGGCTGTTGTTGCATCGATTGAGCTGTGGCGGGTAGAGGACAAAGTAATTTCAAAAGAAATGTCGTTTTCTTTGTTGCACAATTTTGTGGGGAGAATAATTTTCCCAGATTGTTACAAGGCTTGGAGCGACATTGACAATCGTCACTATAGATTTTGCATGCCAGATGCCAAGGCTTAACTGGTGTTCCCACGCAACCCAAAATGCACACGGTCACCCTTTGCAAAGAGCGAGTGACATTTTTGTGTTGTATTTTATTTGAAATCCATAAATCCTCCAAAATTACTTTGAAAGGTGGCGGTCTTGTAATCCTTTAATTGAGACGGTTTCAAAAAGTGCCTGGATTACTTGATCCGTTCCTTGTTTTATTTTTCACTGAAATAAAATAAACTTTGGTCCTTTTTTTCCCCCTTCCTCCCCCGCCCGGTCCCCACCCCCACTCTTTCTTTCCTCCAACCACCAACTGTGGACATAAACCCCTCAGAGCACCAGTCCTCTTGACAACCCTCTGAAATTGTTTGCAAATGTGGCGGCAGTATTGCACGCATACTATGAGAATGGTATTAGACACTGAGGTTGCGATTGTGCTGTATGTGCCTCGGTGGGGGACAAACTGCATGGCCATCACAGACCAATCAGTGGCATAAAACCCCTCCCGAGGTACACCATGAAAAAGTTGCATTGGCACTTGGGAAAGCAGGAGGCCTGAACTTGTGCCCCAGCACCATACAAACCCTGACTGAACTCTACTGACCCTTCTGGACCCCCACTGAGGGCACAGCGATAAAAAAAGTTCAATTGAGTGTCTTTGCCTGAATCGGAACTGTCTCTTATCCTGTCTAAACAGTCTATCATTAGTGAGTGGAGAATGAGTAAGATAATTACATATTCGCTGATAACACCACTACCCTTTTCTTGTAGTTCACTCTCCGGAGATCCTAAGGGATTGATAAACTTGTGATATCCTCTTAACATTTTGTAAACTAAAATTTTCACATTTTGCACCAGATCTTCGAACTACTGTAACAAAGGTGAACCTGCTAAAGTGTCCAATAGGAAAAGGCTAACTGGTCTCATACAGTCGCAATGCCTCGTGCGTTACGATACAGGCACTCCCTACCCATCTTGGAGCCATGTCCTCTCCTGGGAGAGGTGGGAAAAAACAAATACGTACCCAAGCCAATTGGGGTGAAAAATCAAAGATTTCTCCGCACATTTTAGGCAATCAAAACCGGTCCAGGAGGTCACACTAATCCTGAATTACAGAGTATTAGACAATGGTGTCCTCTCCTGTCTCCCTGCCCCACGGTTTGGTACACTCATTGTCCAGTCCTTTTACCCCAGAGCCTGGTTTTCTCCTACATTCCCCAGAGGCTCTAATAATTAATCTGCCATGCACATTCTTCCTCCTTGCTCTCCATTGATTGGTGGTGCACATCATGTTCTGGGCAAAATGGTCCCTCCTGTTTCACGGGGATTGGATGATTTTGGCTGCCAGCCAATATTGGTCACTTTGAAATGGAGAACAATGGCGTGTCATGCTACCCACAAACCCCTGCGTGCCAGAAACCCTTCCATCCATGTCAGCCGGAGCCAGTCGAGCTATTTTAGTAGAGGCCATGTGAGCTGTGTGAACGGGTTGAGAAAACTCATCGCCCACTCAAAAAGCAGATGGTTTACAACTATACTCTCTCAGGTGGGTTTAAAAGATCCCACGGCACTATTTGAAGAAGATTAGGGTAGTTCCACCCCCTCCCATGTCCTGGCCAATATTTATCTCTCAACCAACATGAAAATAAGACCGATGATGTGCTCATTATCTCATTGCAGTTTGTGGGAGTTTGTTGTGCACAAATTGGCTGCCACTTTCCCTATATTCCAGCAGTGCCTATAATTTGCTGGGCCTTGAGGGGAGCGGGGGAGTGGGACTAATTGGACAGCTCTTTCAAAGAACAGGCACGGCAGGCTGAATGGCCTCCTTATGTGCTGTATCATTCTATGATTTTCTGTAACTCTATGATCGAGATAACTAACACCGCCAATTTCCACCTCCGTAACATGGCCTTTGCTGTCTCCGCCCTTGCCTTCGCTCATCTGCAGCTAAAGCACTCACCCATGCCTTTGTTACCTCCAGACTTGACTGTTCCAACGCACTCCTGGCTGGCCTTCCACATTCTAACCTATGTAAACTTGAGGTAATCCAAAACTCACACCGAGTCCCGCTCACCCATCACCCCTGTGCTCGCTGACCTTCATTGGCTCCCGGTTAAGCAACGTCTTAATTTCAAAATTCTTATCCTTGTTTTCAAATAACTCCATGGCCTTGCCCCCTCTCCATCTCTGTAATTTCCTCCAGCCCCACAAGCCCCCTCCCCCCCCAAAAAAATATGTGCGCTCCTCTAATTCTGGCCTCTTGAGCATTCCTGATTTTATTCGCTCAACCATTGGTGGTCGTGCCTTCAGCTGTCAAGGCCCCAAACTCTGGAATTCCCTTCCTAAACCTCTCTAGCTCTTTTTCCTCCTTTTAGGATGCTCCTTAAAACCTGCCCTTTTGGTCACCTGGCCCAATTTCTCCTTGTGTGGCTCGGTGTCAATTTTTTTCTCTCTCATAATACTCCTGTGAAGCTCCTTGGGTCGTTTTACTACGTTAAAGGTGCTATATAAATGCAAGTTGTTGTTTTTGATTCTCTATAATTCGATGACTTCTAAAGTGCTTAATTGGCTGTAAACACTTTTGGATGTTCTGAGATTGTGAAAGCTGCTATATAACTGCAAGTGCTTTTTATTTCTCGCGTGCTTTCGTTTTTTTTCTATTATACAACTGATGTAATTTTGGGTTTAGCTAGTCATATGTGAGGCCCACAGGGTCTCAGTTTTCACAGGGAAAAACAAACTTGCTTGTGGGATGTCATCCCAAAACATTAACAAAAATTCCTGAAATTGATGGAATGAAAAGGAATTTAAATTATTCAAATGCCTTGAAGTGGTTGGTGGCTCTCTCCTTGGGCCTTTTTCACGGCTGATTTTCAGTTGTATCCCGTTCTCTTCAATTGTCAGTTTTTCTGAATGTTGTAGTTTGGCATGTGGGAGCATTAGTAATACCATGACCAAACTTGTTGTCACCCATCTTTATGACTCCGGTGTTCATTTTCTTTCCCTCTGCAAAGCCCCTTGGGGCGGTTTTCTATGTTAAAGGCACTGTATAAATGTAAGGAAATGAGGACCAGCAAGCACGAGTTCATTGTTTGCAGTAGCATGAACTGAACAACAACAGCTTATATTTATATAGCGCCTTTAACATGGTGAAACGTCCAAGTGGCTTCACAGGAGTATTATAAGATAAAGCACTTGACACCGAGCCGCATAAGTAGAAATTAGCGCAGGTGACCAAAAGCTTGGCCAAAGAGGTAGGTTTTAAGGAACGTCTTGAAAGGAGGAAAGAGAGGTGGAGAGGTTTAGTCAGGGAGTTCCAGAGCTTGGGGCCGAGGCAACAGAAGGCACGGCCGCCGATGGTTGAGCGATCATAATCAGGGATGCTTAAGAGCACAGAATTGGAGAGTGCAGACTTCTTGGGGGGGCTGAAGTAGATGGGGGGGGGGGGGTGGCGGGAGAGTGGGGGGGGGGGGGAAGGAGAAGGAGAGGCCATGGAGGGTTTTGAAAATAAGGATGAGAATTTTGAAATCGAGGCATTGCTTAACTGGGACTCAATGTAGGTCAGCGAGCACAGGGTGATGGGTGAGTGGGATTTGGCAGCCCATGTCCTAACTCTCACCAAGTTTTGGATCACCTCTAGATTATGTAGGGTAGAATATGGGAGGCCAGCTAGGAGTGCGGTGAAATAGTCAAGTCTAGAGGTAACAAAGACATGGATGAGTGCTTCAGCAGCGGATGAGCTGAGGCGGGGTGGAGACGGGTGATGTTACGGAGGTAGAGATAGGTGAACAAACCAGCATTGGCATGGCAATAAGTGGTGCCAATTCTAATTTGAATTTTTTAACACTTTGATAGAGGAGGAAGGTTCTCCTCTGCCTTTGGTTGGGTTCACAGGGCACGGCACAATCCCAGGTGCTAGAACTCCCATGAGCTGGTACTGTAGGTGTCGGAGGATTTCTTTGCTGCAACATCCCTAAGTTTGTTTTATGTATTCATTTGTGGGATGTGGGCATCACTGGCTGGGCCAGCATTTATTGCCCATCCCTAATTGCCCTTGAGAAGGTGGTGGTGAGCTGCCTTCTTGAACCGCTGCAGTCCGTGTGGTGTAGGTACTCCCGCAGTGCTGTTAGGGAGGAGCTCCTGGATTTTGATCCAGTAACGATGAAGGAACAGCGATATATTTCCAAGTTAGAATGGGGTGTGACTTGGAAGGGAGCTTGGAGATCGTTGTGTTCCCATGTGCCTGCTGCCCTTGTCCTTCAAGGTGGTAGAGATTGCAGGTTTGGGAGGTGCAACACTTTTTTGGGGGTTTTCCATGCCAGCTATTCATTTGCTTTGAAAAGTCAGCCCTGGCTGTGGTATGTTGGTGAAGAGAATGCAAGCTGCAGAAAACACGAAAGTACTTGCCAGCTTGATTTTCTGTTATTAAAAAGAAGAGTAAATGAGGAAAATAAACAGTAAGTCAGTCAGCTTCTGAAAGAAGACAAGGTGGGTTAACATTATGGATGTAGACTGCACATCAGAACTAAATGTGGGATGTTTTTCTAAGTTAAAGGCGCTGTAAAAATGCACGTTGCTGTTGTATCTGCACCAGAAATGTTGACCAGCTTTGATCTCCTCCTGAATTTCAGTTTTGAATTTATTGGCAGTTGTAGCAAAATAAGCTCAAAAACAAGTCACTTTTTTAAATTGTGAAAGCGAGGTGAAAGCCCAAGGCCCCTAGGTTGGGGAAAGAAATCTCTAACTACATGGGGGAAGTAGAGAAAGAAACAACTTGCATTTCTGTAGCGCCATTCACGACCTCGAGGCGTCCCAAAGCGCGTCACACCCAATGAAATGCTTTTGGAGCGTTGTCACTGTTGTAATGTGGGAAACGCAGCAGCCAATTTGCACACCGCAAGCTCCCACAAACAGCAATGTGATAATGGCCAGATAATCTGTTTTTAGTGATGTTGGTTAAGGGATAAATATTGGCCAAGATACCCAGGGAGAACTCCTCTGCTCTTCGAAATAGTGCCGTGGGATCTTTTACACGACCTCAGTTTAACTTCTCCTCTGAAGGATGGCTCTTGCAGTGCTTGGGGAAAAGAGTTTTGGTTTCGAAACCCTACAGATTGGAGGAGAAAAATTGAGCAACATGAGTAGTTGCAAAATTGTGAAGCCCGAGGAAGAACGTCCAAGTACTTTTTAAATGTGGTGAGGCTTTCTGCCTCTACCATCCTTTCAGGAAGTGAGTTTCAGATGCCCACCACCCTCTGGGTGAAGAAATTTTCCCTCAAATCCCCTCTAAACCACCTACCAATTACTTTAAATTCATACCCCCTGGTTGTTGACCCCTCTGCTAAGGGAAATGGGTCTGTCCTAGCCACTCTATCTAGGCCCTTCATAAATGTTATACACCTCAATAAGGATGTCAAGGTCTTGGAGAGGGTGACGAGGAGATTTACTAGAATGGTACCAGGGATGCAGAACTTCAGTTGCTTGGAGAGACTAAAGAAATTGGGGGTTATTCTCCTTGGAGCAGAGAAGGTTAAGATGAGATTTAGTTGAGATGTTCTAAATCATGAAGGCTTTTAATAGAGTAAATAAGCAGAAACGGTTTCCAGTGTCAGAACGGTCAGTAACCAGGGCACAGATTTATGTTAATTGGCAAAAGAACCAGAGACAAAATGTGAAATTTATTTACACAAGTTGTTATGATCTGGAATGTACTGCCTGAGGGTGGTGGAGGCAGATTCAGTCATAACTTTCAAATTTAAAATTGGATAAATACTTGAAGGGGATAACACCTACAGGGGTATGGGGAAAGGGCGGGGGAGTGGGATTAATTGGATAGCTCTTTGTAAGAGCCAGCAAAGACACGATGACCTGGATGACCGCCTCCTGTGCTACATTGTTCTTTGATTCTAGATTGGCTTTTGCATGTAGGTAATGAGCCTTTTAGGGTGAAGGAAAATCTTTTAATATCTGTATGCTCTACCGCCACACATGCTAGCAGTGCTCATTCAGTTCCGAAGGGATATATCCGTTTTAGCTATCGATGCATTGATTGGACTGAGGTTTCTGCACTGATTGCACATTTTATTTGGATGGAGAAGCAAAGGAACCGGACTACAGATGGAAGCCCATATGCTGCGTGACGTTATGTGACCGGTTATGTGGTTCGGGGATTGTTTACCCAGTTGGGTTGTTTAATCCAAACAGTCTGGTTGTGTGTATTGCAGACCCAAACATTCCGTCTGTTTGACACGGTGCAGAGCAGAGGTAGACTATTAAATCCATCCTGGTCTGAATCATTCCAGTTCAAGGAAGCCTCCTTAACTTCACGTATGTTTACAAGATAAAGGATTTTGAAGAAGTGCATTTACATTTTTGCTGTACGATGTTAGCTGTTTGATCTCGGCTGGCTGTTTATTCAGGCTGTTTCCACATTTGCAAATTGCATTTTATGACTGAAGGTATATAATCTTAACTATGGTGGTTAGTTTGTTTTTGTTCTATTTTTTGACTGCGCTTTCCTTTTGAAAGGAATTCTTTCTTCAGCCGCACGATGATAATCTCGGAAGTCACGAGTTCCATCTGTTTATGGCATGACTATTGATTCACGGATTGACGTGCAGGATTTTTACACCCTCGGGCCAGATTGCAGTGAGATTTTTATTGTCCACAGTGTGATGGGCTTTGCCTCCCAATGTTGAGATGGACACATGGGCTGCAACCCAGTGCCCTACCCTACAAAGGGAACATGCTTTATTTGGAATGGCTCTGCGGCTAAAACAGTTCAGAGTCTGATTGGAAAAACTGGACGTGTATGTTCTGTGGCTCAGCTTTGCTGTCCGAACCAGAGTGGGACTTGTTCTGACGAAAGGTCATTGACCTGCAACATTACTCCTGTTTCTCTCTCCACAGATGCTGCCTGACCCGCTGAGTATTTCCAGCATTTTCTCTTTTTTTTAAATTTCAGACTCCAGCATCCGAAGTGTTTTGCTTCTGTATTTGTGGACTTGTTTTGGCTGCAGGTAATCTTTCTGAATGGGCAATCTGCGTTGCTGAGGTAACCAGAGCTGCTTAGTTGTCTCATCAGTGTCCTAATAGGTTTGTAGGCGTTCAATTGCGGTCGGGGCGAAGGAACGGCAAGAGTTCGTAGAGAGATGTGATCGGGGCCCAGAAGAGGCGAGGGCCCAGGGGTAGCATGGGCCAGCCCACACTGCGATATGTGTGTGTTAGGTCTGTGCAGCAGAGCTGGTCTCCAGTCGTCCTGGTTAATCCTTGCCACTGGACCAAGACCTAGCTCTGTCAAGCCCGTGTGGTGGCTGGTGTGCAACGGCCACCTCACGTTAAAAAAAACCCACGCACAGGCATCTTCCACGCTTCAAGATGTAGTTCGGGATCCGGAATATTAGATCCTTCATTGAAACACCTGTGAACTCATCCCTTTTCGGTGTGGAAGCAAGTTACTCTCGCTTCGAAGGGCTGCCTATGATGATGAGGCATTCAGATTTACAATCTGCTCCGACGGGATTGTACGCAACTTGAATGCTACTTTTAAGATGTCTAGCATGTCTGTTTAGTAACTTTCCTGAAAGGAGCAGCACTGAGCTTGCTACAGGTGGGCTCACATCATGTCACAGCAAGTGAGAATGCAAAAAAAAAAGATGGGGCTGATCCCCATACGACTGCTGTCCAACAGGAAAATATTTTTGAATGAATTGCAAGATGTTGGATGAGGAGAGGCCTGTGCTGACATTCCTTCTATTTCAGTCAATGAATATGCCATTGTTTGGCCAGTGCGAATGCCTCTCAGCTCCTTCTGAAAGCGCAGGTGGGACCTTTTAACCTGCAACAGCTAATCATGCTCATCATGGTCATTTTGAGATTGACATAATCAGTACCTTCTCTTTACTAAAACCCCAAGATGCGACCATAAGGTGGGATTTTTTTCCAAGGAAGTAATGAGCCCTAATTGACATTGAATACACCTGCTCCCTTTTAATGTAGAATACAGCTCCCAGGAAGTACTGCTTTATACTGGTGCGTACTTAAGAGATTCTGTCGAGTTTGCAACTGAAGGAATCCATGAATCAATCATCTACTCCCATATGTACAGCATGGGGTAGGGAGGGAAAGGACCAAACCGATTGCGTGCACTGCTAACGAGGCAGGCTGTACAAAATACATTACTTTGTTCATGTTCCTTTTCAATCTTCAAGATTATAGGTTGGCTAATGGTTTGGCTTGAAGCTAAGTGACTTGAAGCAATTTCCTTTGAGCCTGATTGTACAACTCCCATGAATTTTCAGCCAATTTGCACCTACGCTCACTCCTACTTTCTGGCCCCAATCCAGGAAAGCATATTTTCTATTGATCCTCGCCTCTTTGTGAGCTTCAGCAGCAGACTGCAGGATACGTGTCATTGGCCCTTCCAGAAGGGCTTGAGGTTTCTTTTTCCGTAACAGTGGCTGTTTTTTTTTGTCTCTCTCCTTTCTCCTGATCAATTTGACTTCATGTTGAACACGCTGGCATTTAGATTAATACTTGTTGGGTATGGCTTCATTGCTGGCACGTGTAAACATTTTTGCGGGACAACTCCCAACAGGTGAGGATACGAAAGGAAAACGAAATGGGGCCCAATCTGCATACAACACTGGCTGGTCTCCAGGTCAGTGATTTGAAGGAGTCGTCGTTGGATGAGTAGAGGCTTGTGCAGGAGCTTGTGAAACATCGATAAACCAAAAACGGGTGTTAAACATACAATGCAGTGACAAAGATTGTGTTATAATTTATTAATATAACAATGCACAGGTCTTTCTCCATCCTTCCCCGCAGCCTCTCCGTCTTCCCAAAAAGCAACCCCAGCCCTTTTCCATGAAGACTATGATCCCCAACTTTGGTAGGCCTAATGAGTGGAACTATTGTATCCTGGTCAAGTCCTTTATTTCATGTTGATGGAATATCTCTTTTTAAATGATGAGAATTCATTGTAAGATCGATGCTTCTGAAGCCCCCTCGTTTCCCTCTGTCCCCAACCAATGTTCCACGTATCATTCCCCACGAAGGAAGTCCAGCCGGTCAACTGGAGCACACGCCTTTTCTTGTGGCTGCTTTTGAGCTTGCTGTGAGGCGAGTTGACTTTTTAATTTTTTTAAATGTTCAATTCCTCCTAGTGGGGAAACCGCTCCTTGGTGAGCAATTTGAAACGGGCAACTCTCGATGGCGAATTGTGGGAGCAAGCCTGCCTCGTGCCCACTGATGGCACAGTATGTTGACCTATAAACCTGCTGTACATGTGTTGGAGTCTGAAATGTATGCACCAGTGAGTATGCTTAGAGGGCTGTGGCTCAGTGGGTAGCGCACTCCTCGGAGTTAGAAGGTTGTGGGTTCAAGTCCCACTCCAGGGACAAAAAAAAATCTAGGTTGACACTCCAGTGCAGTGCTGAGGGAGTGCTGTACTGTCGGAAGTGTGCCAAAAATGGTTATAGAGTTGTTGAGTTGTGAGTGGCTTAGCCAGTCACGTGATGTTCACAAGACTCAATAAAACCCCAGTCAGTCGGGTTTGGGGGATCCACGATGAGGTAAGTGGTTGTGAGCCTGGTGGATGAACTGGTAATGTGTAGTGTGATTGTTAAATCTTTGTTAATAATGTGTTGCTATGAATTCTTCAGCAAAGAACCCATGAAGCAAATACATTAAAGTCCAGGCTGTTGACAAAGTGATCAAAATGTGGGTGTAATGACACACAGTTTTGAAATTCAAAGAACTGAATCACACTCGCCTTGTAAACGGATCGGTGGCCAAACACTGCACCCATTTAGGTGAATTATATATTGGCGCAACAGTTTTGCATGTCATGAAGATTAAAACCTTTTGTGCTTGCTTTGTTAGCACATAAACGTGTGCGTACTCCATAACAACTTCGGTATGCAAAAAAAAAAGGACATCAGCTCTTGAGTTTTCTCAATGGAGGCTGTCTTGAGTATCTGCCAACGATTCTAGTTTATGCTTCAGATGTAGTTCAGCGCACACCTGTTACGAGATCGGCTGAAAATGTTCACTGCTTTACTCGACCCTGAGCACCCTACCCCATGGAGCCATTCAATGCTCCCCTGCCCACTCCCCAGGCCCACCCCCACTGCCTCCTTCAGCTGTGATTCACTGAAACCTATGTAGAATCATAGAATGCCCCAATGTCCACTCGGCCCATTAAGTCGGCAATATTTCTCTCCACATGAGCCACTGTGTATAATCCCACTCGATCCACGATATTCTTTGTCGAGCATCTATCTCATTTTCTTTTTGGACTCCAACAGTTCCACATTCTAACCACCCTCCGTGGCCACGTTTTTGTTTTCTAACCTGTCCTTCTGATTATCTTAAATTTGTGCCTTCTCTTTGCAGCCTCACTAACCTTTTGTAATGGGGCTTTGCAGACCTCTTGGCCTCATTCTCACATTCAATAGACCCCCCCCTCCCCCCCCCCCACACTCCATGTTTTATTTAAAACCAAACTTCGATGGAGTGCTTTGTAAAGTAATTTATTGTGACGTGGAAAAGTGGGTGCATCATGTGTAATGAGTTGCAGGGGTTGGGGCTTTGGGAAGGTGAGCTGTGAACTTTCTCAGTCACGGGGAAGAGCAAGTTGGAGTGAAGGGTGGCTTTCAGACAGAACAGTGACACAATACCTAAAAACTTTCTTAATTTTTCACTTTCTCTCTTGTCGCGCACAACATGTGCCTAACTTGGGGTAATCCTGTAAAATATTCATTTAACATTTCATTCTCCAACACTCTTATCCCTTTTGAGAACTGCAATGTTTCTTAGTAGCGTTACAATATGCTCGGGATATTACTGTTGGTTATACAGCACACTGGGGGACTGGAGTATCTTTGAGTTTATATGAAATATAGCCAAGTGTACACTATATAACCTTTCCAATCTGTCTTGGACCAGAGCAAGATAAACCCATATAGGAATCTCGCTGTGCAGGCAGTTGGCTGGACTATAAAAGAAATGAGATTAACCACCTTCTGTGCTCTACAATGTAAAATGTTAAATGATCATATAAACAATGAAGCATTCAGAACATGCATCCTTTAAGTTTCTTCAATTCCTCCACAATTTGAATAATAAAAATTGGCTTCTGCTATAACGGACAGATTTGCCTTGGAATTTGGACTTGAGAAGCAGAGATCAAACTAGTCGTCTTGAGCTTAATGGCTGAAGGGTCGATAACCAGAAGGCACGGATTCAGGGTGATTGGCAAAAGAACCAGAGGCGACGTGAGGAAAAACAGTTTTGATGCAACGAGTGGTTCGATTTGGAATGCACTGCCTGACAGGGTGGTGGATACGGAGTCTATAGTGATCTTCAAAAGGGAGAAAAACATTGCAGGGCTTTGGGGAAGCAGCGGGGTGGGGGGAAGTGGGACTAACTGGATTGCTCTTTGAAAGAGCCGGCACAGCCTCGATGGACCAAATGGCTCCCCGTGCTGTACTATTCTATGAACTCCAGTTTGGCTGAATTTTGGCTTGTAAGAAAAGTAAAGCAATTCAAACGGTTAAATGCGTTTGAAGTATTGAAGCTCAATCCGACTAAATGTGCAGTTGGTCTGGAGGCTCATTGAGGGAGTGAGAGCAATTGAATTTATATAGCGCCTTTCATGACCACCTCAAAGCACTTTATAGTCAATAAAATACTTTTGGAATATGTAGTCACTGTTGTAATGTAGAAAACGCAGCAGCCAATTTGCGCACAGCAAGCTCCCACAAACAGCAATGTGATGATGACCAGATAATGTTTTTTTTGTTACATTGATTGATTGAGGGATAAGTATTGGCCAGGACACTGGGGATAACTCCCCTGCTCTTCTTCAAGGTAGTGCCATGGGATCTTTTATGTCCACTTGAGAGAGCAGACAGGGTCTCGGTTTAACGTCTCATCAGAAAGACGGCACTCCCTCAGTGCTGCACTGGAGTGTCAGCTGAGATTCTTTTGGTGCTCAAGTCCCTGGAGTGGGACTTGAACCCACAACCTTCTGATTCAGAGGCGAGCGTGCTACACACTGAGCCACGGCTGGCACTGTGCTGACTACCACCCAAAATCAAATCTCAAATCTACCCGTTGGAGAACACTTTCCCCAATGGATCTGTTTTCAGGATCTTTGTCCCAACATTACAGGGGGGCAACTTCAATAGTTGAGACCAAATTCATAACAGCTTCTGATGAGGCCTTGTCGCATATAATAGTTAAGGAATGATTTTTCATAAAGTTAAAGAGCTGTATTTGTCAAGTTCCAGGACTGACCTCCAGGCTGAACTTGAACCTTGGAGTGAAAAATCTAAGTTAAGAGAAGTTATGCTAAACTAGAATAGTTATGCTAAACTTGTATCGAACCTTGGTTAGTCCACACTTGCAGTACTGTGTACAATTCTTGTCGCCATATTATTATTATAAAAAGAATATAGAGGCACCGGAGAGAGAAGATTTACAAGGATGATACCAGAAATGCGAGATTATACCTACCTGGAAAGGATGAACAGGCTGGGTCACTTTTCTCTTGAAAAGAAAAAGCTGAGGGGTGACCTAATAGAGGTCTTTGAAATTATGAAAGGTTTTTTTGAGTAGACACACTGTTTCCACTTGTGCAGAAGAGCATAACTAGAGGCCATCAAAATAAGGTAGTTACCAAGAAATCAAATGGGGAATTCAGAAGAAACTTCTTCACCCAAACAGTGGTGAGAATGTGGAACTCGCTACCACAGGTAGTGGTTGAGGCGAATAGTATAGGCTGGACAAGTGTATGGGGGAGAAGGGAATAGAGGGTTATGCTGATAGATTTGGATGAGGAAAGGCGGGAGGAGGCTCGAGTGGAGCATAAATGCTGGCATGGTTCGATTGCACCTGTTTCTGTGCTGCATATCCTATGCAATCTAACTTTGCTGCATCTCTTAATAAAATTCTAAATAATATGCAATAAAACCTCAATGTGACTTGGCACAATATGTTTGTACCACGTGAATGTGGCCCATTTTTGCAGAAGTTAACTGCTTCTGATCCGTCAGACTGGATTTCTCCTATGATTTTCAGTCAGATAAAGCTGAGACACAACTTGGAACAATGATAATGCATGAGTAATGTAGGCAAGATGCAGATTAAAAATGAACAGTGACTAAGAATGCCTTGCTGCCCTTGGTTGTGCAATACTTGGGGAGCTGTAAGAAGGAAATGTCCTTCTGGGAGGTTAATGAAGCCTTTCTTCTGAAGGGTGGAGCACAGTTCCCCTGTATTCAAGGATGCCCCCCCCCCCCAGGTAGTGTGCACCCAATTTCACAGTTCATGATTTACATTGGTTCGTACAATTACAGTACGCCATGAGCATTCATGGAAAAATTATATTGAGCTGTAAAGTTATATATAATCATTATTGCAATGTAATAGTGGAACTACTTCATGCCTTCCAATTCCATAGAATCCACGGATCACTCCGCTAAAGAGGGAGCTTTGTCTCTTACGATGTTAGAAATGGATTTCAAGTAGGACCCTGTGTTGTAACCCTTTCACTTTGCACCCCTGCTTCCGGTTCACATTTCAATGTCAAAAGTAGTTGTTCAGTGATGCACGGTTATTCCATTCAACGCATTTTTGCGCAACAACTTTTTGTCCAGGCCCCCCTCCCAGTTTGAACTGGATGTACTTTGCATTGTTCTCTTGTCAAAATAGCGTTATATGGGGCGAAAGGCAGTGAAAGCTGCACACCTGTTGCCTTTTTGCATTTGCAGTGGGTGTGGTATATTTGGACTTTCAAAAGCTTTTGATAAAAGTGCCACGAGAGGTGAAGATTAAGGCCCTTGATGTTGACGGTAATTTCGCTGCACTCCTTTTGGGGGCGGCAACATTCTCGAGGTGTGACTTTATGCAGCAGGCGCGGAAGACCCTCCCTCGAAATTGGGGGTACCACCCCTGAGAGGAAGTGGAGCGCAAAAATACTCGCTCTTTGGGGCGCTACCGGGTCGGGAGCCGGGCACAGCGCTGCACACTGGGCCGTGTGGCGCTGCCGCGTAGGAGGGGCGCTCTCCTCCATAAAAGGGGAGGGGCCAAGCTACCAACTCTATGGGGTCTGACCTGGAGCACTGGGCAGCATGGTGCTGTGCCACCAGCCTGGCACTCGAGCGCGGTGCTGTGCCACCACCAGCCTGGCACTCGAGCGGAGTGCCGAGCTACCAGATCGCAACACAGACTCTGCCTTCAAAGCGGCAACAGGTCGCGACAAATAAGTCGGCACATTTTTTTTTTTTTATTGACCTGTTCCATCTCTCCTCCAACTTGCATCCCGCGAGCCTCTGACAACCTCGTTCACGTCCCCTGAAGATGTCGCTGTCATCGCCCGACGCAGCTCCAGGTGGCGCGGGCCAATTTTTGTTCTGGGGTGAAAGCGGGGTGCTGCGCACAGTGATGATGTTGCAATCGTCGGAGCGCAGTGCTACCGGATACTGTTGCTGCTAAACCCCCACAGAATCTAGCGGGAGTCGTTAGCGGCGGTGCGCTCATGCGAAAATTCGTTTGCGCTAACAGGAGGTGCAAACTATCCCAATTTCTTCCCATGACTAAGGGACTGGGTAAAAGATAGATAACACTGATTTGAAATAACTGGCTGTTTTTCCCATTGACCAGATGTAGCGAGTTACGTGCCCCGTAGATCCCTATTTGGACTTCTCTGATTTTCCACACACACATGATTTTGATGCAGGCAAAGGAGGAATAATATCAAAGGTAACTCGCTGCTAAAAGATATGGTTCCAAGCCTTATTTGGAGCAGCCAGCTTTAGACATTTCTCCCTCTTGTTGGTGAAATTGTTCGATTTTTTAAGCTGTGCGTCAACAAATAGGAAAATGAAGGGAGTTGGGGGAATCCAGAGCTATTGCTGGCCTACCCATAGAAACATAGAAACCTACAGCACAGAAGAAACCCATTTCGGCCCGTCGTGTCCGTGCCGGCCGACAAAGAGCCACACGGTCCTCTGTCAGCAGCCCTGAAGGTTACAAATAAACCTATAAACAATGACCAATGGCGGACAGGTAAAGAGCATCCAGCCCAACCAGTCCGTCCCATACAACTGTGACATCCCCTGCACTGCAACATTCTACACTCCACCCCAACTGGAGTAATATAATATAATATAATATATCTCATTGTAATATATTAGTTTGGGGGTGAGAATGCAGACACCTCAGTAAACACGTGGTAATTTTGCAATTGGGCAACCAGTTAGATTCAGACCTGAAAAGATGGAAGTTTGTAAACAACCATGTTTTCTTAATAAGTCTATTTGGTTTTCTCATCATTCAATATTGAACATAATAACATAAGATATAGGAGCATGAGTAGGCACTCTGCCCCCTTCGAGCCTGCTCAGCCATTCAGTACGATCATGGCTGAACTTTTACATCAACTCCACTTCCCGCACGATCTTTCTATCCCTTGATTCCCTTGGTGTCCAAAAATCTATCGATCCCGGCCTTGAATATACTCAATGACTTGAGCACCCGCAGCCCTCTAGGGTAGATTATTCAAAAAATTCACGACCCTCTGAGTGAAGAAATTTCTCTCATCTCAGTCCTAAATGGCTGACCCCTTATACCGAGACTATGATCCCTGGTTCTAGACTTCCCAGCCATTTACCCAGTCAAGCCCTCTGAGTTTTATACCTTTCAATGTGATCACCTCTGAACTCTAGAGAAGATAGGCCTAGTCTACTCGATCGCTCCTCATAGGGCAACCCTCTCATCCCAGGAATCCATCTTGGCTTATTAAGCACTAACAAAATAACACAAAAACAACACACATTTCTTCAACTTTTGCCCCGGCAACCCTTCAAGTCAATTCAACTGGAGATACTTTGCATTATTCTACACGTTAAAATAACTAAAACTTAAATGGGGGGGCGGGGGTGAGCAGGGTGGAAGGGGTTGGAAAAATTGGTATGTGCAAGTAGTTTATTTAGATTTCAGAAAGCACTTGATAAAGTTCCGTAAAATACCTATTGCGAAGATTGAAGCGGTGGCATGGATAGCAGGATGGCTGAAGGATAGAACAACAACAACTTGTATTTATATAGTGTCTTTAATGTAATGAAACGCCCTGAGGTGCTTCACAGGAGAAAGCAAAGAATAGGAGTAAACAAATGTTTTTCAGGTGGAGGAGGCTGAGCTAGTAACATGCTTTTATTCCTCTCTGTTGGGACCCCTCTCATTCTACATGTACATAAATAATTTTGACATGTGAATAAAGGAAAACTATCTATTTTACTGGTAATATCAAATTCAAAACTATGGCAAACTGAAAAAGAATGCAGGGGGTTGCAGAATACGTAGCGAGGTCAGGGGAGTGGGCAAATACAGAACAAATGTAATTTAAGGGAGATAACTATGAAGTAATACATTTGGGGATGGGAAGAACATACAAATATAACTAAGGATAAAATTCTCCATGGAATAATTTAAAAGCAGGATTTCAGATGGGGAAAATGCACGAAAAGGGTAAATGGAATTATATAGAAGGTCATTGAAAGCACAGAAATGATGATGAATCTGTACAAGAACTTGGTCAGGCTGCAGTTGAAGAGGGGTACGTAGTTTGTACATGACGTTGTTGGAAAGTATATACCATGGTTGAGAGAACTTCATTATAATAACTTTGGAGGGGGGGGGGAACAAATCTGTATTTTCAGGATTAGAGAGGATTAAGTGAGCACATGTTAGCAATGTTCAAAATAATGGTGGGTTTTGGCGATGGAAGCAAGTCATCCTCATTTCGAGGGACTGCCTATGATGATGATGAGTGAAGGGTTATTACTACTGTTTGTGAATCTGCTAAAAATCCTCACAGGTTAGGATTAGTCCAAAAAGCAACAAGAGGGTTGTAAAATATAGAATGTATTACCACAGGTGACGAATAAAAACAAAGCAGCATGTTAAAGGGAATTCGATAAGCACCTGCAATTAAAACCATATTAAAGGGTGCAAGATAAGGCGATTGCCAGCTTGGCTTAGTTGGTAACACTCTCGCGTCTCAGTATTAGTTTTTGGACTAACCATGGCGGGATTTGACAGCCAGGTTGAGAATTTTTAAATAGAAGCGTTGCTGGACTGAAAGCTGATGGAAGTTGCTTGTTTATTCAGCTTAGTTTTCTGTCAGCTCTTGTTTGCTACTGTATAATGAGTTTATGAGGAAACTGTTGCTGATTTTACAAGTCTATAATAAACTTCAACTTCCAATTGCTTTATCCTGTAATTTTTTTTCAAATAACCTTATGATTAGTAGCAACACCTATAATATACTGTAATAACTGTAGGTGGGTAAGCCGTAAAATTGCTTTTTTGGCACACCAGAGTCTATTGTTAAATCTGGTTGCGGCCTGTCCAAAAATATGTCGCACAAAGTTTAAACAACAAGCACATAAAGCACCTTGTTCCTTTAACTGAATAACTTCCAGTCAAAATAGCAGCAGTGGAGACTGAATAGTGCAGGTTTTTCACCTACATTTGAATCCAGGCTCGGTTGATGGAGTGAAAGATTCCTCGATCTGGTGGTTACCGGGCTCCTATGTGAGATGCGTGCAGGCAGTTATTGGTGGGTGTGGGGGCCCGCGCTACCAAACCGCCCCGAATCGGGCACTGAATTGGCAGCCGCACTCCATAAAGCCACAGGGTAGCTGGTATGGGAAATAGGTGCCTTTTGAGGGGTGCGCTTCAGAATCTGGGACTGTAGCTCATGGTTGGAAGAGAGTGGAAGAAGCTCTAATACTGAAGGGGTTGACTGTGGATGGGCAATGGCAGACATTTAGAGACCGCATGGATGAACTACAACAATTGTACATTCCTGTCTGGCGTAAAAATAAAAAAGGGAAGGTGGCTCAACCGTGGCTATCTAGGGAAATCAGGGATAGTATTAAAGCCAAGGAAGTGGCATACAAATTGGCCAGAAATAGCAGCGAACCCGGGGACTGGGAGAAATTTAGAACTCCGCAGAGGAGGACAAAGGGTTTGATTAGGGCAGGGAAAATGGAGTACGAGAAGAAGCTTGCAGGGAACATTAAGACGGATTGCAAAAGTTTCTATAGATATGTAAAGAGAAAAAGGTTAGTAAAGACAAACGTATGTCCTCTGCAGTCAGAATCAGGGGAAGTCATAACGGGGAACAAAGAAATGGCGGACCAATTGAACAAGTACTTTGGTTCGGTATTCACTAAGGAGGACACTAACAACCTGGATATAAAAGGGGTCAGAGGGTCTAGTAAGGAGGAGGAACTGAGGGAAATCCTTATTAGTCGGGAAATTGTGTTGGGGAAATTGATGGGATTGAAGGCCGATAAATCCCCAGGGCCTGATGGACTGCATCCCAGAGTACTTAAGGAGGTGGCCTTGGAAATAGCGGATGCATTGACAGTCATTTTCCAACATTCCATTGACTCTGGATTAGTTCCTATCGAGTGGAGGGTAGCCAATGTAACCCCACTTTTTAAAAAAGGAGGGAGAGAGAAAACGGGGAATTATAGACCGGTCAGCCTGACATCGGTAGTGGGTAAGATGATGGAATCAATTATTAAGGATGTCATAGCAGCGCATTTGGAAAGAGGTGACATGATAGGTCCAAGTCAGCATGGATTTGTGAAAGGGAAATCATGCTTGACAAATCTTCTGGAATTTTTTGAGGATGTTTCCAGTAGAGTGGACAAGGGAGAACCAGTTGATGTGGTATATTTGGACTTTCAGAAGGCTTTCGACAAGGTCCCACACAACAGATTAATGTGAAAAGTTAAAGCACATGGGATTGGGGGTAGTGTGCTGACATGGATTGAGAACTGGTTGTCAGACAGGAAGCAAAGAGTAGGAGTAAATGGGGACTTTTCAGAATGGCAGGCGGTGACTAGTGGGGTACCGCAAGGTTCTGTGCTGGGGCCCCAGCTGTTTACACTGTACATTAATGATTTAGACGAGGGGATTAAATGTAGTATCTCCAAATTTGTGGATGACACTAAGTTGGGTGGCAGTGTGAGCTGCGAGGAGGATGCTATGAGGCTGCAGAGCGACTTGGATAGGTTAGGTGAGTGGGCAAATGCATGGCAGATGAAGTATAATGTGGATAAATGTGAGGTTATCCACTTTGGTGGTAAAAACAGAGAGACAGACTATTATCTGAATGGTGACAGATTAGGAAAAGGGGAGGTGCAACGAGACCTGGGTGTCATGGTACATCAGTCATTGAAGGTTGGCATGCAGGTACAGCAGGCGGTTAAGAAAGCAAGTGGCATGTTGGCCTTCATAGCGAGGGGATTTGAGTACAGGGGCAGGGAGGTGTTGCTACAGTTGTACAGGGCCTTGGTGAGGCCACACCTGGAGTATATTGTGTACAGTTTTGGTCTCCTAACTTGAGGAAGGACATTCTTGCTATTGAGGGAGTGCAGCGAAGGTTCACCAGACTGATTCCCGGGATGGCGGGACTGACCTATCAAGAAAGACTGGATCAACTGGGCTTGTATTCACTAGAGTTCAGAAGAATGAGAGGGGACCTCATAGAAACGTTTAAATTTCTGATGGGTTTAGACAGGTTAGATGCAGGAAGAATGTTCCCAATGTTGGGGAAGTCCAGAACCAGGGGTCACAGTCTAAGTATAAGGGGTAAGCCATTTAGGACCGAGATGAGGAGAAACTTCTTCACCCAGAGAGTGGTGAACCTGTGGAATTCTCTACCACAGAAAGTTGTTGAGGCCAATTCACTAAATGTATTCAAAAAGGAGTTAGATGAAGTCCTTACTACTACGGGATCAAGGGGTATGGCGAGAAAGCAGGAATGGGGTACTGAAGTTGCATGTTCAGCCATGAACTCATTGAATGGCGGTGCAGGCTAGAAGGGCCGAATGGCCTACTCCTGCACCTATTTTCTATGTTTCTATGTATCCAACCGTACTGCACCCAACCTGGGAGTGTTTTGATGCTGACACTGTAACTGCCTGAAGTGGAAAAATGTTGCATGCCTCAGAACTAACCTCCTTTGCTGAGCACAAAATAAGAATAATCTTTTTAAAAAAAAAAAAAATTAAATGATTGGTTGAATCGACTGCCATCTTGTTCAAAATTGTGTTCCTTCTCTCCCTTTCATGGGGACTTTTATGCTAAGACTTCCAAGGCATTGGCAGTTCTCCAGTACCTCACTCAAGAGGTCATTGTTCAGTATGATGCACAGTGGTGAATGCTGGTAGGTCATTTTAACTTGGGAGAAGGAAGGCGAGGAACCATGGGTCACCCTGATGTACATGTACACATACCTTCTTGCGGGATTACTTGCCAAGTGATCAGGAGTGGAATCCCAGGCTGACTTCGCCTTCCTGCACCTCTCAACATTTCACAACAGTAGAGACGGTGACTAACAACATTAACTTGCATTTATATAGCACCTTTAATGTAGTGAAATGTCCCAAGATACTTCATGGGAGTATTATAAGACAAAACAAATAAATTTGACACCAAGCCACATAAGAAAAAATTTCGGCAGATGAACAAAAGGTTGGTTAAAGAGGTAGGTTTTAAAGAGTGTCTTAAAGGAGGAAAGAGAGTTAGAGAGGGAGTTTCAGAGCTGGGGGTGGGGTGGGGTGGGGGGGATGGTTGTTGTGAGGCTGAAGGAGATTAGAGATAGAGAGGGGTGAGGCCATGGAAGGACCTGTAAATCGGGATGAGAATTTGGAAATTGAGGCGTTGCTTATCCAGGAACCAATGTAGGTCAGCGAGCACAGGGCTGGTGGGTGAGTGGGTCTTGCTGCGAGTTAGGACATGGGCTGCCGAGTTTTGGATGACCTCCAGTTTCCATAGGATAGAATGTGGGAGGCCAGCAGGAGTGCCTTGGAATAGTCAGGCCTCGAGGTAACAAAGGCATGGATGAAGGCTTCAGCAGCAGATGAGCTGAGGCAGGAGCGGAGCGAACAAAAGCCAAGCGAGCAGATCGTATCGAGCGCAAGGAGTAAGGGCCTTCCAAGTGGCTTCAGCACTGGCACAGGCGCCAGTCGGGATGCCTGCGCTGCTGCCCTGACCCAGATCAGCACCAAAATTGGCCCTTGTTCAGCGCTTGTCTTTTTTTAATCGTTGCTCAATAAGCAGCTGTACCAGTATGAAGAAGCTTGTGTGTGGCTGTGTTGAACAAAGTCACTCTTTTTTCCCTTGCAAGCGAGAAAGTAGATGACCTGTGCCCTTCACTGTTGTGCTGGAGTGGCCATGGAAAAGCTGATTTAACAGCAAATACAGCATAATAGGCTACTGTGGATGGGAGTTCGGCGCCAATAGTACTGTCGTAGCTTTTGTCGTCCCTGGTATTGAGGTCATTTCACTCTGTTGCCTCTGTGACTGAACACCTGTCATTGAGTACTGGATACTCCAGGAAGCTGTTATCTCGCAGATAAGGGTTTCAGTTTGATATGTTGAAAGTTATTGTGACAAATTTTACAGTTGCAGTTTAGTGTGATGAACTATTTATGGTTCAATAGTTTTGTGTTCAATTGCTTTCCCACTCCTCCCATTTTCTTTCTACAAATGTGTGTATTATATCAGTACTTGTACATGAGGCAAGATGCGTCCAGCTCTGAGTGCCTACTTTTGGTGAATGAAGTAATCGAGCAATGTACAATATCGTCAACATGTGAACGATCCGTGTTGCAGGGAGTTTATTTCACGAGCCGTGGCTCAGTGGGTACCACCTTCGCCTTGGGGTCCGAGGTTTGTGGTTTCAAGTCCCACTCCAGGGTCTTGAGCACATAAATGCAGCCTGGCACTCCAGCGCAGTGCTGAGGGAGTGCTGCACTGCTGAAGCTGCCGTCTTTCTGATGAGACGCTGAACTGCGCTTTCGGGTGGATGTAAAAGATCTCGCGGCGCTATTTCGAAGAGGAGCAGGGGTGTTATCCCCCAGTGTCCTGGCCAATATTTATCCTTCGATCAACATAACAAAAACAGATTATCTAGTCATTATCACGTTGCTGTTAGTGGGAGCTTGCTGTGTGCAAATTGGTTGCTGCGTTTCCAACATTACAACAGTGACTACACTTCTAAAGTACGTCATTGGCTGTAAAGCGCTTTGGGGCATCCTGAGGTCGTGAAAGGCGCTATACAAATGCAAGTATTTTTTAAAAAAACAATGACTTGACCTCTTTAGTTCCATGTTTCATATCCAGCTATGGGTTGCTAAATGTATATAATTGGACTGGTCTGTGGGGGGGTGAGGTGTTACAATTGGACTGGTCAATTTGTGCTGGTGGGAGTGTTGAATCAGCCGGGGCTCCCTCCTGATTACTGTCCCTGAACTCGGAATGTGTACGTTTTGCTTTTTCTCCTAATTCCTGGTCTGTATCGGTTTGCGACCACCCCCTCCCCCCAGCCATGCACCTGCTCTGTTCGGAAGCACAGTGTGATGTTTTGCCTCATTCAGGTTGCTACATTAAAGGCACTAAAGGGATGGGCAATAAATGCTGGACTTGGCAGCAACACCCACATCCCAGGAACGAATGAACAAAAAAATATGGCAGGTAGATTCCTTTTAGTATGTTTACAAGACTAAAGTTTCTCCGTAACCGGAGGATCAAGCTAATGGAATGATTTACCGACACATCAGTCCTCTAGGTTTATTTTGACACCTGACTGTGTAAATGGGTGAGTAGAAAAACAATGCCTGCATTGTTGCGTGGAGCCCAAGAGCAAGGTTTGTTTCAATTTGTGATGCACTTCATGGTGGAATAGGCTATCAATATTAGCTGTCTATACTCGTACATGAGGAATTAGCAAGGAACCAGTAGTGGGATGCTGGCGCCTGTAGGACTATAGCCAGCAAGAGCCAGCAACTTTAGAGGGAATGACTTGAACGGAGAGAAGGGGGAATTGAGTTTGCGGGGTGTTGGAAAATCACAGAATTGCTGAAATTTCAGATGGGAGAAAGCAGATTACATTGTGTTACGTTCCCCATTTTGTGGGATTTCATTTTTTTTTAATGCTGCTAAAAGTTGCTTTTCTGCAGTAGACATACATCTTTAGTGGTTGTATAACTACTATTATCATACAGGGAGTGGCAACCATTATTAAATCCACCATGGTTGTGATCTACAGACCATTTGTGCAGCATCTTTAACATACTGAAGCACCACGGCGATAACTTGCATTTAACTCCAGAGACTTGAGCACATAAATCTAGACTGACATTCCAGTGCAGTGCTGAGGGAGCGCTGCATAGTCGGAGGTACTGCCTTTCGGATGAGTCGTTAAACCAAGGTCCCATCTGCTTTCTTAAGTGGACATAAAAGATCCCATGACACTATTTCGAAGAAGAGAAGGGGAGTTATCCCTGATGTCCTGGCCAATATTTATCCCTCAATCAACATCACAAAAAACAGATTATCAGGTCATTATAACATTGCTGTTTGTGGGAGCTTGCTGTGCGCAAATTGACTGCCGTATTTCCCCCATTACAGCAGTGACTACACTCCAAAAGTACTTCATTGGCTGTAAAGCGCTTTGAGACGACCGGCGGTCGTGAAAGGCGCGATATAAATTTCATTTCTTTACCAAAATGAAATATTCCAAGGTACTTCACAGATCATGTAAGGAAAACCGATCCTGAGCCAGGAAAGACATGATCGGGAAGACTGGCCAAAAGCTTGCTGGCAGAGCTGAGGTTATTGAAGGTTTGCACGGAAGAGGGGGCGGGAGATGCAAGAGGGTAGGACCGAAATCACCAGCGGCAGGGCGAAGGGATACAAAGAAGATCTGAGTCAGAGGAACCAAGTGTTCGGGAGGGAGTGTATAGCTGCAGGGGATCACAGTGATTGGGTAGGGCGAGGTCACGGAGAGACTTTGGAACTTTAATGCGCTGTGGAGGTGGGGAATGTCAGCAAGGAGCGAGTGCTCGTGGGGGACAGGATATGTGCGGCACAAGTCGGCTATGGCGCTTCAAAAAAGAACCACCGTGGGAGAACCTGCACCACACAGACTGCAGAGGTTCAACAAGGCAGCTCACCACCCACCACCTTCCCGAGGGAAATTGGGGGTGGGCAATAAATGCTGGTCTTTACCAGCGACGCCCACATCCTGTGAATAATTTTTTTTTAAACGGATAAAGTAAATTGGATAAAGGGCAAGGATTGCTAGGAGCTAAACGCTGTGCACATGTTTTTGATGATGCAGTGGTCACTGGATAGCAACCAGAAGGGAGCCCTGGTTAATCTCCTTCCTCTCCCAGACCCCCAGTGCAGAGAGTTAATTCATAGCAATGAAATGAGGGAAGTGTAGCGCACGGGATACTTGTTGGTATCGTTGATTTGTTGCGTTATCTTTTTAAACTGAAGCACCGCACGTAAAGTTGGCCTGGGAGCAACACTGGTCAGTGCGCAGCCTAGGTAGGGTGAAGTGTTGGAGTCCGAGGGTGTGGGCTAGAAAGAAAGACAGACAGACTTGCATTTCTATAGCGCCTTTCACGACCACCGGATGTCTCCAAGCAATTTACAGCCAATGAAGTACTTTTGGAGTGCAACCACTGTTGTAGCGCGGCAGCCAATTTACGCACAGCAAGCTCCCACAAACAGCAGTGTGATGTTGATTGAGACGTACATGAAGAGTCAGCTAGGGAGGGGGGGGGGGGTCAGTTGCTGTAATTGGAGCAAAGGTGGGCGAGAAACAGCTGTGATAGGCCTGGCGCAAGGTGGGGAGAATGGGAAGAGAAAGAATGCTTGTCGGTGGGTAATAACGGTAGGTACCCGCTTTATGGTGGGTGCATCAATTTTGAAAGTGAGATTTATTCACTTCAGTGTGCATTTCGTTCATTTATAAATAGTAATGTAAGTGTTACATGAGGGGGCAGGGAAAGAAAGATTTGAACTGAGAACTGAGGGGGTTGTGGGAGATTGGTGGAACCAAACTCCCCCTCCCCCACTCCCCAACCAATGTTCCCTTTAAGTTTTCTTGAGTGCACGGCCACTTTAAGGGGCTGCGCGGCCCCTTCAAATTTCTGCATTCAAAAGCCAGTGAGCGGGCTGTGTGGGATCTCCAGATCGCCATGTGACCGTGCAGCTTAAAGGGACCATTGCCGCCAACCGTCTTGTGGGGGTGGGGGGGTATAGGCTGGGGATGCAGAAGGCCCAGATTTGCCTTGTGTGGCCCCGAAGGAGCACTCCAGCTTTTCTTGACCCCTCACAGATGTTTAAAACCAACCTTGTGGGGGGTGGGGCCCTCTTCTTTCCAGATAGGTTTTGGCGAGAAGGATGGGCGCCTGCTCAAGTGGCGGTTAAAATGTTAGCAGGATTTTGATGGTCTAAAATCCGCTGGTTTGCATATATGTTAATGAGGCTGCCACCTAGCATCGTCCATTCTGGTTGTTTGGGGTGGGGGAATGACGATGATGACATTGCTGGAGGCTTCATCACATGACCTCGTGCCTCAAATCACCCTGCCCCACCCTCCCGCCATTGGTCCATCTGCCAGGCGCGCACCGCCTTCCCGCAGCCAATTGGAAAAGGAACAGACTCTTCATTACCCAACTGGATTCTTCTTGACTGTGAATGAAACGACTTTTCCCCGACACCTCCCCCACCATCTTCAATATTTATATAACTAATAAATAAAAGTGTTCAAAGAAATTGGGGCGGGGGCGGGGGGGGGGGGGGGGGGGGGAAGCCACCATTTTGTTTCATGCTCCTCTGATTTTTTTTTTCCCCCGAGCAGCTCACAGCTGGAGATTAATCTTCAATTCCTGGAGACTTGGAAGATTATTCTGGAAGCTCAGCAACCCTGCCCCTACTTGAGTCGAGCCGGCTTCCAGAAATAGTGGCGTAGTATTAAATGACTTTTTGACTAGTTGGTTCGACCCGAGATAAGTTGACCATGTCACGTTGAATAGATGGATAATGTCTGTCTTTATTTTAACTTTACATGTGGAAAACTTACATCATTGACAGCTGACTAAATTTGGCTTCTGTATGTGTTTACTGAGCTGTTTGTTGGGATCCGACTGAAAGGTACATTGCATTTTAAAGAAATGTTGTGGTACAGATATTTTAACAGATTAATTAGCCAGTATTGCAATAAAAATACAACGACCGTGACCTTGTGTGAAATATAAAGGAAATAGGGTGGCACGTTGGCGGGATTGTCAGACCAGGCATCTGAGGGAGCTGGTTCCCAGGCTGATGGCCTGTTTCTTTTTCTGTACTGGATGGGAGGTCCTAGTTTGTGTCTCCAGCATTTCCTGTTTTCTTCTCCGATCTCTTGCTTTTGTTTTTTTTCTAAATGTCGATGGTCAGACATTCCCCTTTAAAAAAAAAAGTTTGGATCGTTGGGACAGTTAAAATATCAAAAATGGGATTCTCGAGCTAATCCCGCCTCCAACCCACCCACTTCCAGTTTTGCAGGAGGCGACCGACCCGTTCCCAATGGGCGTTGCCTAAATTTAAATATGGTAATGAGGCTGGAAGACTTTCCCCCCCCCCCCCCCCCCCTGTCCATTTTGTGTTTATAGCCATTGTTTTCGGTCTCCACCACAAACTCCGTTCTCTAGCCACTGACTCCATCCCTCTCACCAACTTCTGTCTGAGGCTGAACCAGACTGTTCGCAACCTTGGTGTCATATTTGACCCTGAAATGAGCTTTCGACCACATATCCGCAGCATAACTAAGACCGCCTATTTCCACCTCCGTAATATCGCCCGTCTCTGCCCCTGCCTCAGTTCATCTGCTGCTGAAACCCTTATTCATGCCTTTGTTACCTCTAGACTTGACTATTCCAGTGCACTCCTGGCTGGCCTCCCACATTCTACCCTACATAAACTGGAGGTGATCCAAAACTCGGCTGCCTGTGTCCTAACTCACACCAAGTTCTGCTCACCCATAACCCCCCTGTGCTCGCTGACCTACATTGACTTCTGGTTAAGCAACGCCTCGATTTCAAAATTCTCATCCTTATTTTCAAATCCCTCCATGGCCTCGCCCCTCCCTATTTCTGTAATCTCCTTCAGGCCCACAACCCCCCGAGATATCTGTGCTCCTCTAATTCTGCCCTCCTGAGCATCCCTGATTATAATCGCTCAACCATTGGTGGCCGTGCCTTCAGCTGCCTAGGCCCCAAGCTCTGGAACTCCCTCCCTAAACCTCTCCGCCTCTCTAGCTCTCTTTCCCCCTTCAAGGCGCTCCTTAAAACCCACCTCTTTACCTGCACTAAAGTTTACGTGTGCGGATTGGCGCCAAATTTTTATTGCGTAATACACCTGTGAAGCGCCATGGGACATTTTACTATGTTAAAGGCGCTATATCAATATAAGGTTTTGCTTCTTCCTTGTACAGGCTCAGCCAGTAAAGCACCACATGTATTGGAGCAGTTGGGATTTGTGACGTGGTGTTGCTTCGAATTGTGTTTGCACAGTTAGCCGTTCCCCCTCGCAATGAATATTGATGAAATTCGAGCCTTTTTTTGGGTAACTGCTGGTAAACCATGTAATGACTTGTAATTCAGGGTTGATTTGGCTTGGGGTTGGCAACAATACAATCAATTTGTATCTGGCCTGAATTCCAATGCAGATCTGCTACGCCTCACTATCCTCGTGACCTGTGTTTCCAGTGTCTGCGATTTGAGCTCGGCTGAGCTTCAAGTTTCCTTCAGGCGAGTGTTATGTGGAGTTTGTGCAAATTGAAGTATTTTGCTTTCATTCAAACACACGGAGCTATTTTGTACTGTACCGCAAAAGACAGGTGCTGAAACTCTTCAAAACATTTGGGAGTGCTATTGACTTGGCTTCCTTTAAAGGAACATTCCCCAGATAACACATTCTCTAGCTATGTTACTTGAGAGAAATCACCATCATAGGCAGTCCCTTGAAATCAAGGAAGACTTGCTTTCACTCCAAAAATGAGTTCTGTACAGTCCAATACAGGAATTACAGTCTCTGTCACAGGTGGGGCAGACAGTGGTTGGAGGAAAGGGTGGGTGGGGAGTCTGGTTTGCCGCACGCTGCTTGCGTTTGTCCTCCGCATGCTCTTGGCGACGAGACTCGAGATGTTCAGCGTCCTCCCGGATGCTCTTCCTCCATTTAGGGCGGTCTTGGGCCAGGGATTCCCGTGGGTAACATTTTTCAATACTCTGTTTTGAATGTTAAAACTTTTGTTCTAAATAATGTAAAAATAAAGTGTATTTTTGCTTTAAACTTAGCAAGGAAACTCCTTCTCCAATGTCTGTGGAGCACTATCTTCTGAACTTAATCCATTTAGCCCCCCCAAGCATAAGACTGGCCCTTCATTCGTCCCCCTGACTACAATCACTCCATTTTTCAAGGACATGCTATGATGCACCCCACTCAAGCCCCCAGTGCTGTGTTCTACCCTCGTAGAATCATTGAATCTTACAGCACAGAAGGAGGCCATTCTTGCCCATGCTGCCTGTGCCGACTCTTTGTTAGAGCTATCTACTTTGCCCCACTCCCCATAGCCCCACAGATTTTTTCTTTGAGTATATATCCAACTCCTTTCTGAAAGTTCCTGTTGAATCTGCTTCCACCAGCTGCGCAGGCAGTGCAATCCAAACCGTCATAACTCACTGCACAAAAACATCTCCTCATCTCCCCTCTGGCTCTTTTGCCAATTAATTTCAATCTGCGTCCTCTGGTTATCGACCCTCCTGCAAGTAAAAACAGTCTCTCCCTATCCACCCTACCAAAACCCTTGATAATTTTGAACCTCTCCATTAAATCTCCCCTTAACCTTCTCTGCTCTAAGGAAAACAACCCCAGCTTCTCTCTCTCTCTCTCTCTCCATATCACTGAAGCCTACTGCCCTGGTCCCATTCAAGTAAATCTCCTCTGCACCCTTTCCAAGGTACTGGATATCCCAAAGTGTGGTGCCCAAGATTGGACACAATAAGCCAGCCGACTGTTCCTTGACCTCTTGGTGTTCCAAGTGAATTTGTCTGAATCTTCCTGTTCAATGATCTGATCTAATCTGCTGAGGTGTAGCCATGGCTCAGTGGTAGCACTCTCTCCTCCTGAGCCGCAAGGTTGTGCAGTACGGTGTTATGTCTTTAATACTCTTATGAATGACTCCACGAGGTCTAGTATTGTACGTGAGCTGTTGTGACCTCAGTCCCATTTATTGTAACTCCAGGGTGAGGCACAAGCATGGTGGGCAGCCTTTTATACTGGGCCCTGCACACCTATGCAGGTGACCCTCGGGTCTCCCACCGCAGTGCCCTCTGGTGGCACACCTTATGTGACTATACCGTTAGTATACATGGTCTACATACACAACATCATTTCCCCCCATGTCTTTAATGCAAATTGACTCATACATTGACGGTGACCTGGGCTTTGCTCTTCCTGGTTGGCCATTGGAGGGTCGCCTCTAGCTTGGGTGGGTTGGTAGTGAGATTTGTTGCCAGTGGAGGTCCCCGTGGTTTCTGGTTGAGAGTCCACGACTACTCCATCCTCCACCCCCCCCACACAGAGATCATGCTAATGGCCCGTTTAACGCAAGTTGCATTCAAGTTCATCACATGGGTTTTACATTTACATCTTGGTACATTTGTTGGGTGGATTACAGTGGCGTTTCTGTTTGTGTGGTATATTTACATGATCGGTACAGGTATATCAGTACAGGTACACAAGGACAGTCAAGTTCCAGCACGGCCGGATGAGATCCGGGTCGTCTGGTGGCAGTGCAGCGCCCCAAACTGGTGGGTCTGTGTGCGAGGTGAGCTCATTTTGCTCGAGTTGCCGGAGCTCTGGGCTCTTGCCGTTACTCCTAGTGTCGGGCAGGCCCAAAGACAGCTGATGTGTCTGTGACCTCCCTGTCCTTTTCGTTTGCACAGTGTCGCTGCTGCTCGCTGGGAAGTGGTCTGAGCGAGTGAGCGTTTCGTCTAAACGACGGTGGGGCTGCCTCGTCTTGTCTAGCATTTCGCAGGGGACTGCTGACTCGCTTTCCTTGAGAGTACCGTTGTGAGCACTCTCTAGTATGGGATCCTGGCTGGTCCAGGTCCCGTTCGGAGGAGCTGTTGCAGGTGACTCTCCGCTCTTGGGCATTGCCGTGGTGGCGAGTGGGTTTGTGGGTTGTGCCTTTTCCACCAGGGTGGTGGGCGACGGTAGCTGACTGAGCATAGGCGCAGTTTACTGTTTCTGGCCTGTAGCGGTTCATGCCTGCAATGTTAAACCGATCTGAGGCAGGGTATCGCTACCGGTGCCTCTGTTCTCCGGGGATCGTTTACTCTGCGGCTTGTCTACTTCTGACAGCTGTGGGGACACTTTATGATGCATCATTCTGGTCCCAGGGACTCAGACTACAGCAGTGGGTAGCCCGCTGGACCTGTATACGACATTGGCTACATTGATTGCAATTTGCACCCGACATCGCTCAACAACATTTTGCTTGTTACTGCTGGACTTTTACATTGGCTACCAATTTCAAGCACTTTATTCAAAAATGGCGGGTTGTTGGCCTCCTTTAAAATGGCCTTACTATTTTACCCCAATCGTCTTCCTTGCGTGGAACCAAGTGTCGTTGCTCCATTAGCGCTGCACCTCGTGGTTTGGAGGCCATCTTTTCCCTGTCCATGATGTCGACTGCCGTGGTTGTCTTTTCCAGGAGTCCTGCCACTGAAACCGGGAAGGTGCATTCGGGTCGTCTCGGCCGGTCATCGTCACACAGCCGTGATGAGCGGTCTGTGCCTCGGGGGCTGCGCGGATCTGCTCTCCGGTGCCTGGTCCAACCAAAGGTGGGGGCTTGCTCTGCCTCTGAGCACGGGGGACGTCTATTGCTGGAGGGATGAAGTCTTCCCATTTCCAATGAATCTTGCCCATCCATCTTCTTCCAAGTAGCGTTGGTCCATCACCTGAAGCAATCCACAATGGTAAATTGTGCACCGCGTCATCATGGATTACACTTTCATCCACACTACCAACAACTGATATCAGTTCCTTGGTGTAGGTGCGCAGCTTTGCCTGAACCGGGACCAGCTTGGGTCGATCAGCTTGATCGTTCTTCCACGTGTTGAGTCACAGCTCTTTTGCACATTCGCTGGAGGTGGCCCTTTGTGTTGCAGCCTTTGCACACATAGTCTCTGAACCGACACTGCTGAGTCCTGTGATTACCTCCGCAACGCCAGCATGGTGCTACTCGAATTACGTTTGCACCCCTCTGCGGACTCGGAGTTAAAGGACTCGGCGGGGGGGTTGCCTGTATGCTCTGCGGATTCACGTTCAACAGTTCTGCCTGTGAAAGGCGCCATTCTATTTACAGCACTTGCCGGGTTTGAGTCCTGAGAGTCAGTCGTCATCTGCTTGGAGCTGCAGCTTGAGGTCATGAACGCCTGGTTGATGCTGATGGCCTTCTGAAGAGTGACGGTGGTTTTGGCAGACAGTAGCCTGTGAAGAAGGGCCTGTGAGGATGTCCTCCTTCAGTTTGAGTTGGTCCCGAATTAGCACTTTCAGCTCCTCGTATGACTTGGTGGTTGTTTTCTCTGGTGCAAGCAAGTCCCTGACGAGGCCGTAGACCGCAGGCCCACAACTGGTCAACAGGATAGCTCTGCGCTTATCTGCCAGCGTGGCCAGATCATCCGGATCATCGCCTGCCAGGTCGCTTGGTACAAAATATTGGTCGAGCCTCTCCGTAAAGGCTTCCGAATTTTCACTCTCAGAACTTTTCTAATGCACCAACATTTGTCATTTTTGCGTGAAAGTTCGTAATCTCGTCGCCAGTTGTTATGTCTTTAATACTCTTATGAATGACTATACAGTTAGTATACATGGTCTACATACATGACATATGGAAGGAGTGCTGCACTGTTGGAGGTGCAGTCTTTCAGATGAGACATTAAACCGAGGTCCTGGCTGCCCCCTTGGGTGGATGTAAAAGATCCCACGTCACTATTTCGAAGATGATCAGGAGCGTTCTCCCCGATGCCCTGACTAATAATTATCCCTCAACCCACATCACTTTTATATATTTTTTTAATTATCTGATCATTATCGCATTGCTGTTTGTGGGAGCTTGCTGTGCGCAAATTGGCTGCCGCATTTCCCACATTACAACAGTGACTACACTTTTAAAAAAGTGCTTCCTACTTTTTACAGTAGTTTACTGGCAATGGGAACCTGTTGTTTAACGGGGTCTTCCCGACTGCCGCTGGTTCCCGGATCTCAGCGGCGCTATGTCATCAGATGCATCGAACTGGTTCAACACGATGTATGCTATTAACACGTCGTGCTGCTCCTTGGTGCGCCTCCTGGTCAGAGCCAGAGATCCCATTTTAGACCATTTTTACTTCAGGGGTCGCCACAATCCAGATCACGATCGGGCGCTCTAAGTGCGTGTACCTTCCCGCAGTGACGTGTAAAAGTGCAGGCAGTTGTTGCTGGCCTCAACGCCAGTGCTGTGCACTTACACAAGTGTCGCAGCCATTCGCACATGTGCAGAATCTCGGAGCTCACAGTTGGACAGCTGTGGGCTGGCCCCTGTCGAGTGCCAAAAACAAAATGGAGTCAAGTTTGGCACCGATGTCCCCTTTAAGCTGCGCAGCATGCTGGAGCTCCCGTGCAGCCAGCTCACCGGCTTTTAAATGGGATAAACCGTGCCTATGTGGTATTTTGAATGGGCCACGCAGCCCCTTAAAGGGGCCGCGCACTCCAAAAAAAATTATAATTAAAGGGACCATTTTCCGGCACTGCACGCAATCACACAGATATATCAAAATAGGCTTTTTTTTCTCAAGTAAATTTAACTATAAAGCCTCTTTGTTCGTGTGGCTTTGGCCACCGGCTGCACTTGTTCGCCCCGTCGCTCAGCCATGAAGGGAAGGTATTGTTGGCTGTGCACAGCTGGCATGAAGAGGACCATGTGCTCTGCCTTTTTAAAGGGAAATGAATCACTTGAACCCAGACTTTCATAAAACTGACCCTGGAAAGGCCCAGTTCGGCTTAATATTCATAGCAAATAAAATATTAACAGGAAATAAAAGTATGATGTTATTATTTGTTTGTATAGGTTAATGACATTTTAGAGCATAATGTAAAATAGCTCTAGATCGGCAAAGGCCACACTAGACAGGGTAACCCTGAGCATTCTTGGGTGTGAAAGGTCACCAGACCACCAATCCTGACCTTTTGCTTGGAAAGTTCCTTGGCTGTGTAAACCCAGCCCCCCAAACTGTTATGTATGAATAAAGAGTCTGACTGGATACTGTGAGCTCAAAGTAAAGTGTGACCGTAGTCTTTTATTGCAGGAATCCAGAGTGCCTCTCCAACCTGTGAGGCCTCCTTAAGTACCTGTGTTCCCATGCTCGGTGTCGAATGTTTTTGTCTTATAACATCCCTGTGAAGTGCTTTGGGATGTTTTACTACATTAAAGGCACTATTGGGTATCCCACTCCTGAGTGCTCTGGCATGCAGTGAAGTACTGGAGCAGCAGGACTTATTCTTGGCTTGGGAGAGAACCCGAACCTTGCAACCCGGCCCCCTAGAGGATGGCAGTCGATACCTCCTTCGCTGGTCTACATCGGCTCCAGTTAGGCAACACCTGAATTTCAAAATTCTCATCCTTGTTTTCAAATCCCTCCATGGCCCTTGCCCCTCCCTATCTCTGTAATCTCCTCCAGCCCCCCCCCCCCCCCCCGGAGATGCCTGCGTCCCTCTAATTCTGCCCTCCTGAGCATCCCTGATTGTAATCGCTCAACCATTGTCCGCACACTTCTGATGGTGATGTTGCAAGCAAGATGAGGCGCCCAGGTCTCTTGCTCCTTTGAGGGTTTGTCAAACATTTGCTCGTGAGCGCAGAGACCCAACGTCACCGTGGTATGGCTCCTTTCAAGGTGCAGCTGGTGTGGTGGAGAATCACCCTCCTTGTCGGGCCTGTAACCCATTGGAGTTTGGAAGAATGAGAGGTGATCTTATTGAAACATATAATATTCGGAGGGGGCTTGACAGGGTGGATGCAAAGAGGATGTTTCCCTTCATGGGGGAATCTAGAACTAGGGGGCATAGATTCAGAATAAGGGGTCGCCCATTTAAAACGGAAATGAGGAGGAATTTCTTCTGCGGGTTGTGAATCTTTGGAATTCTCTGCCCCAGAAAGCTGTAGAGGCTGTGTCTTTGAATGTATTTAAGGTGGAGATAGATGGATTTTTGAATGATAAGGGAGTCGAGGGTTATGGGGAGCGGGCAGGGAAGTGGAGTTGAGGCCAAGATCAGATCAGCCATGATATTAAATGGCGGAGCAGGCTCGAAGGGCCAAGTGGCCGACTCCTGCTCCTATTTCTTCTCTTCTCGTGGCTTTCCCAAGCATTAAAATGTTGCAGGTTAATCCTCCACGCAACTCCTTCCAGACTTGCTTACAGCACCTTCCACAGCGAGACCAGCTCTGCGTGAACCTGCGGAATGTCACTACTCCTGTTTGTTGCGGATGCACCTCCTCCTTGAAGGCGGGGCTTGCCGTGCTGGAGTTGATGAAAACCTGTTCTGATTGTTGCCCTGTAGCCACCCACCTTTGCATTAGTGTGAAGCCCGCCCCTTTGTGGGGGGGGGACATTTTCCAGGTAGTTATCTACCGCCCACTTCCAACAATGAATCAGCCAGGCTCGGGTTCACACACACAGCCTCCGCAGCAGAGGGACGTGGGCCCTGCGACTGTAAACTGGATTCAAGGTTAGAAGTGGCCGTGTCTGATAGATAAGGGGTTGTGTTTCAGGGTAGAAAAAACCCCTCTCCAAGCACCTGTTGGCTGATGGCACTAATTGCTGGAAGTGAAGGCAGTGAGTGCACTGGCTCGGTCTGGGGAAGGTCTTACTCTCTGGTATGTATTTTGCTGGAGGAGCACGAGAAGGATGTGGGTTTTCTTAAATTACTTCCTTTTGTTTTGTGCAGGTGTAGCTTTTCCAAGGTTGAAACTTACAGGCGGCAATTTGTGGTGTGTTGGTCTAGTTTGGGGTTCATTTAACATTAGATGGGATCTACCTGGCACAATAATGGTGAAGAATAGTGTTTAGTGTATGTCTGTCTCTCTCTGCCTCCCTGTGTCTCTGTCTCTGTTTCTCTCTCTCTCTCTGCCTGCCTGTGTGTATCTCTCTCTCTCTGCCTGCCTGTGTCTCTCTCTCTCTGCCTGCCTGTTTCTCTCTCTCTCTCTCTCTCTCTGCCTGGCTGTGTCTCTCTCGCGCTCTCTCTCTCTCTCTCTCTGCCTGCCTGTTTCTCTCTCTCTCTCTCTCTCTCTCTTTCTCTCTGCCTGCCTGTGTGTGTGTGTCTCTCTCTTTGCCTGCCTGTGTGTGTGTATCTGTCTCTCTCTCTCTCTGCCTGCTTGTCTCTCTCTCTCTCTCTCTCTCTCTGCCTGCCTGTGTGTCTCTCTCTTTCCCTGCCTGTGTGTGTCTCTCTCTCTCTGCTTGCTTGTGTCGCTCTCTCTCTCTTTCTCTCTCTCTCTCCGCCTGCCTGCCTGTCTCTCTCTCTCTCTCTCTCTCTCTGGCCTGTGTGTGTCTCTCTCTCTCTCTCTCTCTCTCTCTCTCTGCTTGCCTGTCTCTCTCTCTCTCTCTCTCTCTCTCTCTGCCTGTCTGTGTCTCTCTCGCTCGCTCGCTCGCTCTCTCTCTCTCTCTCTCTGCCTGCCTGTTTCTCTCTCTCTCTCTCTCTCTCTCTCTTTCTCTCTGCCTGCCTGTGTGTGTGTGTGTCTCTCTCTTTGCCTGCCTGTGTGTGTATCTGTCTCTCTCTCTCTCTCTCTCTGCCTGCTTGTCTCTCTCTCTCTCTCTCTCTCTCTCTGCCTGCCTGTGTGTCTCTTTCCCTGCCTTTGTGTGTCTCTCTCTATCTCTCTCTCTCTCTCCGCCTGCCTGTCTGTGTCTCTCTCTCTCTCTGCCTGCCTGTCTCTCTCTCTCTCTTCCTGCCTGCCTCTCTCTCTCTCTCTCTCTCTGCCTGACTGTCTGTGTGTCTCTCTCTCTCTCTGCCTGCCTGTCTCTCTCTCTCTGCCTGCCTGTCTCTCTCTCTCTCTCTCTCTGCCTGCCTATGTCTCTCTCTCTCTCTCTCTCTCTGCCTGCCTGTGTGTATCTCTCTCTCTCTTTCCCTCTCTCTGCCTGCCTGTGTCTCTGTCTCTCTCTCTCTCTCTCTCGCGCTGCCTGCCTGTGTCTCTCTCGCTCTCTCTCTCTGCCTGCCTGTTTCTCTCTTTCTCTCTGCCTGCCTGTGTGTGTGTCTCTCTCTCTTTGCCTGCCTGTATGTGTGTATCTGTCTCTCTCTCTCTGCCTGCCTGTCTCTCTCTCTCTCTCTCTCTCTCTCTGCCTGACTGTCTGTGTGTCTCTCTCTCTCTCTGCCTGCCTGTCTCTCTCTCTCTCTCTCTCTCTGCCTGCCTATGTCTCTCTCTCTCTCTCTCTCTGCCTGCCTGTGTGTATCTCTCTCTCTCTTTCCCTCTCTCTGCCTGCCTGTGTCTCTGTCTCTCTCTCTCTCTCTCTCTCTCGCGCTGCCTGCCTGTGTCTCTCTCGCTCTCTCTCTCTGCCTGCCTGTTTCTCTCTTTCTCTCTGCCTGCCTGTGTGTGTGTCTCTCTCTCTTTGCCTGCCTGTGTGTGTGTATCTGTCTCTCTCTCTCTCTGCCTGCCTGTCTCTCTCTCTCTCTCTCTCTCAATCTGTGTGAGATTTGCGTGTCTGTGATTACATCCACAACTTGGAACTAAATTTTGAACTATGCCCAATGATTCTCTATGATTTTCAGAAGTTAAATCTCCAGATTAAAAAGGCAACTGGAAATAATTAATCTGATGTTCTAATACTTAAATCCTATCTGAACCAATGTGTGTTCAGCCACAATGTTGGTTTCTTGACTCTGCCCTCAATGCAGTCCACTAAGGCTCCCTTGAATGAACAATATTCTTTTCCAGCTCAAAATATGCACAAAAAATGACTTAATATAATTGACCTGCCGTTGATGTCAGTGAGTCCTTTACAGTGAGTTGATGTGAAAGCCAAATGCTGTGATTTTTACACAGGATATAAACTGACGTATATCACCCCTGTGCTCGCTGACCTGCGTTGGCAACGCCACAATTTTAAAATTCACATCCTTGTTTTCAAATCCCTCCCAATCTCTCTAACCACCTCAGAGCCCTACAATCTCTGCATGCCTTCCATTCTGGTCTCTTCGGCTCAAATTTTAATTGCTTTTAATTCCCTCCCTAAACCTCTCTGTCTCTACCTCTCTGTCTTTTCCTTTTAAGATACTCCTTAAAGCCTACCTCTTTGACAACTTGTCCTAATAGTGTCACACTTGCCTCTGAGTCAGAAGGTAATGGGTTCAAGTCCCACTCCAGCAGCTTGAGCATATAAAGCGAGGCTGACACTCCAGTGTAGTGCTGAGGGAGTGCTGTACTATCGGAGGTGCTGACTTTTGGATGAGACGTTAAACCGAGGCTCCGTGATCCCATGGCACTATTTCGAAGAAGAGCAGGGGAATTATCCCCGGTGTCCTGGCCAATATTTATCCCTCAATCAACATAACAAAAACGGATAATCTGATCATTATCACATTGCTGTTTGTGGGAGCTTGCTGTGCACAAATTGGCTGCCGCATTTCCCACATTCCAACAGTGACTGCACTCCAAAAGTGCTTCATTGGCTGTAAAGCACTTTGAGATGGCCAATGGTTGTGAAAGGCGCTATATAAATCAAAGTCTTTCTTTGAAATTTCCTTTTATATTGAGGGGAAATATGCCTTGATTCGAGTTATATAGGTGTTGGCCTTCGATCAGTGGTAGCAAACTTGTCTCTGCGTCAGAAGGCCGTGAGTTCAGGCCCCACTCTAGAGACTTGAGTACATAAACTATTACATACAGTACTGAGGGAGAGCTGCACTGTTGGAGGTGACGTCTTTCAAAGCCCTATCTGCCCTCTCTGGTGCATCTATTGGATCCATGGTACTTTTTGACAGAGTTTTTCCTGGTGTCCTGGCCAACAACACAAACATAGATTATCTGGTCATTTAACTAATTGCTGTTTGTCATTCATAGGCAGTCCCTCGGAATTGAGGAAGACTTGCTTCCACTCTTAAAATGAGTCCTTAGGTGGCTGACCAGTCCAATACGAGAACCACAGTCCCTGTCGCAGGTGGGGCAGATAGTCGTTGAGGGTAAGGGAGGGTGGGACAGGTTTGCCGCATGCTCTCAGCGATGAGACTCGAGGTGCTCAGCACCCTCCCGGATGCACTTCCTCCACTTAGGGCGGTCTTTGGCCAGGGACTCCCAGGTGTCGGTGGGAATGTTGCACTTTATCAGGGAGGCTTTGAGGGTGTCCTTGTAACGTTTCCTCTGCCCATCTTCTGGCTCGTTTGCCGTGAAGGAGTTCTGAGTAGAGCACTTGCTTTGGGAGTCTCGTGTCTGGCATGCGGACAATGTTTGTGGGACCTTGCTATGTACAATTTGCTGCCACATTTCCCGATATTGAAATAGTAACTATGCCTCCAGAAGTACTTCATTGTCTGTGAATTGCAGTGAGATGTCCTGATGTTGTGAAAGATGCTGTATAAATGCAAGTCCTTCCATCCAAACTTCCTTTCTTCCTTTCAACCTTCCAAATTGTTGTACATCAATGAACCAGGGGTTTCTTGCTGACTCCAACACTCGTGAAAGTGGCAATAATAACTGGGAAAATGCTTGGGAAGATTAGATTACTGGACATTTGAGCTCAAGACTGGTAAAAAACTGGCATAACTAACAGCAGGGCGTTAAAACTCCTAGGGATTTCATACAGTACGTCTGACCTGCATAAGATGATGTATTCTGATACTGAATGCATTATGCTGAATGAGTGGGATATGGAACAATCGATCATTTTTATCTCCTGTTGCAACATTCCCAAGAGCGAGGTACATTGTTAAGCCCATTTCTTGAAGTATTAATGGGAACCTGGCAAATAATGTTAGGGCTATTGGATTCAGAAGTGATATTGATTCACGCGTCACTTGCTTTCACAAAATGGCCTGGGTGAGGAAGGTCATTTGACCCACTTAACTCATCAATTAGAAAGTAGCCAGCAGTGCCTGCCCCAACCCCACCAGCACACCATTCGGTCTGTTTCTGGGTTTTTGCCGGAACTCCATTCTGTAGATTGATCACTCTGTCATGAGAGCCTCCAATTTGCCATGTTGTGTCTCTTCCCCTCATTACAACAGTGACTACACTCCAAAAGTACTTTATTGGCTGTAAAGTGCTTTGGGACATCTGGTGGTCGTGAAAGGCGCTATATAAATGCAAGTCTTTAAAAAAAAATCTTTTCTCCACCTCTTCTAAGGCCTTCACATCCATCCTAAAGTGTGGCGACCCGAATTGAACACAATACTCCAGTTGGGGCTGAACTAGTGTTTAATACAGGTTCATAATATAAATGCAAGTCTTTCTTTTCTTCTTGCTCTTCTGTCACAAAGTTTAAATTTTAAGTGGTGTTGCAGATTTACTCTCCGTTACTTCTTTTTATTTTAAAGCTCTTGGTTGCATTTTTAATGGCCTTCCTTTGTGCTTTGAGTCCATTTTCATTAAGCTCATCTGTCAAAACTTGGCTGGTTTTTGAATGGCAGTGTATCTGATTTGATTCAGTAATTGAAACAATAAGTAACTAATGAGCCGTTTACTTGAAACCTGACTCCTGGGGGGGAAGAGAAAGTTAAGTAAGTAGGCTTTGGAGGGAAAGCTGTGCGTGGAAGTGCAGTGTCTGCCTGCCTGGCTTGGGGACATTCCCATTTTTGACTTCACTTGCAAATGAAAGCCATTTTTCTTTTGCCACTGGGAAAAGTTCTTCCAGCACAAACACAATAGAATCCCGCATTTCTATCTGCAGTGTCACATCCTGGATATTTATCAACCTTGGCTCGGTGTTAGAAGGTTGTGGGCTCAAGTCCCGCTGAAGACACTGGAAGACATAATCCAGACTGACACTTCAGTGCAGTACTGAAGGAGGTGCTGTCTTTCAGATCAGACATTAAACAGCCCTGTTCTGAAGAAGAGCAGGGGGAGTTTTCCACGGGTGTCCTGCCCAATATTTATCCCTCAACCAACATCAGTTATTTTTTTTAAAAGCCCGATTTGCTCGTTATCTCATTGCTGTTTGTGGGACCTTGCTGTGTGCAAATTAGTGTTTCCTCCATTACAACAGTGACTGCACCTCAAAAAGTACTTCATTGGCTGTAAAGCGCTTTGGGATGACCTGATGTTGTGAAAAGCGCTGTATAAATGCAAGTTTATTCTTTCTCCTCCTCCTCCCACCACCTCTGTCCCAACTGAGAACGATTCTATGTCGTCCCTCTGTAAGACGCAGCAAGTGAAATGAGCTATAGTGATGCTGTATAAAGTTACTGCGTATTCCCCTCACTGTGATGTTGTGACAGAGCTCACTCAGCGGCTGAGTGACGTGCTCCCCAACACATTCACCACGTGTTTGTGGTTTGCAGTCTCCGCGGTAGCTGGCCAGTAAATATGTCAGTCTTGTATTTAGGGGAATTAACACTTGGGTTAGACACGTGAACAATAACTACCTTGGTGAGCTATCAGAGGAACGCAAAACTGTACTACGTCATAAATCAGCACCTTTGCGGCGGGGGGGGTTGCGGGGAAGAGAGGAGTGAAGGAATGGAATTAACTCCAAGACAGTAAGTGCTGATCTTCTTCATGATGAGCGGCTTAGTGTCAAGAGGGGTAAAAGGTTCACCTATTTTTGTGGGAATTTGATGGTTTGTAACAATTTCTTTAATGCTGTTACGCTAAACCTTTTTAAAGCATGACTTAGACCTCAGCTAGAAAATTGTGTGCAATTCTAGGCACCACATTTTAGCAAGGATGCCAAAGCCTTGGAGAGGTGCCAGGGATGAGGGACTTCAGTTCTGAGGGTTGTTCCCCTTAGTGTCAGCCAGTGGCTCAGTGGGTAGCACATGTGCCTCTGATTCAGAAGGTTGTGGGACTTAGCCCAAAAATCCAGGGACTTGGCCCAAAAATCTAGGCTGATAGCCCAGTACAGTACTGAGGGAATGCTGCACTGTCTGAGGTGCCAATTTTCGGTTAAACCTGTTTAGAAGAAGAGCAGGGGAGTTATCCCCGGTGTCTTGGTCAATATTTATCCCTCCATCAACTTCACTGAAACATTGTTGTTTGTGGGAGCTTGCTGGGGATACATTTGCTGCCGCGTTTCCTACAATACAACAGTGACTGCACTCCAAAATTACTTCATTGGCTGTAAAGCGCTTTGGGATGCCCTGAGGTTCTGAAAGGCACGTTATAAATGCAAGTCTTTCTTTTTCTTTCTTACAGTAGAGAAGGTTAAGGGGAGATTAATAGATGCATTTAAAATGATGAAGGGTTTTGATAAAGTGGATAAAGAGAAGCTGTTTCCACTGGCAGGAGAATCCGTAACCAGAGGGCACAGATTTCAGATCATTGGCAAAAGAAGGGGAGATGAGGAGATTTATTATGGTCTGGAATGCACTGCCTGGAAGGGTGGTGGAAGCCGATCCAATAATAACTTTCAAAAAAGAATTGGATATCTACTTGAAAAGGAAAAAAATTGCAGAGCTGTGGTGAATAAGCAGGGGAGTGGGTCTAATTGAAACATTCTTTCAAAGATGGCACAGCCACGAAGGCCCGAATAGCAACCTCCCTCTGACGCCTGGGAGTCCCTGGCCCAAGACCGCCCTAAGTGGAGGAAGTGCATCTGAGAGGGCGCTGAGCTCCTCGAGTCTCAACGCTGAGAGCATGCAGAAATCAAGCGCAGGCAGCGGAAAGAGAGCGTGCGGCAAACCTGTCCCACCCACCCCTTCCCTCAACGACTATCTGTCCCACCTGTGACGGAGTCTGTGGCTCTCGTATTGGACTGTTCAGCCACCAAAAAACTCATTTCAGGAGTGGAAGCAAGTCTTCCTCGATTCCGAGGGACTGCCTATGATGATGATGATGATTCTATGAGTACAAGAGTACAATGCAACTAATGCTCCTTGTGGCTGGGCGTGCCCAGGATTGGATGTGGTGGTACACTGCTAACTCCAGATTGCTGCTCACCCTGCTGCACCATCAGAGTCGGATCCCTGCTGCAGAGGTCAGGAAAAATGTTGGGAAAATAGCCAAGGTTCAAGCTCCTGATCGCTAGCCTTGCTTGTGAGTCCACGTGGAGGAGGACAGGATCAAGCTCGGGTGTGACGCCCTTTGCAATTGAATAACCTGTCGATTATTTTGGGTTATGTTCAAAGTTTGGACTACCGGTGGGGAGCCATGCCCATGGACCATGCATGTCAGGAAGGCACAAGCATGTACAGGAGACATGAACTCAGTCAGTCTTACTGCAATTATATAGGGCCCTGGAATATTGTGAACAATTTTGGTCTCCTTATCTAAGGAAAGATATACATGCCATAGACAGAGTGCAACGAAGGTTCACCAGACTGAATCCTGGGATGGGGAGATTGAATAGACTAGGCCTATATTCTCTAAAGTTTAGAAGAAGAGAGGTGATCTCATTGAAACATACAAAATTCTTACAGGGCTTGACAGGGTAGATGCAGGGAGGATGTTTCCCTGGGCTGGGGATTCTAGAACCAGGGGTCACAGTCTCAGAATAAGGGGTCGGCCATTTAGGACTGAAATGAGGAGAAACTTCTTCACTCAGAGGGTGCTGAATCTTTGGAATTTTCTATCCCCAGAGGGCTGTGGATGCTCACTTTGAGTATATTTAAGACATAGATAGATTGTTGGATATTAAGGGAATCAAGGGATATGAGGATAGTGCAGGGAAGTGATATAGAAGATCAGCCATGATCTTACTGAAAGGTGGAGCAGGCTCGCGGGGCCGAATGGCCTACTCCTGCTCCTCATTGCCAAAGCTTACAAACGAATACTGTCCACAGAGAGCGCCCAGTGCTGAGCATGGAATCAAAACCCTCGGGAGAGCAGAAACTGAGGAAAGGGGGTAATTGGCTCTCTTGTTAATGAGTAGTGTGCAAGTGTTGAAGGGGACATTAACCTGGTGACATTTGACGGGATTTGAATGAACAATTTAGATGGGAGTGTTTCTCCAACGTTAACCAAGTCAGCAATTAAAATAAAGAGCCGTTGTCTCTTTCTTTAATATTAGACAGAATCTTTCACCAGAGGCTGTTGGGAACAGATGGGAAACAGGTCACAGGATGTATATAATGTATGTGTATGTGTATCGCATGTATGTTTTGTACTTTGCATCATTTTAAAAACTAAATGTCTTTACAAGGGGATATTGAAAGCCGGGTTAATAATTTTCCACATTGCAAACTTTTTCCAAAATCATTCTCCTGTTCGAACACCTGTAATTCTGTTTGAAAGCTTAAATGTTAATATTGGCATTTTCAAAGAAGGTGATTCATCTCGGACGGCACTGGACGCAACCATCAATCATTAAAAGCTTTAATAGAATCGTGCTGCCCAACACTTGCCGGATAACAAAGGTAGGAGAGGAGAGGAGAGGAGAGGGGGAAAAAAAAATACTCTGCACAAAGTTGGGTTCGAAATTGGAATTCTTCATCTCAAAAACACCATTGCTGAAACAGCGGCCCCAAATTCATTCAAATGGAGTGAAATAGTTGCTTGAAAAAAAAGAGGAATATTAAAGGACAGGGAGAGCGAGCAGCAGAGTGGGATTAGACGAAGTGGTTCATAAACAACAGTAACTTTTATTTATATCGCGCCTTTAACGAAGTAAAACGTCCCAAGGTGCTTCAGAGTAGTGTTATAAGGCAAAAATGATAAATTTGACACTGAGCCATATTAGAAGAAATTACGACAGATGACCAAAAGCTTGGTCAAAGAGGTAGGTTTTAAGGAGCATCTTAAAGGAGGTAAGAGAGGTAGAGAGGCCTAGAGGTTTAGGAAGGGAGTTCCAGAGCTTGGGGCCCAAGCAGCTGAAGACACAGCCACCTATGGTGGTGATGAAATAAGGAGATGAACACTAGTACAGATTTGATAGGCTGAAGCGGTCTGTATTGGTGCTGTAACTAAGAAAGCAAATGGTATGTTGGCCTTTATTACACGAGTATTTAAGTATAAGAGTAAAGACATCTTACTGCAATTATATAGGGCCCTGGTGAGACTACACCTGGAGTATTGTGTACAGTTTTAGTCTCTTTATCTAAGGAAGGCTATACCTGCTTTCGAGGAAATGCAATGAAGGTTCACCAGACTGATTCCTGGGATGGGGGGACATTGTCCAATGAGGAGAGATTGAGTAGACGAGGGCTATATTCCTTAGAGTTGAGAAGAATGAGAGGTGATCCCATTGAAACATACAAAATCCTTACCAGATTTGACAGGGTCGATGCAGAGAGGATGTTTCCCCTGGCTGGGGAGTCTAGAACCAGGTGTCATAGTCGCAGAATCAGGGGTCGGCCATTTAGGACTGAGATAAGGAGAAACCTCTTCACTCAGAGGGTGGTAAATCTTTGGAATTCTCTACCCCAGAGGGCTGTGGAGGCTCAGTCATTGAGTATATTCAAGACAGAAATCGATAGACTTTTGGATATTAAGGGAATATGGGGATAGTGCAGAAAGGTGGAGTTGAGGTAGAAGATCAGCCATGACATTGAATAGCGGAGCAGGCTCGAGGGGCCAAATGGCCTACTCCTGCTCCTATTTCTTATGTCAGCCGTGGGGACATAACAAAAAAACCAGATATTCTGGTCATTATCACATTGATGTTTGTGGGAGCTTGCTGTGCGCAAATTGGCTGCCACGTTTCCTACATTACAACAGTAGCTACACTCCAAAAATACTTAATTCGCTGTAAAGTGCTTTGAGATGTCCGGTGGTCGTGAACGATGCTATATAAATCCAAGTCTTTCTTGTGTAACATTCTGTGATTCTACCTGGGGAATGAGTTTGCCTGAAACTGTGGCTATTTTTGGATAATCTTATCAAAGGATTAGAAGCTGATTATTAGGGAGTGACTAAGGGCAGAGAGAGTCACGGTTTTGCATGTCTTCCAGTAGAATGCTAGAAGATGTGCAGATAAATAATTGGTGTGGGAGGAAAGACATTATTGGAATGTTGTTATCTCTTTGGAGTTTTCGTTCTATTATCTTGTCTTTTATAGACTCCCACACAGAATTTGATTTTTAAACCCGTGTGTCATCTTCCTGCTGCCCCTGGCCACTGCATTTTTTCCTTCAATTAAGCAACAACCTTTAATCTAGTTGGGGTTTGAACGCTATCTGTGATGATTTGATGCTTCTGTGCTTGACGCTGGTATTGCCTGGGGTAGAATGCTCCATCTAGTGGTTTGGTTGAGAATTGGCCATACCTCATCCAATGAGACCAAGTCAGCCTTCAACGGCAGTAGACGTTTGAATTTGAGCTGGTGTCCTTCTCAGCTGGGTGTTTGGTTGTCTTCCTGCTCCTCTCCACCCTCTTGCCCTATATTCTGTGTAAACTAGCACAAATTTTCCACCATTCATTAAAGCATTTTTAAAAAAATGATCCTAACCTTTGAAAGAAAGACTTGCATTTCTATAGCGCCTTTCACGACCACCGGGTGTCTCAAAGCGCTTTACAGCTTTTTGGAGTGTAGTCACTGTGATAGGAAATGCGGCAGCTAATTTGCTCCCACAAACAGCAATGTGATGATGACCAGACAGCAATTATTATTTCTTAATAGCAATGCATTGCTATGAATTCTTAAGCAAAGAACCCATGAAGTAAATACATTAGAGTGGCTGAGGCGAACAGCTTAGATGCTTTTTGAAGGGGCAGCTTGATGAGGGAGACGGGAGTAGAAAGATATGGTGAGATGAAGTCAGGTGGGGAGAGGCTTGTGTGGAGCATAAACACCGGCATAGACCGATTAGAAAGACTTGCATTTATATCGTGCTTTTCATGACCACCAGACATCCGAAAGCGCCTTACAGCCAATGAAATCATTTTGAAATGTAGTCACTGTTGTAATGTAGGAAACCGAATGGGCTGCTTCTGAGCTGTACACTCAAGTAAATTATTTGTTTACAAACAAACCAACTGTAATGTATTTGCTTTGTGGGTTCTTTGCTTAAGATTTCATAGCAACACATTGCTATTAAACCTTTGTTAATAAACCAACTAGTTCTTAACAATCACACTGCACATTACCGGTTCATCCACCGGGCTCACTACCACCTGCCTCATTGTGGATCCCCTGAACCCAACTGGCTGGGGTTTTATTGAGTCTTGTGACCATCACGTGACTGGCTAGGCCACTCCCAACTCAACAGCTCTGCAACTCTTTTTGTAGAAAACAATAAATAAACATTAAATCAAGTGCCCCCTTATTAAAGGGGGGGGGGGGGGAACACTACAAAAAGTTTACAAGTGCCTGTTTTTTTTTTGGGTTTTTTGGCACTAAAACCATAAATAGAAATACAAGTGCCCCCTATAAAAGGGGAGGGGGGACACTAAAACCGGCAATAAAACAAATTAAACTTTAAAACATATAAAATCAAATTAAAATTTGGTTGCCGGGGGTAACAATGCACTCCAGTCCCTCCGGCGCCCACCTCTCGCGGAGGGCCACGAGCATCAACAGCTCTGCAAACCTGTGAGCATACTCACAGGTGCTTATATTACAACAAGTGAAGTTGCATCCAAATGCGCTATTACGATAAGAGGCCCATCGGTCTTCCGATACTTTCAGGCCTACCTCCAGTGGACTGGGGATGTAACTGCTGCACCTCCTCCCATTTCACAGTGTGCGGACAAATGCCAATGTACGCGCATGAATGTTTATTGGAAACATCAGTCTCTGCCTTATTAGATGGGAAAGAATATTTGACTGCACTGAGTCGAGGTTTTGATCTTCGAACATACAGAATTATCCAATCAGCAGAAAGCTAAAATGTTTGATTTTCAGGTGCCCTTATCACAATTCTGACAAATGCTTGAAGTTGCTGATCATGTTAACAGATGTACCCAGCCCTATCCGGTGAAATTCATCCCAAACACACACGATCCATGTTAAATAACAACAAACTGCTTCTGCACACTTTAAAATAATAAGATGCAAGAGCCTAGAATGAGAATTTAGAGATTACAGTGTTGCAAATTCATGACATGCCTATTTTATTTAAAATCTGTGATTATCATTTTCTTCTTTCCTTCCTTCCTTCCTTCCTTCCCTTTTCCCGCTCTCCCTTCTCTTCGTCGTGTGCAACCCTCCTCCTTTGAAAAGCTTGAGAGTTGGGGAAAATGTACGATGGTCAAGCTGCAAGGACTATGACTAATTGAGTGCCACAACTCTGGCTTATCAGAAAAGGCTTCCTTGTCATCCCAATAACCGCCCCCACTCTGAAGTCTGATTTAAAAACCTCGGGTGAAGAATTGGTTTTGACTGAGTGAATGTGAGCGTAGTGAAACTTGACATGCCATAGAATGGTTACAGCACAGAAGGAGGCCATTCGGCCCGTCGAGCCTGTGCCAGCTCTCTGCAAGAGCACTTCAGTTAGTCCCACTCCCCCGCCCTTTCCCTGTAGCCCTGTAATTTTTTTCCTTCAGGTACTTATCCAATTGCCTTTTGAAAGCTGTGATTGAATCTGCCTCCACCACCCCCTCAGGCAGCACATTCCAGATCCTAACCACTCGCTGTGTGAAAACGTTTTTCCTCATGTCGCCTTTGGTTCTTCTGCCAATCACCTTAAATCTGTGTCCTCTGGTTCTTGATCCTTCCGCTAATAGGAATAGTTTCTCTCGATCTACTCTATCCAGACCATCATAATTTTGAACACCTCGATCAAATCTCCTCTCTTCTTCTCTGCTCTAAGGAGAACAACCCCAGCTTCCCCAGTCTATCCACGTAACTCAAATCTCTCATCCATAGAACCATTCTTGTAAATCTTTTCTGCATCCTTCCTAAAGTGCGGTGCCCAGAATTGGACACAATACTCCAGTGTTTTGTAAATGTTCATCATAACTTGCTTGCTTTTGTATTTATGAAGCCCAGGATCCCGTATGCTTTTTTAACCGCTTTCTCAACCTTGCCACCTTCAAGGATTTGTGCACATATATCCCCAGGTGTCTCTCTTCATTCGCCTCCTTTAGAATTGTACCCATTAGTTCATATTGCCTCTCCTTATTCTTCCGACCAAAATGTATCACTTCGCACTTTTCTACGTTAAATTTCATCTGCCACGTGTCCGTCCATTCCACCAGCCTGTCTGTGTCTTCTTAAAGTCTATCACTATCCTCCTCACTGTTCACTATACTTCCAAGTTTTGTGCCATCTGCAAATTTTGAAATTATGCCCTGTGCACCCAAGTCTAAGTCATTAATATAGATGAAGAAAAGCAGTGGTCCTAGTACCGACCCCAGGGAAACATCACTGTATACCTTCCTCCAGTCGTTCACCACTACTCTCTGTTTCTGTCATTTAGCCAATTTCATATCCATGCTGCCACTGTCCCTTTTATTCCATGGGCTTCAACTTTGGTCCACGCACAATATGCCACGTGGCCATTCACAGGAGCAGATGTAGGTAATGCAAACGACAAGGATGAAATGCAAAGAATAACCTACAAAGCCAAGCCACAGTATTGGGAATCTTCCTGTTTCCTGTACTGCTGACTCCGAACCACAACACAATATGCTAGTCCCATCTATTCTCAGATTGACTCAACCTTTCTCAAGTTACATGTTCAAAGCCATACAGTTATGTACAGTTGACTTTTGTTGCGTGGAGTGTGTGTTTTATGTGGTGTATCTGATGAGTGAACAGTAATTTGTGCATAGTTTATTGGGGATGGTTATGTCCCCGAGGGTGTTGCGATGAATGGCTGGCTTACTTGAAACCCGTCCCAAGAGTCTATGTTACATTGTAAAAGACGCTATAAAATATTTTTAGATAGCACATGTTCGACCGAGTGCTTGGGCCTCTGCAGCGATGTGTGAATTAGCCAGCATGCTCCAACACAACACGGCTCCTTTGCTTATGTACAAGATCTGCAGCGGCAAGAATGGACCCTGAAGGTAGCAGCTGAGTTATAGCTCTGTAAAATGATTGTTTTTATTTTTAAATTGAGAAATCTAGGTGAAGAGCCACGGTCCTCTTCTTCTTAGACGGTCCCTCGATGATTTGCTTCCACGCCAAAAAGGGATGAGTTCAATGAGTTCACAAATGTTTCAATGAAGGACCTAATATCCCAGGTCCAGAACTACATATTGAAGGGTGGAAGATGCCTGTGCGTGGATTTTTTTAACGTATGGTGGCAGTTGCACACCAGCCACCATGTGTGCTTGACAGAGCTTGTTCTTGGTCCAGTGGCAAGGGTTAACCAAGATGACTGGAGACCAGCTCTGCTGCACGGACCGAGTGCACACACACATCGCAGTGTGGGCTGGCCTGTGCTGCCCCTGGGTCTTCGCCTCTTCTGGCCCCGAACTCATGCCTCTTCTCGGGGCTGGATCACCGCTCTACAATCTCTCGCTGCTCCTTCGCCCCGACCTCGCCGCTCCTGCTGTACCTGCCCACGCTGCAATCACCGAACTGGGTTATGGTGGCGTCCAATCCAGTCACCCTCTTCACAGCAGTTGCCCTCCGGGACGGGCTCACGTTGTATCCTGTGGTGGCTCCCAGGCTGACACTCACCGCTCCTTTTAAGGCCCCGACCTGCAACGGTCCAAATGCAGGACCTTAGGTTTTAAAAGTCTAAAGATTGTGGCAGGGCTAAAGGCAGTGAGGAGTTCTGCATGTGTAAAAGACAACATAGAAACATCACCAATCTGTGAAGTAAAATAAAATATATCTAATTTTCTTGCTTACAAGTGGTCACGTGGATGGAAACCTGTTAGCTTCCAGAAGCGTTTCTAAGTTAAACTGTGTATTTTCCTTTTTTGCATTCACAGTAGCTCTCAATCGTGGGTTATTTTGGCAGGGCTAGGCATCAAGGGAGCAATGCTGGTTGGATTGTTCTTCAGTGGCGGTTGTGGTTCAGTGGGTAGTACCCTCGCCTCTGGGTCAGAAGGCTGTGGGTTCAAGTCCAGTGACTTGAACACAAAAATATAGGCTGTCACTCCAGTGTAGTACCGAGGGAGTGCTGCACTGTCTGAGGTGCTGTCTTTCGAATGAGACGTTAAACCGAGGCCCCGTCTGCGCTCTCAAGTGGACGTAAAAGATCCCATGCCATTATTTCGAAGAAGAGCAGGGGAGTTATTGCCGGTGTCCTAGCTAATACTTAGCCCTCAATCAACATCACTAAAACAGATTATCTGGTCATTATCACATTGCTGTTTGTGGGAGCTTGCTGTGCGCAAATTGGCTGCCGCGATTCCCACATTACAACAGTGACTACACTTCAAACGTACTTCATTGGCTGTAAAGCACTTTGAGAGATCCTGTGGTCATGAAAGGCGCTATATAAATCCAGGTCTTTCTTTTCAGTCTACACATCAATACGCTATACGGTAAATTCACTGACATGGCACCTCTCAGCGAATTTGAGATCGAAGGAAGCTTGGGTCAGAGAATCAGTGCTTCAGTGATGCCCTATTTTTGACATGCTCTCCCGCAGGGAGCATGGGATTGATGAATTTACCTATATAGGATCATTTGGACTTAACCCAATATAGTTTAATGTTCTGTGAACTGTTTCTTCTGTATTACAGCTTACGTTTATATAACCTGATCCGCCGTTCAATTAAATCGTGGCTGATCTGATCATGGACTCTGCTCCACTTCCCCGCCCGCTCCCCATAACCCCTTAAACCCTTATCGTTTAAGAAACTCTCTATTTCTGTCTTAAATTTATTCAATGTCCCAGCTTTCACAGCTCTCTGAGGCAGCGCATTCCACAGATTAACAACCCTCAGAGAAGAAATTTCTCCTCATCTCTGTTTTAAATGGGTGGCCCCTTATTCCAAGATCATGCCCTCTAGTTCTAGTCTCCCCCCCCCCCCATCAGTGGAAACATCCTCTCTGCATCCATCTATCTAGGGCCCATAGCTTGGATTTGACACTGACCAAAAACGTGGTCTAAGAGGTAGATGTTAAGGAGTGTCTTAAAGGAGAGCAGAGAGGTTTATGGAGGGAATACCGAAGTTCAGGGCCGAAGCAACTGAAGGCAGTGCATCAAAGGTGGAGCAATTAACATTGGGCATGTGCAAAAGGCCAGAATTGGAGGAGTGCAGAGATCTTGAAGGGTTGTAGGGCTTGAGGAGGTTACAGAGATGGGGAGGGGGGAAGCCCTGGAGGGATTTGAAAACAAAGATGAGAATTTGAAAATTGAGGCGTGGCCAGACAGGAAGCCAATATCCGTCAATAAGGGAATTAAGGGGTATGGGGAGCGGGCGGGTAAGTGGAGCTGAGTCCACGGCCAGATCAGCCATTATCTTGTTGAATGGCGGAGTAGGCTCGAGGGGCTAGATGGCCTACTCCTGTTCCTAATTCTTATGTTATGTTATGTTCAGTGAGCACTGGGGTAATGGGTGAACGGAACTTTGAGCGAGTTAGAACACAGGCGGCAGAGCTTTGGATGAGTTCAAGTTGCTGGGAGGGTGGAAGAGGAGAGGCCAGCCAGGAGAGCATTGGAATAGTCGAAGTTGGAAGTAACACAGGCATGGATCAGGGTTTCAGCAGTATTGATTTGCCATACATTCTCAGCGAAACAAAAGCAGACAATGCTGGCAAAGCTCGGCAGATCAGACCTCACCTGTGAAGAGAGAGAAGAAGATGACCTGACATTTCGGGTATGGATCCTTCATCGGAGCCCAAGTCACCATTCTGATGAATGGTTTACACCAGGAATGTCAACGTGCCTGTTGCCTCCACAGGTGCAGCCTGACCTGAGTGTTTCCAGCATTTTCTGCTTTTGTTTGAGATCTCATCATCTGAAGATTATTTTTTACTTTTGTTTGATTTACATTTTTTTTCTTCCCCCCCCCCCCCCTCCCCTAAACACCTGCAAATAAATATGGACCAAGTAAACTCCTTTTACTTGTGTTTCTCATAAACTGCAATATAAAGGGACTATTCCTGGGAGACACGATGATTTATTGCGGAGCGACCCCCTTGCTGTGTCAGCTGTGGCTCAGTGGGTAGCACACTCGCCTCTGTGTCAAAGGTTGTGGGTTCAAGTCTCACGCCAGAGACTTGAACGCACAATTCTAGCCTGACACTCCCAGTGCAGTGCTGAGGGAGTGCTGCACAATCGGAGGTGCCGTTTTTCAGATGAGACGTTAAACCAAGGCCCCGTCTGGTGGACGTAAAGGATCCCATGGCACTATTTCAAACAAGAGCAGGGGAGTTATCTCTGGTGTCCTGGCAACTATTTATCCTTCAATCAACATAACAAAAACAGATTATCTGGTCATTATCACATTGATGTTTGTGGGAGCTTGCTATGCGCAATTTGGCAGCCGCGTTTCCTACATTACAACAGTGACTACGCTCCAAAAGGACTTCATTTGCTGTAATGCGCTCTGAGACGTCCAGTGGTAGTGAAAGGCACTATATAAATGCAAGTATTTTGTTCTTTTCTATGAACCTTCAATTTAAAATGTTTTTCTCTTCACTTACAGAGTAACTGTTGCTGATGTCTTTACCTTGAGCTTGGAGAGCAAACACAATTCTTTGTCACCAAAAACATGGTCTGTTTACAGTGGCAACTTGGCGATGAACAACTCTGGATTCTCAGTGTCTGAACATGGAGCTGTTTCACATTATAGCAATGCTGAGAAGAACTCTCCACACTTGTGGTGTTAGAAACTGTGAGAGCTACAGAACATTTGTCCAGTTGGACGAGAAAATTCTAACCCTGCACTTTGTCTCTGACAAGATCTAGAGAAAGCCTCGCCATGACTGAGAAAGCCCAACCTAGTATGTTCTTCCACAAGCGAAGGTCCCAGTTGTTGCTGCTGAACTCACTGACCTGTGGCCTGGAGATCTGTGTGGCAGCTGGAATCACCTTTGTGCCCCCACTGCTGCTCGAAGCTGGGGTGCAGGAAAAATATATGACTATGGTCTTGGGTAAGTACAATTGTACTGTAAGTGCACTCTCATTGTGAAGTTGTGATTTAGACGATGTTTAATTTCAGGATTTTTTTTTTTTCCTCCTCCTTCTCCTTAAGCCACTAACTCTTGCAGACCTTCAGTTCCATGTGTGAATCATAGAAATTTACAGCACGGAAGGAGGCAATTTTGGCCCATCATGTCCACGCCGGCCGACAAAGAGCTATCCAGCCTAATCCCACTTTCCAGCTCTTGGTCTGTAGTCCTGTAGGTTATGGCACTTCATGTACACATTCAAATACTTTTTAAATGTGATGAGGGTTTCTGCCTCTAACACCGTTTCAGGCAGCGAGTTCCAGACCCCCACCCTCTGGGTGCCTGTAGTCCTCCTTCTTGCACTTTGCCGCCAAGTGGACTTTTTAAAAAAAAAAAATGTATTCATTCACGGAATGTGAATGTCGCTGGCCAGGCCGGCATTTATTGCCCATCCTTAATTGCCTTTGAGAAGGTGGTGATGAGCCTTAAACATCCGAGTCATGAAGGTACTCTCACAGTGCTGACTTTGTCGCAGCGGTTTGGCACAACTGAGTGGCTCGCTGAGATATTTCAGAGGGCAGTTAAGAGTCTACCACATTGCTGTGGGTCTGGAGTCACATGTAGGCCCAGACCGGGTAAAGACAGCAAATTTCCTTCCCTAAAGGATATTCGTGAACGAGATGCGTTTTTACGACAGTTTCATGGTCACCATTACTGATGATGGTTTTTTAATTCCAGCATTATTTCATTAACTGAATTTAGATTCCACAGCTGCTGTGAATTACTAGTCCAGTAACAGAACGACTATGCGACCGTACTGTACTAACTCCGCGCAGAATGGGAAACAAAACCTGGGGCCTCGTGGTCTGTACGGGATCATGCGACATTGGGTGCCTCCTTTACACATTAGGACTGCGGGAGCATACGCTGCCGTGTCTGCAGCTCTTCTGTCACATGAAATTATTTAGAAAATTGTTTCCCGTTGATTAATCATGTACAGTAATATTGGTCAGTGCGAAGTACTCAGTAGGGTTAGAAAGATGAGCTGGATAAATAAGAGATGCCACATTTTCCTTCTCTTTCCTCCATCAGGTCAATTCACCGTGAGACTTCCCAACTCATGGGCAGCCCACTTGATTGCTCAATAATTTGCATTTATATGGCAGTAAAATGTCCCAAGGCGCTTCACAGGAGCATTATCAAACAAAATTTGATGCCGAGCCACATAAGGAGATATTAGGGCAGATGAGGTCAGAGGTAGGTTTTGAGGAGCGTCTTAAAGGAGGAAAGGGAGGTGGAGAGGTTTAGGGAGGGAATTCCAGAGCTTGGGGCCTAGGCAGCTGAAGACATGGCCGCCAATGGTGGTGCGATTTAAAATCGGGGATGCTCGAGGGCAGAATTAGAGGAGCGCAGATATCCTGGAAGAGATTGCAGAGATAGGGAGGGGCGAGACAATGAGGGATTTGCAGACCAGTATTTGAATTTTAAAATCGAGGCGTTGCTTAACTGGGAGCTAATACAGGTCACAGAATTGCTTTTTAGAACAAAATTACTCCCAACTATCCACCGCTGTCACTCACAGTCAGTGATGCTGATGTATTCCAGGAGGACCTAGTGATGACTCTCCCTCCATGTTATTTTGTAACCTCCCTCCTGGTGGGAAGCTCTGGCCTTCATTCAGGAACTCGCCCTATCCCAGCTTTGTGGGTGGGGTACAGGGGTTTGCAGCTAGAAGCCCACATCTCCTCTACCTGGCATTATACATGTGCAGCAACAGCAACTTGCCTTTGTCTATAATGTCTTTAATGTCCCAAGGCACTTCACAGGAGTGTACATTGACAACTGAGGCAAAGAAGGAGACATTAGGACAGGTGACCAAAAGATTGATGAAAGAGAGAGGTTCAAAGCATCGTGTTGAAGGAGGAGAGAGAGAGAGAGATGGGAGAGGTTTAGGGAGGGAATTCCACAGCTTAGGACCACATTGTGCACCTAGAGGCTGCCTGAAGGTACCAGAAGCTTGTGAGTACGATGCTATTAGGACTTGATGGTGGGTGTGTGAAGGCTTCATCCTATGACCACTTGAACAGCAGGAAATGCCCAGCAGTGTGATTCTAGATGCTGCCTTTTCAAACTTAGGTTGCAACACTCGATGGAAGTAGTGATGGTCACAGGTCTGTGCCGCTTGTGTTATTGGTGTGAACAATATGAGGGAATAAATTGTACAAAAACCTTATTGCACAGCATTAAAGTGTATTCGCTAAACTCCAATCTTTCCTAAACTAAACTAAATAACATTGAGATAAATGGCAGCAGTTGGAGAACTTTCCTACCAGTTTTCAGGAATACCCACACCTTGAAAACCTGGCACCAAAACCAGAAAGATTTTGGGGTGGAAATTCGGTCACGCCTCTGTTACGCCGTTAATCCAGGCGGAGCGGTAAATTTTGCGCCGGGAAATGGTTTGCATCTCCAGCCGCAAAATTCACCAGCTGGTCCCTGAGTGAGGAGCGGAGCGCTAAGGGAGGCGTTCCACACCTCTTTTAGGGCGCTAGGCCGGCTGAGCAACTGAAAATTGTGAGCTAAACAGCCGGCCTCTGAGCGCTCTAAGCGAGGCTTCCATGGGGGGAAAAAAAATCTGAAAAAAAACTCCACCAAAAACATTCCCAATTCATTACTGACGCCGTATCAACATAAATCACAAAAATAAAAAATAATCACACTTGCCTCAGATCGACATTACTTCACTCACTGCGGCCGGTACTGCTCGGACCGCCAGCTTTCACAGGCGGTCCCACTAGGGGGCGCTACAGATCGGGCACAAAATAAATTTCGAGCTGGTGTTGCAACCAGGGTCTTTGCACACCGGTTCGCCTCTCCCGCGCGGTACTACTACGCACCCCGCAAACCTGGCACTGAATGTCCCGGCAGGGCGCTGCAGATTAGCCACCCGCCCGGAAATGCCTTCCACCGCCATTATCGCTGCTCCGGGGCGAAAACGGAGGTGGCATCAAGCCAAAAATGCAGCCCCCAGACTTTAGATCTGTGCACCTTCAAATCTTTTTGTTTTCTATCTATATTTATCAAGCTGTTTTATCACCGAACCTTGTGCTAAAATTGTTACTAAGTGCCAACACTTAGCTGCGCCCAAATTTGCCCACATGTATTGGGAGAACCCAAATATGACCATGGGCAATATTTCAGCTCCTCAGTCCGACACAGAAGGTTCGAGCACGTGCCGAGGGTTAACTTGTGGCAGAATATCTTGGAGGAGGGAAGGAAGGTTTTATATCATGCTTTGCAACTGCTGATAAAATAAGCTACCATTTACGAATCTTTTCCTTCCCCAGTATTAAAGGAAAAGGCTAGCTTATCATTTGAAATGCTGCAGGGATATTAAGAGGGAGAGAAAGAATCTTAGCGTTGAGTAGGCAATAAAATATAAAAGTGCACAGGATCTGACTCCCTCCCCCAACACCACCATCAAAATAGAATTTTAAAATGTCTGCTGAAGTGCATTAAAGTATATGATGTTTTTCCCCACTACAAGTCCCTTCCCTTCCCTCAAGGCACTGCCTCTTTGTCAGGGTGCAGTCCCATGGAGACCTGACTCGCTCTCGTACTGCACCCAAGTGGGCATTCGTTATGTATAGACCTAGAAAGCAAGTGGCAGCGATCACTAGGACAGTGCGTCTGACAGCAAGTGAGTGCGTGCGGATACCATCGGAGAACTGTACTTTGCTCATCTGCCAACACTGGGTGTCAACGAGTTGCGCGTGAATAATGGCCATTTATTTGGCTGAGCAGTTTGTGTCCAAAATATGACTGGCCAAAAAAAATTCTTGTGAGCAGTTTTAAAGATTTTTGTAGACTGAATGTGTGTGTGTGTGTGTGTATATATGTATATATTTTTTTAAGTATTTCAGTAGTTCAGAAAATATGGGGCTTGAAGTATGAATAGGACAATTGAGCCCCTGAATGGTCTAATTCATAGAATGACACAGCACAGACTGAGGCCATTTGTCTCTTCGTGCCTTTGCTGGCTCTTTGGTAGAGCTATCCAGTTAATCCCACTCCCCTGCTCTTCCCCCCCCCCCCCCCCCCCCCACACACACACACACACAATAGCCCTGTAAAATGTTTTCTCTTCATGTATTTAAATAACATAAGTTGTAGAAATAGCCTCCCAACTTGTTTGAGACTCCGAAGACAAGTGAGTGAGACGTCCCAGGAAAAAATTCCCCCGTGTTCCGCTTCGTGCATTAGGGAGTTCACTGCTTCCGTCTGGAAGTGTGATGTGGCAATTTCTGTTCAGCTGCTGTTTCGTGGCCCCTGGGTCTCCCCCCGCCTACCTTCTTGCTGTTAAATATATAACGTGTTCTAACTACATTTATTGCAACGGCTATAATTACAACGGTTGTCAGGAAACGGTGGCTGGTTAAATCCTACAGCTATCACGGGTGACGACATCTGTTTTCAATGTTTTTTTTTAACAATTAAAATGAAGAAAAAAAGATAGTCCGTTTCCCCACCCCGCCATCCCGAAAAATGTCTGGAATTTATTTTTCTAATAGTTGCCGATCGTGCTTCCAAGTAGGAAATGAAAGCAGCAATCCTGTCTGTCGCAGTTAACCAGTCTGAAGCGCAGAAATATTTTGCGAGGTGTCTTGCGGTGAAGGTTTAGTTCAGAAGCTAGTGGAAGAAAAGAAAAGGAATCAGCTGGCAAGAAAGCTTGCACTTTGCTGTCCCCTCTGTCCCAGTGCAACGTGCTGCTTACAGCACAAAGCTGCCATTCAGGCTTTAGCTCGGCCTATTCAGATACTGCAACTCTAAAAGAACACAATATTATTTTCATGCCCAACAGAAGCCGAATTGCCTCAAATGGGGCCCCTTCAAATGTGACTGAGGGATGTCTGCGATAAGAGGGATAGTAATCCGATAAGACTTGATCTTGGCAACCTCGTCGTCCAAATGCATAGTACATGTCCCCTTCAAACAGTGGTCAGGTTGTGTCTATTTCACATCAATGTTGTCATGGATACCAAAGCCGGCCTACTAACCCCATAAATTAGACTAAGTTGTGCAAAACTTGTCATTTCTTTAAATAGAGCTACTGTAACTAAACTGCTTTTGGAAGTGCTTTTATGCATTGCTAGGTAACAGGATGTTGTCTTGGTGTCTGGTTGTCTGGTGAGGTATTGAATATCCTGTTCCTGAAGGCTCTCCTTTGTTTGGGTCAACACTACTATTAGACTTGTGCAAGATCCATTGCATGAGAGTGAATTTCCTATTTTCAATAAGGCGCAGCGATGGCCAGTGTTCAAGATTTGGTTAGCAGTGAACTTTCGGTGCCCCATTTGCAGCTGTGGCTCAGCAAACAGGTTTTTGCTAGTTGGGAACCATTGTATTTCCGAGATGGCCTCACAAAATGGACACCAGAGCTTGAATTCCAGTCTTGACTTATTCCCTGGCCGTCTCGTAGTATTTGCGTGCTACAAGTCTTGACTGATATGACACATCTTGGGAGGGTACGGTAGCATAGTGGTTATGTTACTGGATTAGTAATCCAGAGACAGCTGGGGAATTTAGATTCAGTTAATTAAATAAATCTGGAATATCGGGTAGTATCAGTAATGATGACCATGATGATACTAACATTGGCTGTGTGGTTGAAAGCCGTAGACTGCAGGAAAATATTAATGAACTGGTCAGGTGGGCGGAACAGTGGCAAATGCAATTCAGTCCGGAGAAGAGTGAGGTAATGCATTTGGGGAAGGCTAAAAAGGCAAGGGAATATACATTAAATGGTAGAGCACTGAGAAGTGTAGAGGAACAAAGGGACCTTGGAGTGCATATCCACAGATCCTCGAAGGTAGCAGGCCAGGTAGATAAAGTGGTTAAGAAGGCACACGGAATACTTGCCTTTATTGGCCGAGGTATAGAATACAAGAGCAGGGAGGTTCTGCTTGAAATGTACAAAACACTAGTTAGGCCACAGCTAAAGTACTGCGTGCAGTTCTGGGCACCACATTACAGGAAAGATGTGATTGGTCTAGAGAGGATACAGTAGAGATTTACGAGGATGTTGTCTGGACCACAGAATTTTAGCTATGAGGAAAGACTGGAAAGGTTGGGTTTGTTTTCTTTGGAACAGAGGAGACTGTGGGGAGACCTTATTGAGGTGCATAAAATTATGAGGGGCCTGGATGGAGTAGATAGGAAGGACCTATTTCCATAATTTCTATGAAACTATTGGATTGTCGTAAAAGTTCATCTGATTCGCTAATGTTTTTGGGAAAGAAACCTGCCATCCTTACTGGTCTGGCTCATCATCATCATCATAGGCAGTCCCTCAAAATCGAGGAAGACTTGCTTCCACTCTGAGTTCTCCGGTGGCTGAACAGTCCAATACAGGAACTACAGTCTCTGTCATAGGTGAGACAGACAGTCATTGGAGGAAAGGGTGGGTGGGGAGTCTGGTTTGCTGTACGCTCCTTCCACTGTCTGCGCTTGTTTTCTACATGTTCTCGGTGACGAGACTCGAGGTGCTCAGCGCCCTCCCGGATACTCTTCCTCCACTTAGGGCGATCTTTGGCCAGGGATTCCCAGATGTTGGTGGGGATGTTGCACTTCATCAAGGAGGCTTTGAGGATGTCCTGGAAACGTTTCCTCTGCCCACCTGGTGCTTGTTTGTCGTGTAGGAGTTCCGAGTAGCGCACGTGCTTTGGGAGTCTTGTGTCGGGCATGCGAACAGTGTAGCCCACCCAATGGAGCTGGTTGACTATGGTCATTGCTTCGATGCTGGGGATGCTGGCCTGATTGAGAACACTGACGCTGGTGCGCCTGGCCTATACATGACTCCAGACCCACTGCTATGTGGTTGACTCTTAACAACCATCTGATATGGCCTAGCAAGCCACTCCGTTGTCCCAAACCGCTGCGTGTACTACCACCACATGGACTGCAGCAGTTTAAGAAGACCTCTTCTCAATGGCATTTATGGATGGGCAATAAGTGCCAGCCTTGCCAGCGACCCCCCACATCTCATGAATGAATAAATAAAAAAAAATGGAAATATCCCCCTCACAAACTAGATTCTTTTGAGTGAGAGATTGAAATAGGAACGTAGGAACAGGAATAGACCATTCAACCCCTCGAGCCTTTTCTGCCATTCAATTAGATCATGGCTGATTTGTATCTTAATTCCATCTTACCGGCCTTGGTTCTCTAACCCTTAATATCCTTGCCTTGCCCAATTCACTGAGGAGCCATTACTTACATAAACTAAATAGAAGCCATTTTCAATTACAGAGAATTCTATAAAATTACAGCACAGAAACAGGCCATTCGGCCCAACTAGACAGTGCTGGTGTTTATATTCCACACGAGTCTCCTCTTGTTATATATGCAGACTATAGATATACTTTCTGTGTAGTCACTGTATAGTTGCATAAGATGGAGACTTGTTACCTGATGTACTATAAATAAGGTTTACACTGTGTGTATATACTATGCTGGCACCACTAGAGGGTGCAACTGGTGGACACCGGGGTTTCCTGCCTCTGTGGCAGAGGCTGTCCACCAGAGGGCACTGCAGTGGGAGACTTGAGGGTCACTTGCATAGGTGTATAAAAGGCTGCCCACCATGCTTGAGCCTCACTCTGGAGTTACAAATAAAGGACCAAGGTCACTACAGTTTGAGTACAACACATTGCCTCGTGGAGTCATTCATAAGTACATTACAGACATAACACCTCCCATTCCATCTACATCATCTCGGCCTTTTAGCATAGCTTTCTATTGCCTTTTCTCTCATGTACTCATCTTGTTTCCTTTTGAAAGCATCAAAGCTTTTTGCCGCAACCACTTGCTGTGGTAGCGAGTTCCACATTCTAGCCACTCTCTGAGCAAAGACATTTCTCCTTATTTACCTAAGTATTTAGTAACTATCTCTTGTATTTACAGGCCTTGGTTTTGGATTCTCCTACAAGTGGAAATGTTCCCTCCATTTTTACGCTGTCCAAACAATTGATAATTTTTAAAGCTCTCTATCAGGTCCCCTCTAAGTCTTCCCTTTTCTAAAGAAAAAAAGCTGTTCAACCTTTCTCGATAGCTATTTATCTCAGTTCTGGTACCAGCCTTGTAAATCTTTTTGTACTTTCTCCGGTGCTTCTATGTCCTTTTTCTAGTTTGGAGAAGAGAGTTGTGCCACTACTTGCTTCACCTGTGACAGAGACTGTAGGTCCTGCATTGGTCTCCTCAATCACCTGAGAACACATTAGCGTGGAAGCAGGTCATCCTCGACTCCGAGGGACTGTCCAAGAAGAAGCAAGCAGCACGATACTCCCAAATGCGGATGACCAGGGTCCTCTACAAGATTAACCGTGCCACTACTTTTGAATTCTATAACCCGAGAAATAAATCCTGGTGCTTTGTTAGCATTTTTAATTGCCTTGCTGGCCTGTGATGCTGCTTTTAATGATTTGGAGTCCCCATGTGCAATTGAGTAGTATGTATAAAGTTTACCATTTTGAAGGAGAAATTGCCATTTTAAAATGTAATTACTTTAATGAATTTTTAAAAATTCATTCCTGAGATGTGGGCGTCGCTGACAAGGCCGGCATTTATTGCCCATCCCTAATTGCCCTTGAGAAGGTGGTGGTGAGCCGCTTTTTTGAACCGCGGCAGTCCGTGTGGTGAAGGTACTCTTACAGTGCTGATTTGGTACAACTGAATGGCTTGCTAGGCCATTTCAGAGGGAAGTTAAGAGTCAAGTATACTGCTGTGGGTCTGGAGTCACATAGAGGCCAGACTGGGTAAGGACAGCAGATTTCCTTCCCTAAAGGACATTGGTGAACCAAATGGGTTTTTATGACAATCCGGTAGTTTCATGGTCACTTTTTTAAAAATTCCAAATTTATTTAATGAACTGAATTTAAATTCCCCAGCTGCCATGGTGGGATTTGTTGCTTCATATTTGTTAAATTGTATTTTGGTACCAATGTCTTTATCATTTTTACTTCCTTTCCACAGGAATTGGGCCAGTCCTAGGACTTGTATTTGTTCCAATGATCGGTTCAGCAAGTGACCACTGGACAAGTAAATATGGCCGCCGACGTCCTTTCATTTGGGCACTGTGCCTTGGTGTCCTTCTGAGTCTCTTCATCATCCCCCATGCCAGCAAGATGTCCACCACCTTCATCCTGAAGGACTACCCTGTCGATGTGATCTTCCTCATCATCGGGATTTGCATGTTGGACTTCTGTGGCCAGGTCTGCTTCACCCCCCTGGAGGCCCTGTTGTCGGACTTGTTCCACGATGCTGAGGACTGCAGACAAGCTTTCTCCATGTATTCCTTTATGGTCAGCCTGGGGGGTTGCATCGGCTACCTCTTGACAGCGATAGACTGGAAACAGACCTTTCTCTCCACTTACCTGGGTGGGCAAGATGATTGTCTCTTCACCATTCTGGCGGTCGTATTTATTGTGTGCGTGTTCGCCACCTTCTTTGTATCTGAGGAAATCTGCAGCAATACGGATGGCCTTGTCGACATCTCACCAAAGGAAGTCATCAAGCCTCTGGCAAGGTACTGTTGTTGCTCCACGAGTACACTTTGGCGGGCAAGGCACTCCCTTCTCATACTGAAGAACTGCTGCACTTTGATCCCCAAACTCTACCAGCTGTACTGTCGCATTCCCAAGGTGATCCGGCAGCTGGTTGTAGCTGAGTTCTACAGCTGGATGGCCCTCATGACGTTCATGATGTTCTACACGGACTTTGTGGGGGAAGGGCTTTACCACGGTGTCCCGAATGCCGACCCTGGGAGCGAAGCCAGACTACGCTATGATGAAGGTAGAACGGCTTTAGCACGAAGCGTCTGTGGCGAGAGAAAAGACGGGTTATTTACCACGCCTTGAGCACAAACAAATCTAGGCTGACACTCCAGTTCAGAGGCAAGGGAACGCTGCACTGTCTGAGGTGCCGTCTTTCGGATGAGACGTTAAACCGAGGCCCCGTCTGCTCTCGAGTGGATGTAAAAGATCCTATGGCCACTATTTAAAAGAAGAGAAGGGGAGTTAGCCCCAGTGTCCTGGCCAATATTTATCCGTCAATCGACATAACAAAAAAAAACCCAGATTATCTGGTCATTATCATATTGCTGTTTGAGAGAGCTTGCTGTGCGCAAATTGGCTGCCGCATTTACCACATTACAACAGTGACTACACTCCAAAAGTACTTCATTGGCTGTAAAGTGCTTTGAGACGTCCGGTGGTCGTGAAAGGCGCTATATAAATCCAAGTCTTTCTTTTTCCGCTGCATAAACCCTTCATCGGTAGAGTAATGCACTGATTGTAGGCCACATTGTTCAAAGCTTCCCTCCGTGATATCTGGAGCATGCCAATCCCTGGGTGCTTGGTGGTGTGTACCTTGCACAGACATCTGTGTGGAGAAGGTAGCTGTTGGATTATCTAATTCTCTTAATGCTAAAGTTCCCAGTGTATTGCAGTGGTCAAGCATGTATTCAATATTAATTGTGCCCAATAATTAACAAAAAACACAACTGAAATTATAATAGCTGCATTTAAAAAAAAATGCATCAGTCCTGGACTGATTTGTACTAAATCCTGACCGTGAATGACCACAAATATATTACACCAATTCATTTACTCCTAAACAGGAACACAAATGCTGTCACTGTAGATGCCTACAACCCTTTCCCTTAAAGTGATCCCATTTATACAAAGCTGCTGTACATAAACACCAATCCTGTGTTTTATGTGGTTGCAGGTTTGACATCCGATGATGTCAGTACAGCGGGATCTGGGGGTACTTGTGCATGAAACACAAAAGGATAGTATGTAGGTACATCAAGTGATCAGGAAGGCCAATGGTATCTTGGCCTTTATTGCAAAGGGGATGGAGTATAAAAGCAGGGAAGTCTTACTACAGCTATAAAAAGTATTGGTGAGGCTACACCTGGAATACTGCGTGCTGTTTGGGTTTCCATATTTATGAAAGGATATACTTGCTTTGGAGGCAGTTCAGAGAAGGTTCACTAGGTTGATTCCGGAGATGAGGAGGTTGACATATGGGGGAAGGTTGAGTAGATTGGGCCTCTACTCATTGGAATTCAGAAGAATGAGAGGTGATCTTATCAAAACGTATAAGATTATGAGGGGGCTTGACAGGGTGGATGCAGAGAGAATGTTTCCACTGATGGGGGAGACTCGAACGAGAGGGCATGATCTTAGAATAAGGGGCCACCCATTTAAAACAGAGATGAGGAGAAATTTCTTAGAGGGTTGTGAATCTGTGGAATTCGCTGCCTCAAAGCTGTGGAAGCTGGGACATTGAATAAATTTAAGACAGAAATAGACCGTTTCTTAATCGATAAGGGGTTATGGGGAGCTGGCAGGGAAGTGGAGCTGAGTCCATGATCAGATCAGCCATGATCATATTGAATGGCGGAGCAGGCTCGAGGGGCCGTATGGCCTACTTCTGTTCCTATTTCTTATGTTCTTATGACTGTTCTCTGCTGTAAATAGTGCTGGTGACATAATTACAAGGGAACTGGTTTGGAGAGTTACTGTGCCAGGATGTGCAATAAGTTATTCAACTTACTCACTCTGACGAGTTACTGTATTAGAACGTTTATTGGATGAGTTACAGTGAGACCAGAATTAGGGGCCATAATGATCAGATAGTCACCAATAAATCCAGTAGGGAGTTCAAGAGCAGTTTCTTTACCCAGAGAGAGGTTAGAATGTGGAGCTCGCTACCGCAATGAGTAGTTGAAGCGACTAGTGTAGATACATTTATGGGGAAGTTAGATAAGCCCATCAGGGAGAAAGGAATAGAAGGATATGTTAAATAGAAACATAGAAAATAGGTGCAGGAGTAGGCCATTCGGCCCTTCGAGCCTGCACCACCATTCAATAAGATCATGGCTGATCATTCACCTCCGTACCCCTTTCCCGCTTTCTCTCCATATGCCTTGATCCCTTTAGCCGTAAGGGCCATATCTAACTCCCTCTTGAATATATCTAACGAACTAGATGGTGGTAGATGAAGAGGGTGGGAGGGGGCTCCCAAGGAGCATAAACACTGGCATGGGTCTATTGGGCTGAATGGCCTGTTTCTGTGCTGTTTATTCTATGTAAATGCAGACATTGGCTAAGAACAGGATCAAAATGGCTATGAAGCCCCCGCCTCCTCTCGCAACAAATGGTAAGCAGCCAACAATCACGATCTAGGCTCACCCGTGGAAAATGGCAACTCGAGCCAGGCATTGGAGAGCTGCGAGGGCCGATGGCAGTACTCCCCTCTGGGAAAAGTCGGTGTCATCGGGGGAACAGTGGGGGTGGGGGAAGCAACGATGTAGAATTAGGAGATGCAAGCCAAACATCCCGTCAATCCATGGGCCAGTGCATTTGTTTATCAAGTCACCACCTGATATGGAAAAAGTAACTCAAAATTCAGATTTAAAAAAAAATCTCTATATATGAAAATTAATGCTCAAATTAGTCCACGACATGTCCCAACATCTGTCGAAATCTTCATGATTCTTGACTTGTGCATTCAATAGCTCATTTCAAATAGTGTTACACCACAAACCCTTTCCTGCTGGCATCAGTCCAGGAAGTAAGACCTGGCTGTGCACCAAATGGACCATAGGTCTAAAGTTATCACAGCCATTATTTTTTCTTCTTCTCCTCCTGTACATGGGCTGACGTATTGATGCAGGGAAGGATTAACGGCTGACTTGAGTTATTCTCTCTCTGATCGGGAGCAGGGGAGTGTGTGTGTAATGTTGAGAAGCAGGTGTTTTTACGCAAACCTAGTGCGGCCCGACACACCAGTCTTGCCGGACTGTCCTTTGTAGCAGCGCCAACGATTCAATTACTCAGTCAGATTTACACTAAACACAGCTGACGTCTAAACCCAATACCAATGGCCCTTTTTCAACAAGTCTCCATGTTAGTAAAATGAGGTGATTGGTTGCCTTTTGACGGTAAGCATCGAGTAACTGGTCGGAGGAGTATGACCGCATTCTGTTTGCGTTTTAGTGTATTGAACAACTCTAAGCAACCCATGTCTGCTTGATTGCTTTGCCGCACAGGTTTAAAAAAAAATCATGCATGTTTGCAGAGAAGGTGGAGTAGGCTCCAAGTCTCAGTTTCCAGCTTCCCTTGTGTCGATATACAAGGACGTGTACAAAGCCCAGTCCTGTGTTTTTTTCCAGATTTCTTATCCAAATAGTCTTGTTTTCTCACTGCACCAGGTGAAAATACATGAAAGACTTGCATTTATATAGCACCTTTCCTCACCACAGGATATCCCAATGCGCTTCACAGCTAACGAAGTACTTTTTGGAGTGTAGTCACTGTTGTAATGTAGGAAACGCGGCAGCCAACTTGCGCACAGCAAGCCCCCACAAACAGCAATGTGATGATGACCTGATAATCAGTTTTAGTGCTGTTGATTGAGGGATAAATATTGGCCAGGACACCGGGGATAACTCCCCTGCTCTTCTTCAAAATAGTGCCATGGGATCTTTTACATGCACCCGAGAGAGCAGATGGAGCCTTGGTTTAATGCCTCATCCGAAAGTCGGCACCTCCGACAGTGCAGCAGTCCCTCGGAGTGTCAGCCTAGATTCATGTGCTTAAGTCTCTGGAGTGGGACTTGAACCCACAATCTTCTGACTCAGAGGCGAGAGTGCTATCCACTGAGCCACAGCTGACATAAGGCTAACATTGTTGAAGTTCGTTGCTGCCCTTGGAAGAGGGGAGAACATTTTGGGGGGTTGGGGGATGGGTAGGCATGTATAGCTCTAATGGAGGCAGTGTAATCATGGAGTTGAGAAACCTTGGGGTGCTGATTGTGTGACGGGGCAAGGAGCAAGTCAGCCAACTGGTGTCTGTGCCGAAGAATGATGCGTGATGTGATGTGAGAACTGAAGGGTGAGCACGTGGTTTAAACACGCCACCATGCAAGATGAGGGAGGAGAAACCCTTTGTGTTGCTCCCACTCCAGCTACAGGTGATAACTGCCTTTTCTAAGCTCTGCGGATGTTGGTGTGTGATCCCGTACCCTCGGGACCTGCTGCTTTGCTCTCCGTCGCCAATTGACTCATTCAGTGGGTCAAAAAGAATCAATTGTGGCTCATTATAAAACTTGCAATGAGTAAAATAGACATGGAGTTGTATACGTTGCTGTAGCAGCTGCCAAGTGTGTGACTACAAGCCAGTGGAGTGATTTAAAAAAAAATGAACGTGATCAATGCAACAACAAAAACTTGCATTTATAAAGCAGCTTTAACACAGTAAAACATTCCAAGGTGCTTCACAGGAGTGTTACATAGAAACATAGAAAATAGGTGCAGGAGTAGGCCATTCCGCCCTTCGAGCCTGCACCAGACAAAGCCTTTTGACAGTGTTGCAATTAGAAAGAAAGGGAACGAGCTTACATTGATGTAGCGCCTCTCACAACCTCAGGGCGCCCAGAGGACTTTTACAGCCAAAATGGAATTACATTGGTGAGATTTGTAATTTTCTCACTTAGTCTGTTTTGCACCCACGCACCAAGATGTTGTGGCTATTTAGAAGCGAGAGTACAAACAACGATGTGAGACGGAGTAAAGGTGGAGTAACGGGACGACAAATGTTTGGGTCACTCAAGTTAGCGAGGCTGGTGACTGGTTTGGTAATCTCCATGATTCGGTTAAAGATATGGAGCGTCTTAAAACTGCAGTGTGACGCTGCCATGACGGAATATATAGGTTGCGTGGTGTAGTGAGGCAAAATGTTTTAGCAGCCTATATTTTAACAGTTGCACGTATACACTACAAATGTAAAACAAATGTGCATATAATTACATCACCCTATCGAAGCGCATTCAGACACCATTTATAACTATTATAATAACACTCTTCAGCCCATTGACCTGAAACTGTGATTATGTCTAAAGATATGATGTGTATATATTCTGATAACTAAGGCTCTAGTCTGTTCGGGGACAGGTTTCATGAACCGGGGGCTCTTCCGGGGACATTGTTTGTCAGGGGACGCAGTACCTAATCCGGGAATTGTCCCCGGAAAATAGGTGAGGAGGGTAAAAGGTGAGCGTTGCACCAAAGTAGAGCATTGAAGGTCCAATCAAAAAAGGCCATGCATTGACCCAACTCAGTCAAGCATACTGCATCAGATTCCTAGTGATGTAAAAAATTGTCGTTGCCCCCTAGTGGTGGGAGAGTGTCAAATGCAGGGTTAATAGATTCTAAAACCAGCACCTGAAGGCTCAGCATGATCACATGTTGCCAGCAGCTCCACAGAAAAGATCAATACTCTTACCTCAATCTGTCTGAACTCCTCATGAGCAAAAATAAAAGTAAAAAACTAAAGACTTGCATTTCTATCGCATCTTTCATCAGACGTCCCAAAGTGCTTTACAGCTAGTGAAGTACTTTTGGAGTGTAGCAAGTGTTGTAATGTAGGAAACATGGCAGCCAATTTATACACAGCAAGCTCCCACAAACAGAAATCTGATAACCAGATAATCTGTTTTTGTTACGTTGATTGAGGGATAAATATTGGCCAGGACACTGGAGGTAACTCCCCTGCTCTTCTTCAAAATAGTACCCTGAGAGCAGGCGGGGCATCAGTTTAATGTCTCATCTGAAAGACTGCACTGGGGGTGTCAGCCTAGATTATAGTGCTCGAGTCTCTGTAGTGGGAATTGAACCCACAGCCTTCAGGCGAGGGTGCTACCAACTGAGCCACAGGGACTGGAATTGATAAGAGTTCATCTTCCCGATCTCTAAGCTAAGCGGTTTGGATGTCAGCAGTTATTAATAGCAAAGGATCAATTAAAGTATCTTCTGGAGTGTCTTGAATGGCTATAACTGCTAAAGAAATGATACCATATGACACCATAATTGACAATAGGTGACACTGGAATAACTAGTTGGAGCCAAAAGCCCAAATCATAATGCAGATTCTGCACTGTCAAAGTTTAAGTATTCTTAATGCGTACCTATTATATTAAACACACTCTTTCTTTCTTTCACCCCCCCCCCCCTCCCTTCTCTCCTGCAGGTGTTCGAATGGGCAGTATAGGTCTTTTCCTGCAGTGTGCGTTCTCAATCTTTTGTTCAGCAATAATGGACAAACTGGTGAAAAGATTTGGCTCCAAAGCGGTTTATCTCGCCAGCATTGTCTTCTTTACGTTTTCTGCCATCATCATGTGCCTTTCGAAGAGTGTGGTCCTGGTGACAGCGATGTCTGCACTAACAGGGTTTACATATTCAACTCTACAGATTCTACCTTATACATTAAACTCCCTTTATCATAAGGAAAAACAGGTTAGTGGACACCATTCTGATAAACAATCGCTTGTATTTTTCACAACACTATAGACCATGCTTTTTATTCTTTTAAATATATTTAAATAAAATGCTAGTCTACTACTGTTGGAGGATTGGTGTTCTTATTTATAATTTACTCCTCTCATCAATAAGGTTCGTGTTCATTGAATATCAGGTACCACAGATTTATTAAGCATAAATTGTACTTAAACATATAGGGCCCGAAATTCATCGACTTACTGCCCAAAAATGCAAGTTTGGTCAAAAAACAGGTACATACTGTCGACATACCGCTCGGCGGAAGATTCATCATTAACTTACCAGACTGATTCCCGGGATGGCAGGACTGACATATATGAAGAAAGACTGGATCGACTAGGCTTATACTCAGAAAAATTAGAGGGAATCTTATCGAAGCATATAAAGTTCTGACGGGATTGGACAGGTTAGATGCAGGAAGAATGTTCTCGATGTTGGGGAAGTCCAGAACCAGGGGTCACAGTCTAAAGATAAGGGGCAAGCCATCTAGGACTGAGGTGAGGAGAAACTTCTTCACCTTTGGAATTCTCTACCACAGAAAGTTGTTGAGTCCAGTCCGTTACATATATTCAAAAGGGAGTTAGATGTGGCCCTTACGGCTAAAGGGATCAGTGGGTATGGAGAGAAAGCAGGAGTGGGGTACTGAAGTTGCATGATCATATTGAATGGTGGTGCAGGCTTGAAGGGTCGAATGGCCTGCTCCTGCACCTATTTTCTATGTTTCTATACCACCGAGCAGTATGCACACCATCTGCGGATGCTGGTGTGTGATCACCGCACCCCGGGATGCTGCTTTGTTGTCCGTCGCCAATTGACTCATCCTATGCGTCTTTCACAACCACCGGACATCTCAGCGCTTTACAGCCAATGAAGTACCTTTGGAGTGTAGAGTGTGGAGAATTTAATTGACTTATCCTTTATCAATAACTTTTTGGTTGTAACTAGTTCCTTTTCCGTAGACTAGTTTAACTCCCCTACTTTGTTACCTTATCGATAGTTTCACTCTTGTTACATATCATTGCTATTCCAGCAAGTGAAGCTTTTAATTACAGTCTGTCTTTGATTTAGTACCATTTCAGTCTAGTCATGCTTAAGCTGGTTTTTTTGCACTTGCTATCAACTGATGAAAGTTCCCTGCAGTATGCACTGGCATAGCTTTTAATTATGTTGACTGAAGTGACTGAATTGACCATTGCTTTAAGATCAGTCCTAGATCGATAGCCCAGTGCTATTTTAAATTGACTTAAACGTCAGGCAAAGGCTGAAGGTTGCTACTACTATAATACAAAGATAAATCAATAGCAGTACTACATTTGCAGACTTCTGGGCAGTCTGATTAACTCTTTCCTCACACTGCCCTGTGACCACTTCAGTGTAATCTCTGAGATGTGCGCAAAGCTGATGCACAAGGACTGGAGTGCATTGAGACAATTAACCCTATTTACTCATCCAGCGATACTTGCTTCGAGATCTGTTGGATGATTGCCTTCACCCTAAAAGGAGTTGAATAGAGTTTGCTAGCAGAGATAGAATTTGAACTCGATACAGAATTCCCCAATAATGAGCTGCAGATTATTTTTCAATTAAACTTGCATCTCAATCCATTAAATTCGTGCTGTGATGTGACCAGGAAATGAAGCATTCAACAGTCACACAACCACCGAATCCCCAGGTCCAAGCTTAGTGACTTCCAGACTGTAATCTAACCTTGCATTGCAGATGTGAGGTCATTTCTGCCCCCTGGTCAGATTATTGCTTTTTAATCATAGAAAGAATACAACATTTATTTTACAATAGAAACAGAAAATGTACATCAGGTCAGTCAACACAAAAAACTGGCATTTATATAGCATCTTTAACATAGTAAAACGTCCCAAAGTGTTTCACAGGAGTATTAGCAGACAAAATTTGACACTGAGCCACATAAACAGATATTATGCTGATCTGCATAGTTTACAAAGAAAAAAGAAATAAAGACTTGCATTTATATAGTGCCTTTCACGACCATCGGATGTCTCAAAATGCTTTACAGCCAGTGGAATACTTTTGGAGTGTAGTCACTGTTGTAATGTAGGAAACACGGCAGCCAATTTGCGCACAGCAAGCTCCCACAAACAGCAATGTGATAACGACCAGATAATCTGTTTTAGTGATGTTGATTGAGGGATAAATATTGGCCAGGACACCGGGGATAACTCCCCTGCTCTTCTTTGAAATAGTGCCGTGGGATCTTTTATGTCCACCTGAGAGCAGACAGGGCCTCGGTTTAACGTCTCATCCAAAGGAAGAGACCTAAATGCCTGTTACCTAGTTATCTTATCCATCCCCTATTTAAAACTCTCTCTTTGACCAAAAGCTTTTAAGGTGCGTCTTAAAAGAGGAAAGAGAAGCCGAGAGGTTTAAGGAAGGAATTCCAGAGGGTAGGGCCAAGGCAGCTGAAGGCATGGCCACCAATGGTGGATGAAAGGATATCCGGGATGCACAAGAGGCCAGAATTGTGCAGAGATCTCGGGAGGGTTGTAGGGCTGGAGGAGGTTACAAAGGTACAGAAAACAAGTTCATGTTTGGGATGGGCTCTTCCCCAAAGGTTCTGGTGAAGTATCCCCATCTGAAATAATAACTTGCCTTCCCCCTTCAGTTGCAGAGTGACTTGTATTCTTAACTTTTATTTCTGATCTCCAGCATTGGTAGTTTGCCCCGTTTTCTATCACGATGCTTCATTATTGATTTATGTTGTTCACATTCTTGTTTTTTTTCTCTCTCTGCTTAGGTATTTTTTTGCAAGCACAAGTTTACTGAACTCGAAGACGCTAATTGCCAGATTGAAAAAAAGGCATCTTCTCAAAATGGAATCTTGAATCATAAGTCATATAATCAAAATGGAAGTTTGATTACAACTGCTCCGCTACTGACTTCCAAAGGCCCTCTGCCAGAGAGAGGCACCAACCCCCAGAGTCGCAGCTCTCAGTGCGAGGTCTTGGTGGCCGGCGGGCCTACTGACAGTGAACAGTCAACCATGGGGAGGGGGATTTGCCTTGACCTAGCAATTCTGGACAGTGCCTTCCTCCTTTCTCAGGTCATTCCCTCGCTTCTCATGGGCACAATTGTTCAGTTTACACAGACAGTGACTGCTTACATGGTCTTTGCAGCCTTCTTTGGGACAGTGGCTATTTATTTTGCAACGAAAATAGTTTTTGATAAAAATGATTTAGAAAAGTATTTAGTGTGATGTAATGAAGGGATGATGCTCTTTCAAACTATGGGGTAGTGGAACAGTTGGAGGTGAGTGATATTGAGTTCTTCCGCAATATTATAAGCACAACAATTGTCAACTCAGGCCAGAATGTAGGGTTAAAGGAACTTCTTCAGAAAGGAGGAGAAGTGCTTACATTGTTGATTTGCCCATTGCCCTGTAACTCGGAGATCTGATTTTGAATCTAGCCCACTGACTGGAGACCGTTCAGCTCTCATTTAGTGTTTGATATACAGACATCTGCTGCTTATCAGGACCAGTCACTATTCAGATTTCTAATTGGATTCATTCATGCACCTCATCGTTTCAAAATGATCTTTTGTAATCCTAATTTGGGTCTTAAAGCCTTTTAAACTGTATAGTTGACAAAGGGACCTAAATACCTATGATCTGATGCGTCTCAGAAAGGAGGTCCCTTATCCATCCCCTGTGTAAAACTTGAATCTATAATCGTTTTTTCAAAAATGTACCAAAGCTCATATTCTGAAGATATTATTTTGCTTCAGTCTTAGTGAGACGGGTGACGAGAAAACCTATTGAATTCCCATAAACCAGCTCCTTCACTGCACGTTGCCAAATCACCGGCCACACTCCAGATCCATGCTGCACGGGTCACAAAGATGACGGAGGCTATTTGGTCAATCTTTGCCACCCTCCCATGGACGTATACATCTGCCCTCTCCTCCATGGCGGCGTACAACTTGCCCAACTGCAATAATAATGCCACCTAGACTCTTCCAAGGCCTGCAATGGGAACAGGTCCAAGTGAATGTAACAGTGAAAGAGGTGTATGCAAGTGTTCGACTAAGACATCTGGTTTTGGATTTTTATGGGTCGGGTGGAGGGGTGGGGGAGAGATGTTACTTTTATTGCCTCAAATTATTTTTTAAGCCCTTTTAAGTTGGTACCGTCAACCTACTGGTGAACTTGCACAAGTATTTGTTCTCAGCCTGCTTGCTGAGGGAGAGGTTTTATTTTTCACTTATGGCGCCAAGGCAGTTAAAACATTTTTAACAAAATATTAAATGGTGCAATGGTGTTGGCCCCGTGCCAACAGGGAACACAGGCTTCATTCTCCGATAACTCCTGACGAGTTGCCTGCTTGTGATGTGCCGGCCAGCATCTGCTTACAAGGAAGAGGAAAGATGGAGGGGAAAGTCATCCCAGGCTCCTGTCATGCACCACCGGAGGCTTGGTCTGAGCAGCATAACTGCAGGAGGTGCAAGCTTGAGACCAGGTCATCTCTTCCCTCGGCGAGGGGGCTTTGGGAAGAGCAAGGAGACTGTGGAAAAAATAACCTCCGGGGGGGAAAAAAACACTTTTTTTAAAATTGCAAATACAACCTGACTTTGTCTCTTCCAGAAATCAGTATCCTCAGTGGAGCCCAACTTTCTGAATGGAGGGGAAATAAATTCAAAAATTCAAATGAAAGTTGATAAATGAGCAATACAGTATTGATTGTGGTGGAGTTGTTCTGTTCATGTGCCAAGCATCCGAATGTTAATAATCTCTCTCAGTCATAACACCATGCCATAATCTTCTGAGTTGATTTTTAAATAACTCCAATCTTGGCAGGGATTCATCAGCAGTAACACCTGCCTTGCTAACCATTCCTTCAGCTTTAAAAAAAAAAACGCCAGCCATGGGTACCAGCTCCAGTATGTGGTTCGATTGTAAGATCTGAAATGCACCAGCGCACTGTGCTGTAAACAGTGTAGTGCATGTTTGGAAAGATCAGCAGTGTTTGATGTTCAAGCATTGGAAGTTTAATATTAGTCCCAGCAATCCACTTTTTGTTGATTTTTAAACTATTCACATTGGACCTTGGTGTAGACAAGTTCCACAGTCCTATTGCTGAAGGTAAAGTGATGCTCTGAAAAGTTTCATAATACGGTACGCATTTGAGACAGGAATGTTTTCAAGAAACCAATTTTAGTACATCTGGTCCTTTTTTTAAAAAAAAAAAAAAATTTTTTTTTTTCCATATTTACCATCATTGCTCCCCTTCATGGCCTCCAAAGGCCAGCATGTGCGCTGTCCAGGGACCCCACTGTGGTTTCTTGTTGAGGCCAGGGACATCTTTGGCTAGATGGTATGGAGCACTGCAGTGTGACTTGCTGTGGAACCCCAGTATTTGCCCGGGCCCAAATTTGGCGATTCAATAACAGCAGAAGCTGATATTTTTAAGCATGGGGTCTCCCACTCCAGGGTGTAGTACACTGATGTACTGTTTCACCTGCCTGCTCTCGCCTGTATCAATGGCCCCTCTAACCCAGTCACTTTCCTTGTGTCGCCACGACCCTAATCTCTACTGTGAGCAAGAAGTCGGCTTGCTTTCGTTCCTGATTGGCGGATAAGTTGCTCCGCCAACCCAGCAGACCATTCTTGTGGACTCCATTCTTGTGGTGAATCGTAGAATCATAGAAATTTACAGCATGGAAGGAGGCCATTTTGGCCCATCGTGTCCGTGCTGGCCGACAAAGAGCTACCCAGCCTAATCCTACTTTCCAACCCTTGGTCCGTAGCCCTGTAGGTTACGGGACTTCAAGTGCACATCCAAGTACTTTTTAAATGTGGTGAGGGTTTCTGCCTCAACCACCCTTTCAGGCAGTGAGTTCCAGACTCCTACCATGCTCTGGGTTAAAAGTTTTCACTTCAAATCCCAATTATTTTAAATCTATGCCCCTTGGTTGTTGATCCCTCTGCTAAGGGAAATAAGTCCTTCCTATTCACTCTATCTAGGCCCCTCACAATTTCATACACCTCAATCACATCTCCCCTCAGCCTCCTCTGTTCCAAAGAAAATGGTTCATGCAACCCCACGACTGAGATCTAGCTGCTCTGGCACCTGGGAGAATGGTTGAGACACCCGGAGGACTTCCAAGAAGCGAAAAAAAATTAAATGTAATTTTATTTTCAATGGAAATGCAGCCCTTTTAAAAACCTAAATGCTTCAGGTGAACCTGGGGCGGGGGCACATAAAAGGGCTTTCTTTGTACTTCAGGCTTATGGAACGCTGTGGAGTGGTACCATGTTTGCGTTCTTCCGATTCCAACCTGTTCCTTTTTAGTAAATCATCCGTGGGAATAGCTTTCTTCACCCGATGGCTTGGCAAGTCGTCGTCCTGCTGCGAGTAAGGTGGTCAATATCGACAAGGATTCCTCATTGTGTCTGCATTTCAGGATGTTATTAATCCACGGACGCTGTACACATCTGTCTTAGTATTTCAGTGTCCGTATCACTCACCTCTAGCTGCCTTTAGGTCTCTAAATTGATTGCTAAATTATAGAAATGTATAATTCATCTGGGAAAAAGGTATATTATTTTTGGTAGAATTAATAATTTTGCCTTTTTAAAAAAAAAAATCTATTTTTGTTAAAATTGCTGCCCTTGCAACTGTTTTTAAAAAGTCTATGAATACTGTATTTATACTGTAGAGATATTTTGTACAGTGACAATTTATATCCCATATATAAAGGAACAGGAGTCCATAGGAATATGGAAGCTGCTGTATTTTTCTCCTTTGAGGTCCAGGGTATGCTCGAACACAATAATGTCTTCACTCGGACCGCAAGCAAACGAAGGCCTTGAAGGAGAATCAGATCCATAGACGTTTACAGCACAGAAGGAGGCCACTCAGCCCATTGTGTCTGTGCCGGATCTTTGCTAGACCAATCCAAAACTAATCCCACTACCCTGCTCTGTGCCCACAGACTCGCATCTTCCTCTGCTTCTGATATTTAATTTTTCCTTAAGGTGCAATGGTCTTTGCCTCAACCGCTCCCTGTGGCAAGACATTTCAATATCCAATTCATCTTTCCCTATCCCCTCGATCAAACCTCTTAATAAATCTCCTCTTGCCCTTTTCTGCTCCAGTGGAAATAGCCCCACTATCTCATGTCTCTCCTCATAACTCTCGGCTCTCATCACTGATTTTAAAACTCTGTCCTCTTCCCTCTGCTAGTGCTGATTACACATCTATCCACCAGCGCGCACATTGCATTGAATTATTTGTGCATATAAATACATTGTGAGCTTGCCAACACTGGCGTTATTAAAGGGACATGACTTCAGGAATATCTGTAAGAAAAGCAAAAATTGTTGCACGCCATTATGGGACCAATTCAAGGTGAGGCAGAGGTCTGTAAAGGCAGAAGCAATTCAAGCCACTGCAATCTTCTCAATCATGTTTTCAGCAACAACAAAAAATGTTCTTTTTAAACATAGTTTTCGGATCCTGTCATCTCACTTTCCCTTTCCCCTCATTCCATGGACACTTGTGCTAGCTCTAGGTCAACCCAGCCAAGACTCTTAAGTCTTCTTCGTCTTTTGTGAGGTAGTAGTAAAAAAACAAGTTAACTAGTTATAAGTCCAAGTCTGATAACTTGTAGGCTGCCTGTGAATTCCCTCTGAGGGCAGTGCTCAGTGATGTGCTCCAGGGTCTGATTAGGAGCACCACAGTCACATGATGGGAAGCTTTAATCTTCCGTCTATGGAGAAGGTGGCAGCATCGACCGTGACCAGTTCTGAGATGGTCGATGGTTGTCCACTGTTTGCGAGGAAGGTTTGATCCTTCAGGTTGCACTGTGGGGTCTTCTATAAGGAATCAATTCCATATGTCGCAGTTCCTCCAAGCATTTCACCATCAGTCATCAAGGCTGAGGGGAGACAATATTATCTCTTGTAGTTATTCCCCCTTCTCCTTCCCTGCAGCCCATCAAATATGTGACTGCACTAAAAGTGGCAATGAATATATTTTGAGCTGGATGATTTGGTGAGCTCAGGGAATACGACAAACAGGAAGAGCTTAGAGGAGTTCTGGCCTGTACTGAGCTATTTCCTCTTGCTACCTGCTGGAGGCTGCAAAGGAATCACAACTGCATCAACTCGTTGAGTTTTTAATTTGCCCCATTCCGCCCCCTTTCCCTCCAGACGTGCCTTACGCAGGTGCCACATACAGTGGTCCCCCCTGTACCTTTTCTGAGTGTCTATTCTTCATCAAGGATAAGTTGCATCCTGGCCCTCCCTAGCCCAGAGCACTGAAATCACTTCTAGCTCCCCGCGGGAAGATCAGCTAACTATTCATGGTTTTTAATGTGTTTCACCAATAAATATCCATTCCTTTATGGGTTGAAGTGAAGTGCTCAAATCCTAGCCTCGTTTTTACCACAGGCGTCCTATTTCAGCCACAGCCTAAGGGGAAATTTCTTGTTCTATGTCTTCAAATCCCTCCACGGCCTCGCCCCTCCCCATCTCTATACCCTCCTCCAGCCCTACAAGCTTTCGAGATCCCTGCGCTCCTCCAATTCTGGCCTCTTGCGCATCTCTGATTTTAATCACTGCACCGTTGGTCACGCCTTCAGCTGCCAAAGCCCTGAGCTCTGGTATTCCCTCCCTAAACCTTTCCGCCTCTCTGCCTCTTCTCCTCCTTTAAGATGCTCCTTAAAACCTACCATTTGACCAAGCCTTCGGTCATCTGCCTTAATATCTCCTTGTGTGGCTCGGTGTCAAAAATGTTTTTACTGATGTAGCTCGTGTTAAGCACCTTGATGTTTTAAAGGTGCTGGATAAATGCAAGTTATGTAGGTAAATGCCAATTGCAGGTTAGCACATGGATAAAACAATATCCGTCTGAACTACTTGGGATTTCAATTTGGTTTAACTAGGTTGATCTATTTCTCTTTTTTTAAAGACTTAGTTTTATATTGGGTTTGGGGATGTCGTGGAGCGTTTTGGAGAAAGTTTTAGTCTGTCGGCTAGAGCAGCAGGGAGCAAAGTGTGAGAGGGGGTGGGTTTAGATTGGAGGCGGTATTGTGGGGGGGGATTAGGTGGAGCACTCTGGATAGGCCTTGATTGAAGGGGGGAGGGGGGGGCCGGTTGGAAGTGGAACCAGAACATTTAGGATCAACCTAGGAAAGCACAGTACTCGGGGACAGCCTCGATGGGAGATGCTAAGATGGAGCATTCGTGGAAAGGAGATGATTCTTGGCAGGGAGCAGAGAGTGGGTAAAATGCCAGGATCGAAGATTAACATAAGATTCCGGGTGGGGGGCAGCATTAGAAGCAACCTTATTGGATTGTGGTGTTTTGTGATAGCATAGGTCAGTTAGCAGCATTAGTGACCCACTGTAATCATACAGTATTACAGAGACAAGTTTTAAAATAATATATAATAAATCTATAGCTTGCTTGAAGTTTAACACAAGTTTAGGCACTTTTTCAGAAATCAGAGGGTGATGTTCACAAAGTCTCTTGCTAGTTCAACTGCAATTAATATATTTTGATATTTATTCAATGAGTTCAGGTACAAGCTGAGGTATATAATGGCACTAAAAATGTTAATATTCAGAAAATTCTGGCTATCCTATTATTTTGATCTTTATACCATTAAAGGTATGTTGTACTAACTATATATAAAGTTTGATAGATTCAGTCATCTCAATTTTAAGCTTATGTAAAAAAAACTTTAAAACACATTTGTCATGTAATTTTATTTTGATGGGTTAAGATTTAAAATTAGTCTTTAAATAGCTAAGGAAACTGGATACGTGAATGTATTCTTGAGGCTTTCAACACTCTTCGTTTCTTGCATTGAGAGGGAGGTCTGGTCTCACAAGACCTTGGGCAGTGTTGAAAACCTAGGAGATAATTCATTATTTAGCTCTGTTTGACAAGAGTGAAGTAATAAGATTGTTACTTTGGACTTTCCACCTTGATGCTTGATCAGTAATTATGGTTTCTCCCATCCTACAGCACATGATAAATACTAAGATGTGTAAGACGATCATCCCTGCAGAGCTCTCTCGCTCTTCCTTTCTCGCTCTTTTTCTCTTTCTCCCTCCCTTTATCGCTTCAATAAAGATCAGGAGCTCCATGGTCTGGGGCAGTCAAATCCATATCCTTCTGTGGTATCCTCTATTGGTGCTCCAGTATTTCAAAATGCTTCGCTGCATATTTGGTTATGAACCTGCATGATGGGTTAAAATTATTTTTCTTTCAAGATGAGTTTGATACTCCGTGGTACCGAGCAAAAGGCATTCAGCACATGTCAGAATTCATGCTCTTCACTGTAATAAAACAGACTCGCATCTTGTGTCATTTACCCATTGCAATAAATATACTTGTACCCCGCTGTCCCTTACTGTTGCACTTTATTTTAACAAAATAAAATCCCCGAGTCAAGTGTACAACTTTGTAAAGTCCGACATTGTAGCTTCCCAAGTACCATTCACGAGGGACAGTCTTACAGCCACTTGATCACGTTTCAAGGGAAAGATTCGCCACACTGCCAATATCCCTCCCAAATTCCTCTTGCTGAATTTGAATGCCCAATAGCAAAACCTAGTGGCATGAAGAAGCGGGAAACCCGTCAACCAATTGTTTAAAATGATTCAGGGCATATATTTTCTAATTGGCAAAGTTTTGGTACTGACGCATAATATGCTCATACTATATTCTGCTTCTGTATCACTTTTAGGCAGCCTATAATCTGTTTATTTTCAGTAGGTTAACCCCTAAAAGTAATGCATGGAGGATCATGGTATGAGTTGATGAGGTTAGATGAAGAGGGGTGGGAGGATGCATGGACCTGTTGGGCCAAATGTCCTGTTTCTGTGCTGTAAATACTTTGTAATGAGCAGGTTAAGGGCGCAAAATTCGCCACCATTTAGCGCCACATTTTTGGAAGTATGTGTTTTTTGGAGCTAACTTAATTTGCAAGTTTCACCAAGGGTGTAATGCCGTCCTTAATGGGTAATGGCCGTTTTTTTTAAGTTAAGGTTTGTATGACATCACTCGGGGTCAAACTCACCCATAATGCCATTTTTGCCCGTTTTTGCGAGTTTTGCCAGTAAGGATTTTTTCAAAAATGGTGCTGGGGATTGCCTTGAAAAACCTTACCGTACCAAATCGGCATTACGGACACCAGCTTGTTTATCGGAGCTGAGTTATCGGTTTTGGAGGGAGGCAACAAGACTTCTATCCAAACTAATTAAAAATGTTTGTTTGTGCGGAGGGAAGGGAGAAACGTTATTTATTGCAGTAAATAGCGAGTTGAAGTTCTACCACCGAACGAACCGCTGCTCACCGGGCTCGAGGCACGCAGGGTCGGAGTGCCAGCCGGCAGGATCGCTCCCTCGGCCGGACACAGGAGCTTGGCGCTCGGCTTCCAAAGAAGCCGGGGGGGGGGTGCTGGACGCCAAGCCGGGGAGAGGGGCGGCAGCAGGGTTCCTTTCGGCCGAGAATAGGGGCAGCTGCAGCAGGGGGGGGGTCTTTCGACCAGGGAGAGGGGCTGCTGTGGCGGGCCATTTGCGAGCCGTGGGCTGGGACAGGGAATCGCAGCATCCAAACACTCCCAGGGCAGGTACAGCACGAATACAAAAGCAAAATACCGGATTCTGGAATAAAAACCGAAAATGCTGGAAATCTCAGTGGGTCGGCATGGGAAAAATCAGCATGGATTAGCTACAGAGTACAATTACACGGTACCCTGGAAACCTAAATGCTTGGGCATGCACAGAATGGGGCCTCAGTTTTTCGGCGCTATCAATTAGCTCTTCCCACAGAAGCTAAGGTCTTTGCATGCCGCCAAATTCAAACAGGAAAATGGCGAAACTTCGGATTTATTTCGGTCGTTAATCTTAAATAGCGCCAAAAAAAGGCAATGTGGAATTTTGGGCCTTAAGTGTTTGTACCTAACTTGAGCCAACCAGAAAACATACCTGTGTGTATATTTCCTGTGTGTGTGTGTGTATGCCTACATTACAACAGTGACCAATGTTCCCTTTAAGCTGCGCTCCACGGAACCCGCGCAGCCGGCTTGCCAGCTCTCCGATGCAAAAGCTGTGCATGCGCGATATTTTGAAAGGCCCGCACAGTTCCTTAAAGGGACCACGCGGCGGCAAAAAAAATTACAGGGAACATTGACACTGACTGCACTTCAAAAGTGCTTAATTGACTGTAAAGGGCTTTGGGACCTTCTGAGGTCATAAAAGCTGCTATCTAAAGGCAAGTCTTTTATTAAAACGCTTTCGGTGTTGCTTATGCCTAGTCCAAGACCTAGAGCGTGGTTTCTTGTATTCACCACAGCCTTATTGCAGTATAAATATGGAAGCAATAATCACATAACTGACTCCAGGTAAAAGTACTACACATCTTACTGTGATTGAAAGGTACAGTCCTCTCCGACATAATCTATCATCGTCTTGTGAAAGGAACATACATCCTATCCACAAGTCCTGCAGTTGTCACAACCTTTGCATTGTGTTTTTGTGCCACTATATACCATTGTAACTTGCTATGTCAACATTTCACATTCAGTTTCGCTATGTTGGCTGTCAAGTGTAATTGTAACCTCTGGCCAGTAGGTGGCTCTGTGAAGCAGGTTTCTAAAATCTTCTACTGCCCTCACCATTTTGTATATATATAAAAATAAACCTTTATTGATCAACGGACCATCGTCACTGGCAATTTAATATTTTTTTAAACTATTTAACAACCATTTTGGAAAATTTGCTCAAAATACGGCCATCTTTTTTGTTGTTCATCCCTCCTTTATTCACAGTTACTTATATTATAAAATATTTCATTTTTCAGCTGCTCTTCTCAGGTAGGACTTACGTTATTTGATTGAGATGGAAGTATTTCTCCCTAAACTTTGCTTCATTTTTCAGTTATTTGCCTGATTATTATATTTTTCTTCTCCCTGATTTCCCTGATGGAGCTTTTTTTGAATTTGTTCCTAGGATGTGGGCGTCGCTGGCAAGGCCAGCATTTATTGCATATCCCTAATTTCCCTTGAGAAGGTGGTGATGAGCTGCCACCTTGAACTGCTGTAGTCCCTGTGGTGCAGTACTCCCACAGTGCTGTTAGAGAGTTCCAGGATTTTGACCCAGCGACGATGAAGGAACAACAATATATTTCAAAGTCAGGATGGTGTGTAACTTGGAGGGGAACTTGGAGGTGGTGGTGTTCCCATGTGCCTGCTGCACTTGTCCTTCTAGATAGTAGAGGTTGCGGGCTTGGGAGGTGCTGCCAAAGAAGCCTTGGCGAGTTGCTGCAGTGCATCTTGTAGATGGTGCACACTGCAGCCACGGTGTACCGGTGGTGAGGGAGTTAATGTTGAAGGTGGTGGGTGGGGTGCCAATCAAACGGGCTCCTTTGTCCTGGATGATTACGAGTTTCTTGAGTGTTGTTGGAGCTGCACTCATCCAGGCAAGTGGAGAGTATTCCATCACACTCCTGACTTGTGCCTTGTAGATGGTGGAAAGGCTTTGGGGAGTCAGGAGGTGAGACACTCGCCACAGAATACCCAGTCTCTGACCCGCTCTTGTTGCCACAGTACTTATGTGGCTGGTCCAGTTAAGTTTCTGGTCCATGGTGATCCCCAGGATGTTGATTGGTGGGGGATTCGGCAATGGTAATGCCGTTGAATGTTAAAGGGCAGTGGTTAGACTGCATTTGTTGCTGAGACTATAGCTGATGTGGCTCTTCCTAAACTGCCAAGTCATCCTTTGTCATGGACAAAAATACATTAACTCCGAATTTTTACTTAATGGCTTAGAAACATAGGACCAAGAGTAGGCCATTTAGCCCCTTGAGCCAGTTCCACCATTCAATGAGATCACGGCTGATCGGTGACCTAACTCCATATACCCGCCTTTGCCTCATAACCCTTAATACCTTTAGTTAATTTTAAATTCGAGATGAATTTTTTGTTAACAATTGACCTAGCTGTCGATTCCAGAAGAGAGTTCCAAACCGCTAACCCCCCTTTGCAGAAGTATTTCCTAACATCACTCCTGAAAGGCCTGGCTCTAACTTTTAGGCTATGTCCCCTCGCCCTGGACTCCCCAACCAGCAGAAATCGTTTCTCTCTTCCCTACTTTTAGTTTTCCCTTTTAATATCTTGAAAACTTTGATCAAAGCACCCCCTAATCTTCTAAATTCCAGAAAATACAACCCTAGTTTGTGTAATCTCTCCTAGTAATGTAACCCTTTGGGGTCCGGGTATCATTCTGGTAAATCTACGCTGCACTCCCTCCAAGGCCAATATATCCTTCCTCAGTTGTGCTGCCTAGAACTGAGCACAGTGCTCTTGGTGTGGTCTAACCAGGGCTTTGTATAGCTGTAGCATAACTTCTACCCCTTTGTATTCCAGATATAAAGGCCATCTTAAATTGTATCAAAGGCTTTTATATTAAAATAATGTTTTCCTTCCCTCCTGCCTTTGTAAATATTCTGCCACAACTCTGGGTATTTTAGTTCCATAGGAGCAGGGTAGAAGCTGCAACTATCAAGATGCATCACACTGTACAGACACAGAATTTGTCCTCCGTTCCCAGGTGGTACTTCCAGCTCAAGTTCCAGACAGAAGGGCAGTAATATGTGGGTAAAACATCTTGCTGGCAGTTCTAATATTAAAAAATCCACATATTACGGGTTAAGTTCAATGATTTACTTTCTATAATAGTGTAATTATTTTTAAGCCTAATGGAGGTGTGATGCCATTGAAGAACATGGTAGAACTGTATAAAACACTGGTTAGGCCACGGCTAGAGTATTGCGTATAGTTCTGGTCACCACATTACAGGAAAGATGTGATTGCACTGGGAGAGGGTACAAAGGAGATGTACGAGGATGTTACCAGGACTGGAGAATTTTAGCTATGAGGAAAGATTGTACAAGCTGGGGTTGTTTACTTTGGAACCGAGGAGGCTGAGGGGAGACTGATTGAGGTGTAGAAAATGATGAGGTGCCTGGATAGAGTGGATAGAAAGGACCTATTTCCCTTAGCAGAGGGGTCAATAACCAGGGGGAAGGAGAAGCAGGCAGTCGGGCTGAATGACACCCCTTGACTGCCCGCTGCCTGGACCTGTTAACGGCCACCTTGGCCAGGCCCCGGAGCAGTCCCATGAGGAGGCCCTCCGACCTGCCTGCTCCCCTCCACACCGGGTGCCCAACGATTAGGAGCATGGGACTGAAGTGCAGCCAGAAATCGAGGAGCAGCCCCTTCAAATAATGCAAACTCACACATTGTACATATACGTGGAACACAGACTCCTCCAGACCGCAGAAAATGGAGGCAGCCGTGAAACGACTTACTCACGGGTGCATACATTTACAAACTACAAAACCTGTTCTGAGCTGTGTCCCCCCCCGCCAAGTACTTCCCTGCTTGATCTGGATTTAGCTGTTTCCTAGTCAACTTTATTTAAGGAGACCAGCACCTCATCTTTCGTTTGGGCACTTTACAGCCCTCTGGACTCAACATCGAGTTCAACAATTTTAGACATTAACCTCTATTTTCCCCCCCTTTATTTTTTTTTAAACAAAACTCTCCCTTTTTTCACTCTTTCCCACGGCAGCTGGTGATAATTCTACCATTCACACCCCATCTAGACTTCTCTTTTGTTTCTTAACTTGTTCCATTACCATCTCAATTTTGCCCATCATCCCTTTTGTCTTTTAATCCCTTCTGCCTTCCACCCAATCACAGAGCTTCCCTTTTGTTCTTTCCTCATTTTCCTCACCCCTCCCCCTTTCACTGCCCTCCCTTAACAATCCATTATATCGCAAACTTTTCCAGTTCTGACGAAGGGTCACAGACCTGAAACGTTAACTCTTGTTTCTCTCCACAGATGCTGCCTGACCTGAGATTTCCAGCATTTTCTGTTGTTATTATTTAAGGGGCACACATAAGTAAATGGCATACACCACTTTCAATGCGTAAAAGTTGGAGTTTGTTTATAAAATATTTTTGAATGATTTTAACTACTAAAGATGACTAGTCTGCGGGTTTTCATTCTCTGTAAATTTCCATTGATGCACCAGAGTGGATGAGGGAGTGGGGCTTATAAAACTGAATGTCGTGGTGTGCTCTGTGAATGGCCAGTTCGGCTGTCGATAATAAAAATAAATCTATGCGCAAGCGCATGTTGCGAGTTGTATCTTGCCTTCAGGTAAGTCATGTGTCTGAAAGCTTCCATGGAGTCAGGGTCAAGCATCTTGCGTCGGCACAGGTCTCCAATGGAAACTTGGGCCTGACCGTTTTATGTTAATTAAATAGGTTAGGCAGGACCAGGGGGCACAAATTTAAGTTGTATAGGGCTAGATCTAGGTTAGACATCAGGAGATGGTTCTTTTGCCAGAGAATAGTCGACCTCTGGAACAAGCTGCTGTTTCATCATGTGGATGCAGACTCACTGAATTCCTTCCAGCCAAAGTTGGATCTGTTTCTGGCTGCGGCGGAGATTAACTCTTGCAGAAGGTAGGTATTGCAGGGAATTTAATGCAGGGAGTGATCTCCTGGACTAGTTTTGATCACCTAAATGGGTCGGAGAGGAATTTCCCAGACTATTTTCCCCAAATTGGCCTGGGTTGTTTCTGTCTTTTTGCCTCTTCCAGAAGATCACATGGTTTGGGGTGGGGTGGAGTGTATATGTTGTGATACACAAGGTATCGCAGTTGTGTGGGACAGGCTCGATAGACCAGGTGGTCTTTACCTGTCCGTCATTGTTCGTATTATAGATATTTCAAATACAAAAAACATACAACTGCTTACTCGGTCCCCTTGTAAACATTGTAATTGTTTTCTGTCTCCCGAAACTTGTTTCCAGTCGTATGTGGTAAGCTGAGTGGGGAAATCGAGATGGCAGCAAAAAGGTTTTTAAAAACCTATTTGAAGCGATTTGATTCATTCTGCTCTCTTTCATTGAACATTCAGCAAAATCGACCAAACTTAATTTGTTGCTTTTCCATTTGCTTTCCTTGTGTTTTATTGATATTCTAACACGTCAATTGTGATTTGTTGTTTGGTGCAAATTGCATGATGCAATGACCCAGTGAGCCACAATCAGACCCATGTATGTGATTTAGATTTAGTTTTCCTATTGGTTTTATGAGAGGAGTTAATTCTAAAAGAAATTTTTGAATGTAACATGTAAACTTACTGGTACAAAATCAGACTACTGCAGGTGCTGGGAACCTGAAATGAAAAACAGACAACTGGAAATACTTAGCAGGTCAGGCAGCATCTGTGGAGAGAGAGAGAAACAGAGTTAACATTTCAGTTCATAAGATAAGTACATAAGAAATAGGAGCAGGAGTAGGCTGCCCCTCGAGCCTGCTCCGCCATTTAATAAGATCATGGCTGATCGATCATGGAGTCGGGTCCACTTCCCTGCCTGCTCCCCATAACCCATAAGGTCGGTGACCTTTTCAGAACTAAAAAAAGATAAGAGATGGTAACAGGTTTTAAGCAAGTGCAGGGGCGGGGAAAGGGAGGAATGAACAAAGGAAGGTTTGTGATTGGGTGGGAAGGCACTTGGCAGTCTTCCAGACTCAACATGGAGGTCAACGATTTCAGATCATAACCACTGCCCCCCTGTTTTCGGACATGAGGTCCAGGTAGTGGTTCGCTGTTGCCATTTACAGCTCCTCTAGACCCACGGTTTGTTTCTTTACTTATCCCATTATCATCTCCTTTTGCCTTGCACCATGATCCATTTTGTCATTTAATCGCTCCTGACCACCTACCCTCTCCACAGATGCTACCTGACCTGTTGAGTATTTCCAGCATTTTCTGTTATTTTTACTTTAAATTTGCTGCTGATTAACTCTCTTCTACGCTGCTTCTTGCGTTTTTTAAACAATTACCTGTATTACCTGGAATGAAAGCATCACAAAATCTCGGGCTTAAAGGGGGCTGTGCAATAAAACATATTGGCCCTGAATTCGCGGCCCCTATGAGCACGTACAAGGTGCACACGCACCCATAGGGTCCCCGCAAGTTCTGGGTTTAGGTTTTCGAAGCGCATGCGCCTAAACCCGGAACTTGCGATCTGTCAAGGATCCTCAACAGATCGCGTGCATCCAGAAGTAAAGGGCCTCTGCAGGTGGAGAATTGAGCTATTTGCCCAACTCCTGCCCAGCGAATGCTCTTGAAATTCTTACGACTGAAAAAAGCAGGCATAACACCTGCTTTTTATCAGCGTAAGATTTTAAAGACAGAAAAATTAAAAAGTCAATAATTTAAACATTTAAAATCCTTTTTAAATAAGGTACGTTTATTTTAAGACCCTTTTAAAATATGTAAAATGTTTACATTTTTGTTTTAAATAAATAATTAAATTCAATTTTGATGAATTTTAAATGTGATGTTTTAAAAAATATATATGTTAAGTTTCTTTGGGGGTTTTCCCAATCATACTTATGGTGATTCCATACACACAGAACTCACCACAAGTATAATTGGGAATACCCTTACTTTGGTTGGGCTGGCACACGTGATCTCAGGGACAGGTGCGAAGCGCCTACGTCCCTAGGATATGTAGGCCTCTACACAGGCCTTCGCGTAGAGCCCCAGGACCACAAGTCTCCGAACCTCCCGGACCACAGGTAAGTTCATTAAAACTTTTCAGGTCGGAAGCACCCATCCGCGGGAAGCCTCTGACTGCAATTTCTGGGCCATTGTATTGGCAGCATGAAGTCCAGTCTAAATCACAAAGGAACAGCAGATCAGTTGAGCTGCTGGCTTCTCGCACTGGTATGGCTGGCAGATTGCACAACCATGACATCTACACTGAAACTTTTCTGTTACCATAAGTTAGCTACTCCTTGCAACACAACGGATTCATTTGTAGCGTTTTGGCTTTTTGCTGGTGGGGGCGGTGAGGCTGAAATACGTTGGCACACTCCGGTTGGTGAAGTGCCAAATGGTGGTCAGGCAATTTTTCATTGGGTTGGGAAAGAAAACATGATGTCACATCAACCCACCAAAATGCTGCTTTCCATTTGATATTACCACAAGCCTAGACAATGGTGTGCAGCCCAAAAAGACCTGTACAATAAAAAGGAAGAAAATAGGAGTGGATGAAGCAGAGTGAGAGGAGGGCTGTGTGGAGCATAAATACTGGGATAGACCAGTTGGGCCGAATAGCCTGTTTCTGTACTGTGACTTCTATTTACCATACAAAGGAATTGCTGAAAAGCTGTTCAGCTTTGTCAGTTGTAGCTCAGTGTGTAGCACACTCTCCTCTGAGTCAGAAGGCTGTGGGTTCAAGTTCCACTCCAGAAACTTGAGCACATAAATCTAAGCTGACAATCCAGTGCCGTGCTGAAGGAGTACTGCACTATCGGAGGTGCTGTCTTTCGGATGCGATGTTAAACTAAGGCCTCGTCTGCTCTCAGGTGGATGCAAAAGATCCCATGGCACTATTTCGAAGAAGAGCAGTGGAGTTATCCCCGGTGTCCTGGCCAATATTTATCCCTCAATCAACATAACAAAAACAGATTATCTGGTTATCACATTGCTGTTTGTGGGAGCTTGCTGTGCGCATGTTGGCTGCCGCGTTTCCCACATTACAAGTGACTACACTTCAAAAGTACTTCATTGGCTGTAAAGTGCTTTGAGGTGTCTGGTAGTCGTGAAAGGCGCTATATAAATGCAAGTCTTTCTTTCTCCTTTGTAATTCAGTTTGAGAGACACAATAGAGTTGGGGAGGAGGTCCCCTGTAAATGGAGTAACCTGGGAGCCTGGATGAATGACTGTTTTTTATCTGTCTTGCTGAAAGGTGCCTGCACTTGCAGTCAGCTAAACTCAGGCCAGCATCATAACTCTCTTCCCTTGACTGAGCAGGTGGGGTACCTGTTGAGATTTCAGACGTCATATTTTCATTGCTACCTTTGGCAGTAAGACCTCTTTCACTTGTTGATGGTGCTTCAAACAGTGGTTGTGCACTGACCTATCAGTGAGCGCACGGGAAGGGAAGGGAGGGGGGTGGGGGGGGGGGGGGGCAGTCATCCGATTGGGAGCACTCGCATTCAGGTTAACCTGTCATCACAGTGGCGAGAGGGATTTGATTTGTCATTCACTTTGCGGCACTGTAAGTAATAATAGCAACTCTAATGGCTGCCAGGTATTGCTACTGTTCGCTGTGCTTATGAAAAAGTATGTGATACTACGCGGACCTGTTCTTGACAGTACAGGACTCCAACTGTACTCGAGACTAATGAAGGGTTTCAACTTATAAATGTGCTTCTATAGCAACAATGGACCTGGCTGTGATTTCCCTGGACGGGTATTGGATGGCAATTGGACAAAGGCTCGTGTCATTAGAATAACTACAAGCATCACAACCCACCAATAAGAGAGAGAAATCACCACTATTTTGATTTTTAAAGCTTTTTAAAAAAAAGAAATTGTTCTATCCAAACTTCCAAAATTGGTCAATTCAGATCATAATTAAGAAATAGTAGGCCATTCGAGCCTGGGCCACCATTCAATAAGGTTATGGCTGATCTTCTACCGGAACTCCACCTACCCGCGCTATCCACATATCCCTCGAGTCCCTTAGAGTCCAATAAACTGTAGCATTTAAGCTGTTGTCATCTTACAGTACTCACCAGTCATGGAAAGCTTCTAGCAAACAACAACAAAAACTTTGATTTATATAGCGCCTTTAACGTTGTGAAGCGCCGTGAAACGTATTACATGAGTGTTTGTTATAAGACAAAACCAATACATTTGACACCGAGCCACGTAAGAAGAAATTACGGCCAATGGGCACTAATATTCCTGGGCGTGTACAAATATCAGAATTACGTACTTTGCCTGCTCGGAGCAGTTTGTGGTAACAGAGCAGTCCCATCTCTGTGTGGAAGAGAGAGGAAGCCCCCATTGAGAAGACCAGCCCTACCCCGCATATAGAAACCGAATTGAATTAACTGCAACAGTGGAGGAGCACCAAGGCTCTAACTAAAGGGTGAGATGGCATGAAATGCAGGAAAAAGGGTTTAATAGGAAAGGAATTCAAAATTCATTGAAAAAATGTCTACGTGAAACTTAAAATTGATTCACTCGGCCAGCAATCCAAAGTTTGACATGAATGAAAAGAACGTGATACTTCAAGCCCATCTTGTTTTTCATTCAATCGCCAATCAAACTGAGTAAGAGTTCATCAGTGCAAAGCTGTGTCTCCTTCAGAAAACCATTGAAGGTTGAATGTCACCATGACATGCTGGGAAGTGTATGGGGCCAAGTTCACAGTAGGTGTAAAAAAGGCAAACGAGATGTTTGCCAGTTGACTAACATGAAGCCGGATATTGAGAGTCTCTGATTTTATTTTCTAATCCTCGAACATCATAATATGTTCCTCGCTGGCTGTGCAATAGATGTGTGTATATTACACGGAATAAATGAATTGCATATTATGTGCACCCGCTATTGCCTGGTCAATACATCTTACGAATGATGTTCTAATTTTACAGAAAATTGTGCTGCAAACTTGATCATGGATTGGGATTAAGGTATGTAATTGTCCTCCTTCGAAAGGTTCGGTATTAGTAAGGATAGCTCAAGGCTTTTAAGAAGATGGGGTTGTGCCCATATCTTTCCCCCACAATGCGCCTCCATGCCCACGCTGTTTAGTGAAGGCCGGTGCTTCATCCGACAGGACAAACATTGTGAAAGAAAAAGTGAATTGGTGAAGAGATTCCGAAGGAGACCGAACCAATATGGCATGCAGCTTTGTTAATAGATTGAAAAGAGTACACAGCAATCACAGAGTTAACAAGCTGACTCACTAGCAAAATACAATTCTTAGGCTCAAGAATGATCCGAGTGCGCCAGCAAGTTACTGCGATGAATGCAACAGACACGATCTTACCAGGTTCCGCAGGGAGGAATGTTGATGTCAGGACTGTCTTCCTTCTCCGCCTTTTCATGTGGAACTTCTTGTACTGTCTTGTTTGTATTCTGTTTAGTCTCACTATTGCGGGATATTAAGAGTTTGCTCGATCAAGGACTTCCCCCTTGTCGTGATATTCACAGACCGTTTGTCTGGCTATTGTGTGAAATTGATAGTTGCTAGAATTCACCAAAGGTACTTGGTCTGTTGGGAAAGCCTGCTGGGATGCTTAGGCTTTCCCATACGTAAAACACCTAAATAAGCAACTGTAGGCGTTGTGGGCTATATCTTACATTGGCCCAAGTTTTACACACCCCGACAGACACACACACTGACACACACACACTGACCAACGCACACTGACACACAGACACACTGACACACACACACGCACACACATACATACACACACACACACACACTGACAGATACTGACACACACACACTGACACACCAACCGACACACACACACACACACACACACACTGACAGACACACACACACCGACCGACAGACACACACTGACACACACCGACACACTCCAGGGAGAGCACAGGGAATCTCAGTAGGAAAGGAGAGCGAAGTCACGATACCTTCATTTCCCTCCACCTAATAAATTAGTAATTGATGGATCCTATGGTGTATTAAATCATTACAGGCTTCTCTCCTTGATGGATTTAGTAACTGAATCAAGATGCCCGTGTAGGGTTAAAAAAAAGTCTTAATTTCATGTTTTCATGCATATTATAGAATCAGACCCCCAGCAGAGATTATAGCAGTGATTAATTGTCCATAGCCATCAAATGAAGCGTGTGTTATTGTGATTACTCTGTGAAACTGGATCACATACAGCCTAATAAATGGACTGTGTTTTCTGATCTGGCTGAGGACTGAAGGAACCTTTCTCTGCTTTCAAAACACTCGCAGCTTTTATTTCATGCTGCATCTGCAAACATAACTTCTTCTTCGGCTAAAGAAGCCAATGGTTGAGCAAGTAGAAGAGGAAAATTGTAGCGGAACGCAGGGCGAGAAAAGATCAAGGTCCATCTAAAAATAAATACTTGCATTTATATAGTGCCTTTCACGACCACAGGACGTCTCAAAGCCCTTTACAGCCAATGAAGTACTTTTGGAGTGTCATCACTGTTGTAATATGGGAAGCGCGGCAGCCAATTTGCACACAGCAAGCTCCCACAAACAGCAATGTGATAACCAGATAATCAGTTTTTTTTAATTATTCTGATTAATATTGGCCAGGACACCGGGGATAACTCCTCTGCTCCTCTTCAAAATAGTGCCATGGGATATTTTACATCTACCTGAGAGACCAGACGGGGCCTCGGTTTAATGTCTCAACCGAAAGATGGCACCTTCACCAGTGCAGCGCTCCCTCAGCACTGCACTGGAGTGTCAGCCTAGATTTATGTGCTCAAGTCCCTGGAGTAGGACTTGGACCCACAATCTTGTGACTCAGAGGCAAGTGTGCTACCTACTGTGCCACCGCTGACACTATCACAATCTAGTTCACCTTCTACCATCCTGTTAGTGGACCACTTCCCCTATCTCGGGAGCCTCCTATCAACAAGAGCAGGCATTGATGATGAGATTCAACACTGCCTCCAGTGTGCCAGTGCAGCCTTCGACCACCTGAGGAAAAGAGTGTTTGAAGATCAATCCCTCAAAACTGTCACCAAACTCATGGTCTACAAGGCCATAGTAATACCCTCCCTTCTGTATGGCTCAGAGACGTGGACCATGTACAGTAGACACCTTAAGTCACTGGAGACATACCACCAGCGATGTCTCCACAAGATCCTGCAAATCCCCTGGGGGGACCGGCGCACAAACATTAGCATCCTTGTCCAGGTCAACATCCCCAGCATTGAAGCACTGACCACACTTGATCAGCTCCGCTGGGCAGGTCGAATAGTCCGAATGCCAGACACGAGACTCCCAAAGCAAGCGCTCTACTCGGAACTCGTCCATGGCAAACGAGCCAAAGGTGGGCAGAGAAAACGTTACAAGGACACCCTCAAAACCTCCCTGATAAAGTGCGACATCCCCACTGACACCTGGGAGTCCTTGGCCATAGACCACCCTAAGTGGAGGAAGTGCATTTGAAAGGGCGCTGAGCTCCTCGAGTATTGTCGCCGAGAGCATGCAGAAATAAAGCGCAGGCAGCGGAAGGAGCGTGCGGCAAACCAGGCACCCTGCCCACCCTTTCCCTCAACGACTATCTGTCCGACCTGTGACAGAGACTGTGGTTCTCGTATTGGACTGTACAGCCACCTAAGAACTCATGCTAAGAGTGGATTCTGATACAACAGTAACGGAGTTCATGACTAATCACAATGAATCTCGATCAATTGGTCTACAACAGACCCAGACATGATGTGAAGATAACCCCAAAGTGATCTGTTCCTTCCAAGCATGCTACACTTACCACATCATATCTCAAATTACATACATACTATATCGCAAAATATTATTTTCTGAAAAAAATCTACCTAATTTGCATTTCAAAGAATCATATAAATTTATGGCACAGAAGGAGGCCATTCAGCCCATTGTTTCTGTGCCAGCAGATAAAGAGCTATCCGGCCTAATCCCACTTTCCAGCTCTTGGCCCGTAGCCTTGTACGTTAAGACACTTCAAATGGAATCCACGTACTTTTCAAATGTATTGAGGATTTCTACCTCTACCACCCTTTCAGGCAGTGAGTTCCAGATCCCCACCGCCCTCTGGGTGAAAACATTTCTGCTCAATTCCCCTCTAATCTTTCTACCTATTATTTTAAATCTATGCCCCCCCTGGCATTGACCTCTCTGCTAAGGGAAATAGGTCCTTCCTAACCACTCTAACTAAGCCCAGTCTATCCAATCTCTCCTCATAGCTAAAATTCTCCAGTCCCAGCAACATCCTTGTAATTCTCCTCTGTACCCTCTCTAGTGCAGTCATATCTTTGAATGAATCAATACTGTGCATCCATTTTCACCTGAATTTGAACCATTGTAATTGCAGGAAATTTGTGTGTAAGGCTCCTTAGCATGGGGGCAGAGCCATACAATGAGATGAGGTGCGTTCAGGTGCAGGGATTGATAAATGGGTGCAAAACATCGAGGAAATTCAGGTGTAGAGTAATTACGTGTGTTATACACTCACATCAGAATTTCCTCGATCTTTTACGGCAGGTATTTGCTTTATGCCCCGATTATGTGTGTTGCTGGGCACAAATACAAGGTAATTCTACCACAGAATGATCAAATCCTCCACACAATACAATGGCCTGGAATTTCCTGATCAATTTTGCTGTAACTCTGGCATAAAAATGGCTTTGCGCCTTTTTGTTTTAAAAAGGAAATTTACACATAACTGATTTACATCAATTTCACATTGAAACATGGCTACATCCCTATAGGAATGGTCATTATGACCCTGAAGTTCTGGTCTGACATATGGAGATTATCAACAGCTAGCCCTGTGTAACCATCACTTAGAGAAAGGCCTGTCGGGCACCAGTTACAAACCCAATGGTTGTATCGTAGGCACACTCCTGGCATAGAATATCCATTATGAGAGACAATTCCTACCCAACAGTCCAAATGGATGTACGCACTGGGCTGTTGACTTTACCGCCAAGGATCTAATTGATGGTGTGACCTGCCACTAGGGCCATTGAGGATCTGGTCACCTCGGAAACGACACGGTTCCAGACAGTCACTAAAACGGACAAGGATATTGACAGAAGTCGATGGCTGCTCCTAATCAAGGAGCAAGTGCGGTCTGCCAAGCTGCATAAAGAAGCAATCATCCTGTCGGCTAGCTTCTGGTATCATCATCATAGGCAGTCCCTTGGAATCGAGGAAGACTTGCTTCCACTCTAAAAGTGAGTTCTCAGGTGACTGTACAGTCCAATACGGGAATTACAGTCTCTGTCACAGGTGGGACAGACAGTGGTTGAAGGAAAGGGTGGGTGGGGAATCTGGTTTGCCGCACGCTCCTTCCGCTGCCTGCGCTGGTTTTTTGCATGCTCTCGGTGATGAGACTCAAGGAGCTCAGCGCCCTCCCGGATACTCTTCCTCCACTTAAGGCGGGCATTGGCCAGGGACTCCCAGGTGTCGGTGGGGATGTTGCATTTTATCAAGGAGGCTTTGAGGGTGCATGATCTCATCTTTGATGGTGCATGAATGCATGATCTCATCCTTCTCGTCTGTAAAGAGGAGTGCATGCCTGGAGATCTCAGAGATGCCGTAATCGTGACCATCTTTAAAAAAGGGCACAAGTCCGACTGTGGCAACTACAGAGGAATCTCCCTGTTGTCAGTCACTGAGAAAGTCATCGCTAGAATCCTCCTCAACCGTCTTCTCCCTGTGCCTGAGGAGCTCCTCCCAGAGTCACAGTGCGGATTCCGTCCACTACGGGGTACAACGGACATGATCTTTAAGGGGCGACAACTGCAAGAGAAATGCAGGGAACAGCACCAACCCTTCTTTGACCTTACAAAGGTCTTTGACACTGTTAACCGCGCGGCTGCCCCCAAAGGTTTGTTGCCATCCTCTGCCTGCTTCACGACAACATGCAGGCCGTGATCCTGACTAACGGATCCACCACAGGCCCAATCCACATCCGGACCGGGGTCAAGCAGGGCTGCGTCATCAGGCCAACCCTCTTCTCGATCTTTCTCGCTGCAATGCTCTACCTCATGCTCAACATGGAACTAAACTATAGCTTCTGGTATATTCTTGCACCAACTGGAATGGCTTCATTTAACATCGCTCGCATGAGAGCTACCGTAGCAGCTACTGTTACTGCTCCCTGCTTGGACCAAAAGGCCACTACAGTCCTGAAACACTAGCTATATAATGGAAGTTTCTGGGACCCTGTCCCTTAACCAGATCTTTTTGTACAAGTTTATTTAGCGTTTGTTGGCTTTGTTTAATTATTCACGAGATCAAACCACCTCGCTTCAGCCCTGAGAATTAATTCTCGTTGTATGGAGTTGTATTTTATTCAATTATGTAATGCAGAATTGTGTGGATTGTCACATGGAGGGAGTAAAAGAAATGTATCATCATTGGTTGTTTTGATGGGTATTTGAATTCGATATGGTCTGATCAACCTCAGAACAGTGACGTGTTTAAGTCCCTCATCTAAACCAGCAAGGTTTTGTTGTAATTATTGGCTTTTTAAGTGTATGTTTTATTTAAATTCATTCACAGAATGTAGACATTGCTGGCAAGGTCAGCATTTATTACCCATCCCTAGTTGCACTCGTGAAGGTGGTGGTGAGCCGCTTTCTTGAACCGTTGCAGTCCGTGTGGTGAAGGTACTCCCACAGTGCTGTTTGAGAGGGAGTTCCAGGATTTTGACCCAGCGACGATAAAGGAGCGGCGATACATTTCCAAGTCAGGATGGTGTGTGACTTGGAGGGGAACTTGCAGGTGGTGGTGTTCCCATATGCCTGCTGCCCTTATCCTTCTAGGTGGTAGAGGTTGTGGGTTTGGGAGGTGCTGTAGAAGAAGCCTTGGCAAATTGCTGCAGTGCATTTTGTAGATGAAACACACTGCGGCCACAGTGCGCGGTGGTGGAGGGAATGAATGTTTAAGGTGGTGGATGGGATGCCGATCAAGCAGGCTGCTTTGTCCTGGATGGTATCTAACTGCTTGAGTGTTGTTGGAGCTGCACTCATCCAGGAAAGTTTAAGTACTATTATACATGTACACTATACTTAATAAATCTGTGACACCTGATTTTCAATGTTTAGAAACTTATTTATAATTGACTCCTCAAATCAATAAGAGCCCCTCTTCTAATAGGGTGTGTGGGGGGGGGGTTTGCGGTGGAGAAGAGAGACTGATGCAAGTCTTCAGATGGGGATTTGACATTCTCGAAAGCATAAGGTGCAACGTTAACCAATGAGAACATGCTACAGGAGCAGGTTGAACCAAATCTACAGTCAAATTTAAATGTTATAACATGCAAAATATGTATTGTATTTGTTATATATATAAACCTTAAATACCATGTTTAACCACCTGAAGGCTTATCCCCTGGAGTCCCAAGGGATCCCACAATCCCTTGGGAGCACCTGTACATAAGGAGGCCTCACAGGCTGGAGAGGCACTCTGAGATCTGTAATAAAAGACTACGGTCACACCTTACTTTGAGCTTGCAGTATCTGGTCTGACTCTTTATTCAAGACATAACAACTGGCGCCGAGATACAGATGACAAACCCCACCACAACAATGCAGAGAACCATGGACATCCTGGAGAAATTTTCAGTGGGAGATGATTGGGAAACCTTCGTGGAGCGACTCGACCAATACTTCGTGGCCAACGAGCTGGAAGGAGAAGCGAACGCTGCCAAATGAAGTGTGATCCTCCTCACCGTATGAGGGGCATCAACATATGGTCTCATGAAAAATCTGCTCGCTCCAGTGAAACCCACAGAGAAGTCATATGATGATTTGTGCACACTGGTCCAGGAGCACCCAAACCCAAAGGAAAGTGTTCTGATGGCGAGTTATCGGTTCTACACGCTCAAGAGGTCTGAAGGCCAGGAAGTGGCGAGCTATGTCGCCGAGCTAAGGCGCCTTGCAGGACATTGTGAATTTGAAGGACACTTGGAGCATATGCTCAGGGACTTCTTTGTGCTTGGCATTGGTCATGAAGTAATACTTCGCAAACTTTTGATCCCAACCTTGAGTAAAGCCATAGTGATAGCCCAGGTGTTTATCGCCACCAGTGACAATACCAAACAAATCTCTCAGCACACGAGTGCTGCTGCAAGTACTGTGAACAAAGTAATGTTGTTTTCGAATCGAAATGTACAGGGCAGGACTTACATGCCTGCAGCTGCACATCCACAGGTGACTCAGAGCCCACCATCAAGGCCATTAACATCTTGTTGGCGCTGCAGGGGTGATCATCATTTCCATTCATGCCTCTACGTTTGCAAGAGTTGTAAAACAATGGGACAGCTCCAATGTATGTACAGGCGAGCTGCAAACTCTGCTAATCCTGCAAACCACCATGTTGCAGAGGAGGACAGATCCACGGTGGATCACGACGAACCAGAGCTTCAGACTGAGGAGGCAGAGGTATATGGGATGCACACGTTTACCACAAAGTGTTCCCCGATAATGCTGAAGGTTGAATTAAATGGACTCCCAGTGTCAATGGAGCTGGACACGGGCGCGAGCCAGTCCATAATGAGCAAAAAGACTTTCGATAAATTGTGGTGCAGCAAGGCCTCAAGGCCAGTCCTGACCCCCATTCATACTAAACTGAGAACTTACACAAAGGAACTGATTCTCGTAATCAGCAGTGCTACCATAAAGGTCTCCTACGCTGGAGTGGTGCACAATTTACCACTCTGTGTGGTATCGGCTGATGGCCCCACACTGTTCAGCAGGAACTGGCTGGGAAAGATACGCTGGAACTGGGACGACGTCCGAGCGCTCTCGTCCGTCGACGACATTTCATGTGCCCAGGTCCTAAACAAGTTCCCCTTGCTGTCCGAACCAGGCATCGGGAAGTTCCAAGGAGCAAAAGTGCAGATTCACTTGATTCCGGGGGCGCAACCCATCCATCACAAGGTGAGAGTGGTACCGTACATGATGAGAGAGAGGGTGGAGATTGAGCTGGACAGGCTGCAACAAGAGGGCATCATTTTGCCGATCAAATTCAACGAGTGGGTCAGTCCGATTGTTCCAGTCCTCAAGGAAGACGGCACCGTCTGAATCTGTGGCGATTACAAAGTAACTATCAATCGTTTCTCCCTGCAGGATCAATACCCGCTACTAAAGGCAGACAACCTATTTGCGACACTGGCGGGAGGAAAACCGTTCATGAAGCTGGACTTGACCTCGGCCTACATGACACAGGAGCTGGAGGAATCATCAAAGGGTCTCACCTGCATCAACATGCACAAAGGTCTCTTCATTTACAACAGATGTCCGTTTGGGATTCGATCAGCCGCGGCGATATTCCAGAAGAATATGGAAAGCTTGCTGAAGTCGGTCCTGCGCACTGTGGTCTTCCAGGACAACATCTTGGTTACAGGTTGGGACACCATTGAGCAACTGCAGAACCTGGAGGAGGTTCTTAGTTGGCTTAATCGTGTGGGGCTCAGGTTAAAACGCTCGAAGTGCCTGGCGCCCGAAGTGGAGTTTTATGGGGAGAAGAATCACGGCGAACGGAATCAGACCCACCGACTCGAAGACGGAGGCAATCATAATGCACCGAGACCACAGAACGTGACAGAGCTGTGGTCGTTTCTAGGACTCCTGAACTACTTTGGTAACTTCTTACCGGGTCTTAGCACATTGTTAGAACCAATGCAATCTTTACTGCGTAAAGGAGATGAATGGGTATGGGGTAAAAGCCAAGAAAATGCCTTTGAGAAAGCTAGGAAATTGTTATGCTCAAACAAATTGCTTGTGTTGTACGATCCATGTAAGCATTTGGTACTAGCATGTGATGTGTCATCATATGATGTCGGGTGTGTATTGCAACAAACTAATGAATTTGGGAAATTGCAACCGGTTGCTTATGCATTCAGAAGTCTGTCGAAGGCTGGGAGGGCCTACAGCATGATCGAAAAAGAAGCGTTAGCGTATGTTTATGGGGTAAAGAAAATGAATCAATATCTGTTTGGGCTCAAATTTGAATTGGAAACTGACCATAAGCCAATTATATCCCTCTTTTCTGAAAGTAAAGGGATAAATAAGAATGCATCGGCCCGCATCCAGAGATGGGCGCTCACGTTGTCCACATACAACTAAGCCATCCGCCTCAGGCCAGGCTCAGAAAACTGTGCCGATGCTCTCAGTAGGCTGCCATTGCCCACCACAGGGGTGGAGATGGCACAGCCCACAGATTTAGTTATGGTAATGGAAGCATTCGAGAGTGGGCAATCACCTGTTACCGCCCGACAGATTAGAACCTGGACGAGCCAGGACCCCTTACTGTCTTTAGTGAAAAACTGTGTGCTCCACGGGAGTGGTCTAGTGTCTCGTTAAAGATGCAGGAAGAAATAAAGCCGTACCAGCGGCGCAGAGATGAAATGTCTATACAGGCAGCCTGCCTCCTATAGGGTAATCGGGTAGTGGTGCCAAAAAACGGCAGGGACATCTTCATTAGTGACCTCCACAGCACCCACCCAGGCATTGTAATGATGAAAGCGATAGCCAGATCCCACGTGTGGTGGCCCGGTATCAATGCAGACTTAGAGTCCTGCGTGCACAAATGTAATACATGTTCACAGTTAAGCAATGCACCCAGGGAGGTGCCACTATGTTTATGGTCCTGGCCCTCCGAACCATGGTCCAGGGTCCATGTCGACTATGCAGTCCTATTCTTCGGAAAAATGTTCCTAGTGGTTGTAGATGCATACGCCAAATGGATTGAATGTGAGATAATGTCAGCAAGCAAGTCCGCTGCCACCATTGAAAGCTTGCGGGTCATGTTTGCCATGCACGGCCTGCCTGATGTCCTTGTGAGTGACAATGGGCCGTGCTTCACCAGTGCCAAGTTCAAAGAGTTCATGATCTGCAATGGGATCAAACATGTCACATCTGTCCCGTGTAAACCAGCATCCAATGGTCAGGCAGAGCGAGCAGTGCAAACTATCAAGCAGAGCTTGAAGAGGGTAACTGAAGGCTCACTGTAGACTCGCCTATCCCGAGTCCTGCTTAGTTACCGCACAAGACCCCATTCGCTCACTGGGGTTCCCCCTGCTGAACTCTCATGAAAAGGGCACTTAAGACAAGGCTCTCGTTAGTTCACCCTGATCTACACGAACAGGTAGAGAGCAGGCGGCTTCAACAGAATACATATGATCACGCAAATGTGTCACGCGAAATCGAGATCAATGATCCTGTATTTGTGTTGAACTATGGACAAGGTTCCAAGTGGCTTCCCGACACTGTCGTGGCCAAAGAGGGGAGTAGGGTGTTTCAGGTCAAACTTTCAAATGGACTCACCTGCAGGAAACACTTGGACCAAACCAAACTCAGATTCACAGACTATCCAGAGCAACCCACAATAGACTCTACCTTTTTCGACCCTCCAACACACACATAAGTGGCAACCGACCCAGCGGTTGACCACGAAGCAGAACTCATCACTTGCAGCAGCCCAGCAGGACTCAACACGCCCAGCAGCCCAGCAAGGCCAGCTGCGCAACAGCCCAGCAAGGGCCCAACAAATCACTCACCAAAACCGCGGAGGGAGGGTGGGGGGGGGGGGGAATGTTATATATGTAAACCTGTAAATACCATGTTTAACCACCAGAGGGCTCATCCCCTGGAGTCCTAAGGGATCCCACAATCCCTTGGGAGCACCTGTACATAGGGAGGCTTCACAGGCTGGAGAGGCAGTCTGGAGACCTGTAATAAAGGACTACGGTCACACCTTACTTTGAGCTTGCAGTATCTAGTCTGACTCTTTATCCAAGATATAGAAACATAGAAAATAGGAGCAGGAGTAGGCCATTCGGTCCTTCGAGCCTGCACCACCATTCAATAAGATCATGGCTGATCATTCCCTCTGTGCCCCTTTCCTGCTTTCTCTCAATACCCCTTGATCCCCTTAGCCGTAGGGGCCATATCTAACTCCCTCTTGAACATATCCAATGAACTGGCATCAACAACTCTCTGCGGCAGGGAATTCCACAGGTTAACAACTCTCTGAGTGAAGAAGTTTCTCCTCATCTCAGTCCTAAATGGCCTACCCCTTATCCTAAGACTGTGTCCCCTGGTTCTGGACTTCCCCAACATCGGGAACATCTTACCCACATCTAACCTGTCCTGTCCCGTCAGAATCTTATATGTTTCTATGAGATCCCCTCTCATCCTTCTAAACTCCAATGTCTAAAGGCCCAGTTGATCCAGTCTCTCCTCATATGTCAGTCCTGCCATCCCGGGAATCAGTCTGGTGAACCTGCGCTGCACTTTCTCATTAGCAAGAATGTCCTTCCTCAGATTAGGAGACCAAATCTGAACACAATATTCCAGATGAGGCCTTACCAAGGTCCTGTACAACTGCAATAAGACCTCCCTGCTCCTATACTCAAATCCCCTAGCTATGAAGGCCAACATACCATTTGCCTTCTTTACCGCCTGCTGTATCTGTATGCCAAATTTCAATGACTGATGAACCATGACACCCAGGTCTCGTTGCACCTCCCCTTTTTCTAATCTGCCACCATTCAGATAATATTCTGTCTTTGCGTTTTTGCCCCCAAAGTGGATAACTTCACATTTATCCACATTATACTGCATCTGCCATGCATTTGCCCACTCACCTAACCTGCCCAAGTCACCCTTCAGCCTCCTAGCGTCCCCCTCACAGCCCACACCATCACCCAGTTTAGTGTCATCTGCAAACTTGGAGATATTACACTCAATTCTTTCATCCAAATCATTGATGTATATTGTAAAGAGCTGGGTCCCAGCACTGAGCCCTGTGGCACTCCACTAGTCACTGCCTGCCATTTTGAAAAGGACCCATTTATCCCGACTCTCTGCTTCCTGTCTGCCAACCAGTTCTCTATCCACGTCGGTATATTACCCCAATACCATGTGCTTTGATTTTGCACACCAATCTCTTGTGTGGGACCCTGTCAAAAGCCTTTTGAAAGTCCAAATACACCACAGTCACTGGTTCTCCCATGTCCAATCTACTAGTTACATCCTCAAAAAATTCCAGAAGATTTGTCAAGCATGATACCCCCTTCATAAATCCATGCTGACTTGGACCGATCCTGTCACTGCTTTCCAAATGCGCTGCTACTTCATCCTTAATAATTGATTCCAACATTTTCCCCACTGCTGATGTCAGGCTAACCGGTCTATAATTACCCGCTTTCTCGCTCCCTCCCTTTTTAAAAAGTGGTGTTACATTAGCTACCCTCCAGTCCATAGGAACTGATCCCGAGTCGATAGACTGTTGGAAAATGATCACCAATGCATCCACGATTTCTAGGGCCACTTCCTTAAGTACTCTGGGATGCAGACTATCAGGCCCCGGGGATTTATCGGCGTTCAATCCCATCAATTTCCCTAACACAATTTCCCGCCTAATAAGGATATCCTTCAGTTCTTCCTTCTCACTAGACCCTCGGTCCCCTAGCACTTCCAGAAAGTTATTTGTGTCTTCCTTTGTGAAGACAGAACCAAAGTATTTGTTCAATTGGTCTGCCATTTCTTTGTTCCCCATTATAAATTCACCTGAATCCGACTGCAAGGGACCTATGTTTGTCTTCACTAATCTTTTTCTCTTCACATATTTATAGAAGCTTTTGCAGTCAGTTTTTATGTTCCCGGCAAGCTTCTTCTCGTACTCTATTTTCCCCCTCTTAATTAAACCCTTTGTCCTCCTCTGCTGAATTCTAAATTTCTCCCAGTCCCCAGTGCTTTTTCTGGCCAATTTATATGTCTCTTCCTTGGATTTAACACTATCCTTAATTTCCCTTGTTAGCCAAGGTTGAGCCACTTTCCACATTTTATTTTTACTCCAGACGGGGATGTACAATTGCTGAAGTTCATCCATATGATCTTTAAATGTTTGCCATTGCCTATCCACCGTCAACGCTTTAAGTATCATTTGTCAGTCTATTCTAGCCAATTCACGCCTCAAATCATCGAAGTTACCTTTCCTTAAGTTCAGGACTCTAGTTTCTGAATTAACTGTGTCATTCTCCATCTTAATAAAGAATTCTACCATGTTATGGTCACTCTTCCCCAAGGAGCCTCGCACAAGATTGCTAATTAGTCCTTTCTCATTACACATCACCCAGTCTGAGAATGTTGTGGATAGCACATTTAGTGAGTTGGTCACACCGCAGGTAAAGGTTAGGACAGATAGTGAATGGGTGACCAAGAGACAAGGCAAGAGCAAGAAGGTAATGCAGGAGTCCCCTGCGGTCATCTCCCTCCAAAATAGATATACCATTTTGGATACTGTTGGGGGAGATGACTTACCAGGGGAAGGCACCAGCAGCCAGGTTCATGGCACCATGGGTGGCTCTGCTGCACAGAAGGGTGGGAAAAAGAGTGGGAGAGCTATAGTGATAGGGGACTCTATTGTAAATGGAATAGATAGGAGTTTCTGCGGCCACAACCGAGACTCCAGGATGGTATGTTGCCTCCCTGGTGCAAGGGTCAAGGATGTCTCGGAGCGGTTGCAGAACATTCTGGAGAGGGAGGGTCAACAGCCAGTTGTCGTGGTACATGTAGGTACCGACGATATAGGTAAGAAGCGGGAAGAGGTCCTACAAGCTGAATTTAGGGAGCTAGGAGTTAAATTAAAAAGTAGGACCTCAAAGGTAGTAATCTCTGGATTGCTACCAGTGCCATGTGCTAATCAGAATAGAGGGAGCAGGATAGTTAGAATAAATACATGGCTTGAGCAGTGGTACAAGAGGGAGGGATTCAAATTCCTGGGACATTGGAACCAGTTCTGGGGGAAGTGGGACCTGCACAAAAGGGACGGTTTGCACTTGGGCAGGACTCGAACTGATGTCCTGGGGGTAACGTTTGCCAATGCAGTTCGGGAGTGTTTAAAATAATATGGCAGGGGGATGGGAACCTATGCAGCGAGACAGGGCAAAGTAATATGGAGTCAGAAACAGATGGTAGAAAGGTAAAAAGCAATAGTGGAAGGCCAAGTAAACAAAGGCAAGAAACAAAAAGGGCCACACTACATCATAATTCTAAAAGGACAAAGGGTGTTAAAAAAAGCAAGCTTGAAGGCTTTGTGTCTTAATGCAAGGAGTATCCGTAATAAGGTGGATGAATTAACTGTGCAAATAGATGTTAACAGATATGATGTGATTGGGATTACAGAGATGTGGCTTCAGGATGATCAGGGCTGGGAACTCAACATCCAAGGGTATTCAACATTCAGGAAGGATAGTGTCATGTATCTCATTACTGTATATAACTGTATCTTACCATGCTATACATGACTGTAACTGGATATGACCTGTAACAATAAGCATACCTTACCACCAGGGGTGCACTTGCAGGAGACACTCCATACCTGTCCCACTGAGGTATATAAAGGGAGGTTTCAGGCAAGTGCAGCACTGGAGAGCTGGAATTAAAGATGCAGGTCCTGAGTGACCTTGACTTCAGCATGTGTCTCGTGTAAGTCAGTACATTAGAATCAGGACTTAACAGTGGCGACGAATTACGGGATCACAGAATCCACAGAATGGCTACCAACAGCTCAGATGAGAAATGCAATGCTGGAGACAATTGGGATGACTTAATAGAAAGGCTCCAGCAAAGCTTTGTAACCAAAGACTGACTGGGCGATGATAAGACAGACAAGAGAAAAGCCCATCTCTTGACCAGCTGTGGCTCGAAAACATACGCTTTAATGAAAGACCTGCTGGCACCCGAGAAACCAGCAAGCAAGTCATTTGAGGAATTGAGTACACTGGTGAGAGACCACCTGAAGCCAGTGAGCAGCCTACACATGGCCAGACACAGGTTCTACAAATACAGATGCTGTGTGGGCCAAAGCATACCCGACTTCGTGGCGGAACTTTGGAGGCCAGCTAGTTCATATGAGTTCCCCGATGAAGTAAGGAGAGAAGTACTGAGAGACTTTTTTATTGAAGGAATAGGCCACGCAGGCATATTCCAAAAGCTTAAAGAGACTAAGAACTTGACTCTAGAGGCAGCAGCACTGGTCGCACAGATGTTCTTGGCAGGCAAAGAAGAAATGAGGCTGATCTATACTTCGGGTACGACAACCAACGAGGCATCGGAACAAGGGGCTCACATTGTGAAACAAACCGCTACCCCCACACACAGACAAAGGCAAGAGAGCAGGCCTTCAACAGCAGACAGTGGCGCCAGAAGCCATCAAAATCAAGGGCCACATGAATGGCTGATCACCCCTCATCAAACCCACAATGCGAGCAATCAACAACAGATTGAGAGAAGCTCAAGGGAGATCAGCCAGATATGGCTCATCCTTCAGAAACAATCTGTGTTGGAGATGTGGGGGAAGACACTCAACCAGGGTGTATCGATTTCAGCATGCCGTTTGCAGAAACTGCAACTACACAGGGCATCTGGCTCGCATGTGCAGAAAAACAGCAGCTTGGCTGGTATACGAATCGGAAGTGTCGGAAAGCGGACCAGAAGACGGTTGGAACAGTGCACGGGACGCCGAGGTACAGCAGGTTAACACAATCAATATCCACTGTTCTTACACCAAGATGCCTCCAATTATGATGAGGGTTCTACTCAACGCGATACCCGTCAACATGGAACGAGACACGGGGGCCAGTCAATCCCTCATGAGCGTTCAACAATTTGAACAGCTGTGGCCGCACAAAAGCAACAGACCAAAACTCACAAAGATCGACACCAAACTAAGGACCTATACTAAAGAAATCGTCCCAGTCCTTGACAGCGCCATGCTCTCAGTCACACACAAAGGGATGGTACAACGACTTCCCCTGTGGATTGTCCTCGGGGATCTCCCAGCCCTGTTGGGGAGAAGCTGGCTAGCAGAACTTAATTGGAAATGGGATGATGTTCACGCCATGTCGTCAGAGGAACGGATCTCCTGCTCAACAGTTCTAAGCTATTTTGAACATCTCTTTCAGCCAGGTGTGGGCACCTTCAAAGGGGCTAAAGTTAGAATCTACATCACACAGAATGCCAGACCGGTCCATCACAAGGCTAGAGCTGTGCCTTATGTGATGAGGGAAAAGATTGAAAACGAACTGGACCGGCTTCTGTGGGAAGGCATAATTTCTCCCGTGGAATTCAGCGACTGGGCAAGCCCCATCGTTCCCGTCATGAAGCCTGATGGATCCGTGTGAATCTGTGGGGATTACAAGTCTACCATAAACAGAGTCTCCCTACAGGACCAATACCCGCTGCCCAGAGCAGAGGACCTATTTGCCACGTTGGCTGGAGGAAAACTTTTCTCGAAACTTGACCTCACATCTGCGTATATGATGCAAGAACTGACCGAAGAGTCTAAGCTACTCACCACCATCAACACACATCGAGGCCTTTTTGTGTACAATCGATGACCATTCGGCATCAGGTCGGCAGCTGCTATATTCCAGCGCAACATGGAAAGTCTGCAAAAGTCCATCCTGAGGACGGCTGTGTTTCAAGATGACATACTCATCACGGGCAAGGACACCAACTCTCATCTCCGCAATCTTGAGGAAGCACTAAGTCGATTGGATCGGGTAGGCCTAAGAGTTAAGAAATCCAAATGTCAGTTTCTCGCGCCTGAGGTTGAATTTTTGGGCAGAAGGATTGCCGCTGATGGAATCCACCCAACCGAATCCAAAACCGAAGCGATTCGCCTGGCACCCAGGCCCCGGAATGTCTCGGAACTGCGCGCCTTTCTCGGGCTACACAATTACTTTGGGAACTTTATGCAGAACTTGAGCACGCTGCTGGAGACTCTCCACGTGCTACTCAGAAAGGAGTGCGATTAGTTTTGGGGGGACGCCCAAGAACGCGCCTTCAATAAGGCACACAACCTTCTATGTTCCAAGAGTGTTTTAGCCTTTTTTCACCCAGGTAAGAAGTTAGCCCTTATGTGTGATGCGTCAGCATACGGGGTCGGGTGCGTTTTACAGCATGTCAATGATGCGGGTAAATTACAGCCCGTTGCTTATGCCTCCAGGTCACTTTCGCGGGCGGAGCGCGGGTACAGTATGGTTGAGAAGGAGGCGCTCGCGTGTGTGTACGGTGTCAAAAAGATGCACCAATAACTTTTCGGGGCCAAGTTTGCATTGGTAACCGACCACAAGCCCCTCACGTCCCTACTATCCAAGTGCAAGGCAATCAACGGCAACGCCTCGGCGCGCATTCAGCGGTGGGCACTCATGCTGGTGGCTTAAAACTACACGATAAGACACAGACCAGGTACAGACAACTGTGCCGACGCGCTTAGCAGGCTACCCCTGGCGACCATAGAAGGGTCCGATTAACAGGACTGTGAGATGGTCATGGCAATCAATGCCTTTGAATCCACAGCCCATGACGGCTCGCCAAATCAGAGCCTGGACGACCAGCGCCCCAACGTTATCTCTAGTTAAAAGATGCGTTTTAACCGGTGACAGGGCAGAGGCTCGCGATGGATGTGGCGTATTTAGATTTCCAAAAGGCATTCGATAAGGTGCCACACAAAAGGTTACTGCAGATGATAAAGGTACGCGGAGTCAGAGGAAATGTATTAGCATGGATAGAGAATTGGCTAACTAACAGAAAGCAGAGAGTCGGGATAAATGGGTCCTTTTCAGGTTGGAAATCGGTGGTCAGTGGTGTGCCACAGGGATCGGTGCTGGGACCACAACTGTTTACAATATACATAGATGACCTGGAAGAGGGGACAGAGTGTAGTGTAACAAAATTTGCAGATGACACAAAGATTAGTGGGAAAGCGGGTTGTGTAGAGGACACAGAGAGGCTGCAAAGAGATTTAGATAGGTTAAGTGAATGGGCTAAGGTTTGGCAGATGGAATACAATGTCGGAAAATGTGAGGTCATCTACCTTGGGAAAAAAAGTAAAAGGGAATATTATTTGAATGGGGAGAAATTACAACATGCTGCGGTGCAGAGGGACCTGGGGGTCCTTGTGCATGAATCCCAAAAAGTTAGTTTGCAGGTGCAGCAGGTAATCAGGAAGGCAAATGGAATGCTGGCCTTCATTGCGAGAGGGATGGAGTACAAAAGCAGGGAGGTCCTGCTGCAACTGTACAGGGTATTGGTGAGGCCGCACCTGGAGTACTGTGTGCAGTTTTGGTCACTTTACTTAAGGAAGGACATACTAGCTTTGGTGGGGGTACAGAGACGATTCACTAGGCTGATTCCGGAGATGAGGGGGTTACTTTATGATGATAGATTGAGTAGACTGGGTCTTTACTCGTTGGGAGTTCAGAAGGATGAGGGGTGATCTTATAGAAACATTTAAAATAATGAAAGGGATAGACAAGATAGAGGCAGAGAGGTTGTTTCCACTGGTCGAGGAGACTAGAACTAGGGGGCACAGCCTCAAAATACGGGGGAGCCAATTTAAAACTGAGTTGAGAAGGAATTTCTTCTCCCAGAGGGTTGTGAATCTATGGAATTCTCTGCCCAAGGAAGCAGTTGAGGCTAGCTCATTGAATGTATTCAAATCACAGATAGATAGATTTTTAACCAATAAGGGAATTAAGGGTTATGGGGAGTGGGCAGGTAAGTGGAGCTGAGTCCACGGCCAGATCAGCCATGATCTTGTTGAATGGCCGAGCAGGCTCGAGGGGCTAGATGGCCTACTCCTGTTCCTAATTCTTATGTTCTTATGAGGAGAAACTGCTTCACCCAGAAAGTGGTGAAACTGTGGAATTCTCTACCACAGGAAGTTGTTGAGGCCAATTCACTAAATATATTCAAAAAAGAGTTAGACGTAGTCCTTACTACTAGGGGGATCAAGGGGTATGGCGAGAAAGCAGGGATGGGGTACTGAAGTTGCATGTTCAGCCATAAACTCATTGAATGGCGGTGCAGGCTCGAAGGGCCAAATGGCCTACTCCTGCACCTATTTTCTATGTTTCTATGTTACTAGTGTTTTCTGTCCCTTGGTATTCCGTAGCTCTACCCATACCGATTCCACATCATCCATGCTAATGTCCTTTCTTACTATTGAATTAATTTCCTCTTTAACTAGCAGTGCCACCCCGCCTCCTTTTCCTTTCTATCTATCCTTCCTAAATGTTGAATACCCCTGGACGTTGAGTTTCCAGCCTTGGTCACCCTGGAGCCATGTCTCCGTGATGCCAATTACATCATACCCGTTAACTGCTATCTACGCAGTTAATTCGTCCACCTTATTCCGAATACTCCTCGCATTGAGGCACAGAGCCTTCAAACTTGTCTTTCTAAAACACTTTGCCCCTTTAGAATTTTGCTGTAATGTGGCCCTTTTTGCTTTTTGCCTTAAGTTTCTCTGCCCTCCACTTGTACTTTTCTTCTTTCTAGCTTTTGCTTCTGTCCCCATTCTACTTCCCTCTGTTTCCCTGCATAAGTTCCCATCCCCCTGCCATAACAGTTTAACTCCTCCCCAACAGCACTAGCACACACTCCCCCTCGGACATTGGTTCCGGTCCTGCCCAGCTATAGACCGTCCGGTTTGTACTGGTCCCACCTTCCCCAGAACCGGTTCCAATGTCCCAGGAATTTGAATCCTTCCCTTGTGCACCACTCCTCAAGCCACGTATTCATCTGAGCTATCCTGCGATTCCTACTCTGACTAGCATGTGGCACTGCTAGCAATCCTGAGATTACTACTTTTGAGGTCCTACTTTTTAATTTAGCTCCTAGCTCCCTAAATTCGTCTTGTAGGACCTCATCCCATTTTTTTTACCTATATCGTTGGTACCTATATGCACCATGACAACTGGCTGTTCACCCTCCCTTTTCAGAATGCCCTGCACCTGTTCCGAGTCATCCTTGACCCTTGCACCAGGGAGGCAACATACCATCTTGGAGTCTCGGTTGTGGTCACAGAAACGTCTATCTATTCCCCTTACAATTGAATCCCCTATCACTATAGCTCTCCCACTCTTTTTCCTGCCCTCCTGTGCAGCAGAGCCACCCACGGTGCCATGAACTTGGCTGCTGCTGCCCTCCCCTGATGAGATATAACAGTATTACATTATAAAAATGCTAACAGCTACCAGATTACAAATCCATTTGCGTTGATAAAAATACCATGAACTTTGCAAGTAGGTGCATGGCAGTCTTTTGAGTTTGGCACCTACCTCTGATGGCTATAACTCTGGACATTGCAGTGAGGGCTCTGATAGTTTGGATGTACAGTGGAATTCTGTAAGGGGACCTTGCTAATTGGAAATGTAAACTGGACTGATTGTGCTCTTAGCGACTCCATATAGTTCAAAACTAGACATTGGCAGGAACTTGTTAGCTTCAAGATCCAATAAATAGTAGATGAATTCAACAATATGTTTGACAGATTGACTTTCAGGAATAGACAGGGTATATTTAAGTGCTGTGTTATATTAGCATGTGTTTAGTCATTCAGCAATGTAATAATATAAGTGGGCGCCACTGTGTCCAAGCAGGCAACGGTCGAATGAAACTTGTTTAAAATTAAAGGGTCAACTTTTTTTTTTACTTATCTTGAGATACTGCTGGAGTCTTGAGTTTATCATATGATGATTTAGAGAGTTTTCAGTGAGTGTGGTGCCTACTGACTGCCTGATGAGATAAATAGGCTCTTTCTGAATTCAAAATAAGTTCTTTCTACCTGTTGCTGCAGAATATCGGCATCAGAACATGCACCGCGGCACAGCACGATGCACGTTTCTGCCCACTTTCTTCACCTGGTGAGTTCTATCTCAACTGTAGAAGTTTTTATAGGACAGAAATCTGGAAGTGTGTTATATGTTGTATGCAACCTGTTATTCCAATTTCTCTTTACAGTTGCTGCCTGACCTGATGCATGTTTCATATGCCACTGAGTGGCTGCTTGCAGTCCAAGCACTGGGCAGAAGTCTAGGCACAACCTGCCTGGTTGGCCTTTCAGATCGTGAATTTCCCTTTGCACACATCCTGTCCCATTCTCCATGACAGGAGTGTGCACAAGGTTTGAAACTCCCCTGCCCTTCAGAGACACAGGACAAGGAGAACATGTTGGCTTCTCCACAGCATTCTTGCATTCAACACAAGGTACGGGGCATAAAAACAGAAAATGCTGGAAATACTCAGCAAGCCAGGCAGCATCTGTGGAGAGGGAAACAGAGTTAACGTTTCAGGTTAATGACCTTTCTTCCAAACTGGCAAAAGTTACAGATGTAATAGTTTTTAAGCAAGTAAATGCTGAAAGAGGAGCAGAGGGGAAGATGTGTTTTGTGGTGACATCATGCTGGAGGTGGTGGAACTGCCGGAGGATGACCCATTGAATGTGGAGGCCAGTGAGGTGGAAGGTGAGGACAAGAGGATTCCTACCATGGCTCTGGAAGGGAGGGGAAGGGGTGAGTTCAGAAGTGTGGGAAATGGGATGGAGATGGTCGAGGGTCTAATCAACCATGGTAGAAGAGAATTCTTGGTTGAGGACAAAGAAAGATATAGTGGAAACACTGGTGTGAAAGGTGGCACCGTCAGAACAGATGCGGACAGAGACGGATAAACTGGGACAATGGAATAGAGTCCACACAGGAAGCAGGAGGGGTGGAAGTGTAGTCAAGGTAGCTGTGGGAGCCAGTGGGCTTGTGGTAGATATTGGCCGACAGCCCATCCCCAGAAATGGAGATGGAGAAGTCGAGAAAAGGAAGGGAAGTCGAAGAAGGACCATGCGAAGGTGAGGGAGGGCATGTTTGCAGCACTGCACTAAAACCTTTCATTTAGACCTTGCATTTTCTGCCCCAACTCAGTATTGCCATTACAAATGCAAAATTGAAACATACAAAATTCTTACAGGGCTTGACAGGATAGATGCCGAGAGGATGTTTCCTCTGGCTGGGGAGTCTAGAACCAGGGGTGACAGTCTCAGAATAAAGGGTTGGCCATTTAGGACTGAGATGAGGAGAAACTTTTTCACTCAGAGGATGGTGAGTCTTTGGAATTCTCTACCCCAGAGGGCAATGGAGGCTCAGTCTTTGACTACATTCAAGACAGAGATCGATAGATTTTTGAATATTTAGGCAATCAAGGTTTATGGAGAAAGTGCAGGAAAGTGGAGTTGAGGTAGAAGATCAGCCATGATCTCATTGAATGGCAGAGCAGGCTCAAGGGGCCAAATGGCCTACTCCTGCTAATTCTTAAGTTAATACCAGGCAAAGCGATATCCTTGTGAAAGTGATCTTGTCATCATCAGGGTGCTGTTCGGGATGTGGGACGACTTCCTCTAATGTTCTTCACTGCGTTCTGTTTACAGGCCAAGATGGCACATTGCCACCAGAAGACCATGACAGAGAAGGTGCCCTGCAACTCTGAAGGATGTCACTCCACACGAAGAGATGGCCCTCATTCTGTTTGCGAGGGGAGCTGTGGAAGGCTTTGGCGAGGCCAAGTTTGGAGGTGTGTTGCCATCGCCCTGCAAGTATCTTCCATACACACCCTACCTTCCTCCTCATTCTGGGCTACACTTGCTAAGCAGCTGTATCATGCAGAAAATGTCTTATGTTCTTGCTTCTCTTTGAAGTTATTGTCTTGGGAAGAATATGCAGGAAGAGAAAAGGACATCCAGCTACAATTTATCCCCAAGTTGAGGACCCTGGACAGAATGCCCCACTGTCTCTCTCAGCACTCCCCTGCTACTCTGCAACAGCCTAGCTACTAGCTTCCCAGAGCAGGCAACTGGTGAGCTTGAGGTAGAGGCATCAGTAAAGCAATATTCACAAGCGAGGAAGAGCAATTGGAGAGGGCAAGAGAGGATGTTGGGTTGGAGAAGAATGTGATACCTTCCACATCCCCACATCGAAATCCTACTGGGGCCCATCTTTAGACATAAGTTGGTGCAAGAGCATAAGTGACTAGTTTTGAACCTTAGTGTCTGCCATAAGCAGCAATCATTCAAAAATGTGCAGTGGGCATTTCAAGACATCACCGCGGTGCCTTGGGGGGGGGGGATTTTCTCAATTGTGGAGTTGCATGGAGGGAGTGTCGTCATTTGGATCATTGCAGGGGGAGTTTGAGATTAAAGACAGATTATTCGGAATTATTGGACAAGAGTGCTAATGAGCAAGTACATGTCGTCCAGGTTCCAACTACTCGTTAAAGCCATCCCCGCTTACAATTCAATTCATGCCGAGAGGTGGAACACAGAGAAGAATATTGAATAGAGTATTGAAAAGAGACTGCCCAATTAATGCAAGGAGAATCAGAGCGCCTCATCCTCGGGCTTGTCACCCTCACCACCTGTTGAAACATGGAAGGTAGGAAGAAGGTTGGAGAGAGTTAGTCCAGCCACAGTTGATTGGATTCATTGTGGTACCAAGATAGGTAGAGGGTCAGGTATGAAGGGGAAGCACCATATGAGGTCATGTGGCAAAAGGGAGCCAATGGGGGAGAACAGGAGACTTGGGCGGAACACATTAAATCGGCCGCAAGGTTTAGTTTTAGGTAGTTCAATATCCGAAGAGGCGCCTGGTGTCATACCTGAAGGGTGTCCTAATCACGCCCAAGCTTAATAAAGGCGGAACAAGAAATCTTTGCAGACCTAAGACTCACGCTTAATTCAACTTCGTAATTAGTGAATAATTCAACACCACCTAATTTTTCTCTTGCCCAGGGTGATGCTTTATGCTCACGTCGTAAAGGTGAACATCTATCCCCTTGAGCCTCGACCTTCATTCTGAAATTTGGTAAGGAAATCCAGCTTCCATTTTAACTCCAACTAGCTCCTGACCCGATGAAATAAAGCACGGAAATCTCTACTTTGTCGCATCCTTCTCGCATTACGAGCCAGCTATTAAGTTGCATGAGATCACGGGCTGTTTGAAGTGGAAGCCAATGAGCGTGAAGGAGAAAAGAACAGAAATAAGGGAACCGAGTGGAACAGGAAGCAAAACATTGTCTGTAATTCTGGCTTGTTATCTGAGACCGAGGAGAGGGTAATGTTATCCCTGTATACAAAGGACAAGTCAGTGTCAGTCAGACGGAATGCAGCATGCCTAGGCTTGGAGACACCACTGTATAAATGCGTAGGAGGGGAGAAGGGGAATGAATGACTGCACAGCCTTAAGCTTATTCAGCCTGAAGTTAACCAAATTAGTCCGCTGTTTATCGGCAACCGGAGGTACTTGACTCGAAAAAAAGCAACATCTGTACATTACTGGATAACTCAATATTACCTCGTGTGAGCAATGATACACTTGCATCTAATTTAGTCAATTTAACAAAACTTAGTTCATTGAATGTGGAAGTAGGATTTTGATTTTGATGGAATATCAACACAATGGTACCAATATAGAATACAAGAGCCTTACGAACCATTTATAAAGGGGAAATTTTAGACGGAAATTGTTAAATGTAATTACTGTAATTACATCAGTGTTGATACTAACATTTGTCCTGTGCTCTGTACATAGTCCATCAATGGAGGAATCGCACTAGGCATTTAAAATATAAGGACAGTCACTTTACTGAAGTTTGGTTAGAACAACAAATTCTAGCCAAGGGCAGATGTTTGTGGCTCTGAGCGAATAAGGTATTTCTGGCTGGGTGGTGGAGATCATTGACGTTTAGAAGAATGAGAGGGGATCTCATAGAAACAAATAAAATTCTGACGGGATTGGACAGGTTAGATGTAGGAAGAATGTTCCCAATGTTGGGGAAGTCCAGGACCCTGGTCACAGTCTAAGGATCTTCCTAAGGGCAATCTAAAGCCATTTAGAACCGAGATGAGGAGAAACTTCTTCACTCAGAGAGTTCCGAACCTGTGAAATTCTCTACCACGGGAAGTTGTTGATGCCAATTCGTTAGATAAAGGGAGTTAGATGTGGCCCTTACGGCTAAAGGGATCAAGGGGTATGGAGAGAAAGTAGGAATGGGGTACTGAAGTTGCATGATCAGCCATGATCATATTGAATGATGGTGCAGGCTCGAAGGGCTGAATGGCCTACTCCTGCACCTATTTTCTATGTTTTATGCATTAACACTGAACCACACTCTGATGGGGTGCAGCCTCAAAGGGTCTTTGACGAGAGACTGTGAACAGATTGCTTGTCCATTCTCTGGACCGTAGAGATGTTAAAAATGGACTAGCTATTTGCTAATTGTTTGAGACATAAAGGAATTAGTTCCAATTGTCAGCAAGCACGTGCACAAAATTGACCTTGTATGTAGTTTTTTTAAAAGGAGAGGGAAAATATGGAAATGGTGTGTCTGGTGCCATAAGAAATGAACCTGAGACTGGAACTGAGCTACATTGTTAAGATGAATATAGAGGGATTTTGGTGAAGTGTTTTTAAAAAAAAAAGTGTTAATTTACATGATGTGGGCATCGCTGGCAAAGCTAACGTTTATTGCCCATCTTTAATTGCCTTCGAGAAGATGGTGGTGAGCCACCATCTTAAATCTTTGCAGTCTGTGTGGTGAAAGTACTCCCATAGTGCTGTTAGGGAGTGAGTTCCAGGAATTTGACCCAGCGACGATGAAGGAAGTCAGGATGCTGTAGGACTTGGAGGGGAACATGGAGGTGGTAGCGCTCCTATGCATTTGCTGCCCTTGTCCTTTTAGGTGTTGGACAGCGCAAGTTTGGGAGGTGCTGCCAAAGAAGCCTTGGCGAGTTGCTGCAGTGCATCTTGTAGATGGCACACACTGCAGTCACGGTGCGCTGGTGGTGGATGGTTGTCGATGAAGCGGGCTGATTTTTCCTGGATAGTTTCGAGCTTCTTGAGTGTTGGAGCTGCACTCATCCAGACAAGTGGAGAATATTCCATCACACTCCTGACTTGTGCTTTGTAGGTGGTTTAAAAGTTGGGGAGTCGGAAGGCGAGTGATTTGCCGCAGAATACACAGCCTCTGACCTCTTGAAGCCACAGTATTTATATGGCTGGTTCGGTTAAGTTTTGGGTTAATGATGACTCCCCAGGATGTTGATGGTGGGGAATCCAGCGATGGTAATGCCATTAAGTGGCAAGGGGAGGTGGTTCAATTCTCTGAGATGGTCAATGCCTGGTGTTTATGTGGTGCGAATGCTACTTATCAGCCCAAGCCTAGATGTTGTACAGGTCTTGCTGCCTGCGGGCATGGACTGATTCATTTTCTGAGGAATTGCTAATAGAACTGAACACTGCAATCATCAGTGAACATCCCCACTTCTAAACTTATGATGGAGGGAAGGGAAGCAGCTGAAGATAGTTGGACCTGGGACACTGCCCTGAGGAACTCATGCAGTGCTCTGCTGGGGTTGAGATAATTGGCCTCCAACAACCACTGTCCTTTGTGTTAGGTTTGACTCCAGCCAGTGTAAAGTTTTGCTCCTCATCCCCACTGACTTCAATTTTACTGGTGTTCCTCGATGCCACACTCAGTCAAATGCTGCCTTGATGTCAAGGGCAGTTACTCTCACCTCACCTCTGGAATTCAGCTCTGTTGTCCAAGGCTGTAATGAGGTCTGGGGCTGAGTGGTCCTGGCAGAACCCAAACTGAGCATCAGTAAATGGGTTATTGGTGAGTAAGTGCCCCTTGATAACACTCGACAACGCCTTCCATCACTTTGCTGATGATTGAAAGAGGGGCAATAACTGGCTGCATTGGATTTATCCTGCTTTTTATGGACAGGACATAGCTGGGCAATTTTCTACTTTGTTGAGTAGATGCCAGTGTTGTAACTGTACTGGAACAGCTTGGCTTGAGGCGCAGCTAGTTCTGGAGAACAAGTCTTCAGTACTATAGTCAGGGTGTTGTCTCGGCCCAAGCCTTTGCTGTATCCAGTGCGCTCAGCTGCTTCCTGATATCATGTGGAGTGAATCAAATTGGCTGCAGGCTGGCTTCTGTGATGATGGGGACCTCAGGGAGATCATTCACTCAGCACTTATGGCTGAAGATGATTGCAACTACATCAGCGTTATATTTTGCACCCATGTGCTGGGCTCCACCATCATTGAGGATATTCATAGAGCCACTACCATTCATGACTGGACGTGGCAAGACTGCAGAGTTTTGATCTGATCCATTGGTAGTGGGATCACTTAGCCCTGTCTATGGCATGCTGCTTCTGCTGTTTAGCATGCATGTAGTCCTGTGTTGTAGCTTCACCAGGTTGGTATCTCACTTTCAGGTACGCCTGATGCTGCTCCTGACATGCTCTTCTACATACCTCATTGAACCAGGGTGTTGGACACCTGGCTTGAAGGTAATGGTAGAGTGAGGGATATGCCGGGCCATGAGGTTGCAGATTGTGATGGAATACAATACTGCTGCTGCTGATGGCCCACAGCGCCTCATGGATGTCCAGTTTTGAGCTGCTAGATCTATTGAGTCTATCCCAAGTAGCACGGTGGTAGTGCCACACAACACAATAGAGGGTGTCCTCAGTATGAAGACGGGACTTTGTCTCCACAAGGACTGTGCGGTGGTCACTCCTACCAATACTGTCATGGGCAGATGCATCTGCGACAGGTAGATTTGACCAGTGCTATATCTGAGCTAAAGAGTGCTCCATAATATCATTGGGCATAAAGTGGAAGTGTGTTTCCAACATAGAACCCATTTTTTACTGCGACTTGTTCAGTCGCCAAATAGTAGCCGTGATTCTGCTACTTTGCTGATTCATTAGACATGTTCAAGCATTCAATGAGCCAATTAATCAACGACTACTAAGTCTTAACATCAATGTTCCCTGTAATGTTTTTTGATGCACGGGCCCCTTTAATTTTCCCGCATGGGTGGTTGTTTACATTGAAAATGCCACGAGCAGCCTGTGCAGGACCTCCAGACTACTGCGTGACTGCGCAGCTTAGGGGAACGTAACGTTTATATTCACTTTCTATTTACAAACCTTCATTCCTGTTCCTATTTTGTGTTAACTTCCTGTTGTAAATTCAAATGTTCACATTTCCTATTTAAATTTGGATGCGTCTATTTGTACAAACTGAAATGCAGCCGTTTCTCTGATTGGCTCTCCAGACTATTGCTGATTGGTCCCCTTGGAGGATAAGCCACACCCTGAAGTTCCTCAAGAATGTGTAATTGGAAGTGCCCAGTCCAAGTTCTGAGTGAATTTCCAATTTGCAATTCGATCCATTTTGACTTCAGAAGCCAGAGGTTAGATCTTCCCAAAAGCTACCAAGTTCCAGCCGAAGTCACTTACCCCAGTGCAAGTGCTTTCTTCCCTCCGCTGAAGTCCATTACCCTAACGTAAGTGCATCCCTCCGCCAGCTGAAGACCCTTACCCCAGCAATCCCTCCGCCAGCTGAAGACTCTTACCCAAGCGCAAGACCTTACACCTCCCCCCCCGCCCCCCCCCCCACCCCCATTGAAGGGACATTGTATGTGGATTGTTAAGATGTTTATTGGGTAAGAAGTGAATAGTGACAGTGACGTGACTTCTGGATTTCATCCACCCCAACAATGTCCCTTGTAACGCATGCACATAGGCTTGCACGCACCAGGGGATAGGAAGAACGTGATCCATCTTCTGAGTTCCCTCTCTCCTCTCCGATTTCCCTCCCCCACCCCTCCGTGTGTCTCTCTTTTCCCTTCACCACCCCCAGGCTCTCTCTCTGCTCCGCTCCCCTTCTCTCCCCCCCCCCCCCCCCAAGCTCTCTTTCTCCCCTCTCCGAGCCGCGGTCCACTCGGGGCTCGGGGCCTGGCGCTGTGGGAGGCTCGTCTGATGCGTTCGGCTGCTCAATGGAGGCAACATGGTGTCAGGAGATGCATGCGCAAGAGGGAGACTTAGTACAAATAGTTACTGCGTTTAAATTTCCTGTTAACGTTTATTCTTTGATTGAATCACTCAAAATGCTTTATTAAAAAAATTTTGTTGGTTTTTTTAGTAACTGAAATTTGTAATGTCCAAAATAAGCTTTTAAGCAAGTTTTTACAAAAAAACCCAAAAGAAAATGAAAGTTTATAATAACATGATTGAATTTATCAATTTAAGTGTTTTTATATATTTTCATATTTTCAATAAACATTTCACTTGAAAGCCTTTGATCAAGCCTTGGGATTGATATATTTGGCCAAAACAAATTAAAGCAAGTCCTGCAGCTCAACATTTTCAGTGTGTACAGTTTCCAAGGATGTATCAGTAACATTTAAGCCAGCCAAATGGCACCAATTTTCATACCTTGTTGAGCAAGTATAGGGCACTGTTAAAGTTTTATGTTTGTGGATGGACCTCGGGACCTAAAAGGGTCTCCCTTAGGTCTTCCCCTTTTCGTTGGCTTCAGAGAGGAAGAAGGGGAGGATCAGAAAGAAAGACTTGATTTATATAGCGCCTTTCACGACCATCGGACGTCTCAAAGTCCTGTTGTAATGTGGGAAATGTGGCAGCCAACTTGGGCACAGCAAGCTCCCACAAACAGCAATGTGATAATGACCAGGTAATCTGTTTTGTTATGTTGATTGAGGGATAAATATTGGCCAGGACACCTTGGATAACTCCCCTGCTTTTCTTCGAAATAGTGCCATGGGATCTTTTACATCTACCCGAGAGGGCAAACAGGGCCTCGGTTTAACTTTTCTCAGGCCAAAGACGGCACCTCGGACAGTCCAGCAGTCCCTCAGCACTGCACTGGGAGTGCCAGCCTTGATTTATGTGCTCAAGTCCCTGGAGTGGGACTTGAACCCATAACCTCTGACCCAGAGACGAGTGTGCCACCCACTGAGCCACAGCTGACCATCGTAGATATCCAGACTGCAATAGCACCATAGGTGACCTCCAGTTCCTGCCCACTGCTACACATGTCTCTCTGCCTGCTGATCCTGGCAGGACTAATTCATTGTGACCCCTCACCAATAGATCAGAGAGCTGTGCCTCCCTTACAAAACAGTAACCGAGTTGTTCCAGTTGTCAGGCAGCTGTGGCACAGCTGGTAGGGGAGATCTTCAGCTGACTCGGATCCCAGACCACTGCCACATACCTCCCACCATCATGGTGCCCATTCAACCCCAACTCGGTCACCTGTTGATGTGCAGCTCGCCTCCACAACTACCAAGCCTCCAATGTGGAGGTCATTCTGCTACTCCTTCATGAAAGCAGTCCCCACCTTGGCCTCAAATCATTCTGCACGTAACCTGTCAGTGACACAAACATCTGACTGAAAATAAATCTGACAACCGTCCAGCCCTTGGTGCCTATTATTTAGTACCTTTCAGTCCTAGCCACCTGCTAGAGCGACAGGATGTTTGGAAGCGGCTGCCTAGCGGTATGCAACAAGAGTTTTCTTTTTTAGTTATTCGTTCACGGGATGTGGGCATCGTTGGAAAGGCCAGAATTTATTGCCCATCCCTAATTGCCCTTGAGTACTTCATTGGCTGTAAAGTGCTTTGAGACATCCGGTGGTCGTGAAAGGCGCTATAGAAATCCAAGTCTTTTTGAGAAGGTGATAGTGAGCCACATTCTTGAACCGCTGCAGTCCATCGTATCTTTTTTTTTTTACAACTGAATGGCTAGCTAGTGGCCATTTCAGAAGGCAGTTAAGAGTCAATCACATTGCTGTGTATCTGGAGTCACCTATAGGCCAGACCGGGTAAGAACGGCAGATTTCCTTCCCGAAAGGACATTAGTGAACCAGATGGGTTTTTATGACAATCCGGTAATTTCATGGTCACCATTACTGATGGCAACTTTTTATTCCTGATTTATTTCATTAACTAAATTAAAATTCCTCAACTGCCGTTGAAGTAGGATTTGAAGTAGAGAAAGTGAAGTCACTTATCATGTGGAATGTAACCCAAGTTGCAGAAGGCATTTCTTAAGTGGGGGTGGGAGGCAGGGATGTGGATGAGATGATGTTCATTGCTAAGGCCTCCTTTGTCCATGGACCAAGAAACTGGATATTCCTTTGATGAATGAGACAGTTATGATGTCTGTACTGTACTTATGAATGACTCAATGAGGCAATGTGTTGTACTCGCACTGTAGTGACCTTGGTCCTTTACTCCTAACTCCAGAGCGAGGCAGCCACGTGGTGGCTCCCCTTTTATACAGCCCCTGCCACCAGGGCAGGAAACCCCAGTCTCCACCAGTTGCTCCCTCTAGTGGTGCCAGCATAGTATATATACAGGGTAAACCTCATTGATAGTACATCAGGTAAACAAGTCTCCATCTTATGCAACGATACAGTGACTACACAGAGAGCATATCTATAGTCTGCATATATAACATCACTCTCCCCCAAGTCCTTTGTGCCAATTACTATTGCACTATGTGCTCTGGCTTAGCTCTCCCCAGACTTAAGTGCCAATAGCCCTTGCACCTTGGCTTGGCTCTCTCCCTGCTAACCAAAGAAGTCCTTTTGCCACAACGTTGGGTAGTGGTTACCAGTTTGGGTGGTTCAATGATGCAGTGGAAGTTCCAGTGGGTTCTGGGCGTGATCCATGTGTGTGTCCATGGCTACATACATCCATTCCCCCCCCCCACCCCTGGGCGAGATCATGCAGCTGGCCCGTTACATTAACATACAGGATCAGACACAGTACAAGTACAAAGAAAGGAAGAAAAAAAATGGTTTTTCTTAGTTTGTATCATGACACCTTGGTTCAGTGACTTACATTTGTTATGTTTTACGATCATGCGTCAAGATTGGGTAGATTGCACTCATGGTTCAGTCATGGTCAGTACTGAGGTAGCAGTACAGATATGTGAGGAAGCTAGTTCCAGAGCAAGCGAACGGGGTCTTGGTCGTCTGATGGCGGCGCTGCGCCCCCTGCTAGCGGGGTGGGCTTGGTTCGCTCACCTTGCCGGGACTCGGGGCCTTTGCGGTTGCCTAGTGGTGGGCTGAGCCACAGGTGTGTGTGGCCTCCCTGTCCTCCTTTGAGGGCTGCAGAATCTTCTGCCTGCTCTCTAACGGTGTTGGGAACCTGGCTGTTCCAGGTCCCGTTTGGGGAACTCGTTGATTCTGACCTTTCGCTCCCGGACGAGGTAGCGACTGGGTCCGGGGGCTGTGCCGTCTCCACCCGGGTGGTGGGCACCGGCGGCCGACTGCACGTATTGGCGCCGTTTTCGTTTCTACGTCCGTGGAGAATAGTGCCATTGGGTGCCTGCAGCATGGGATAGACCTGGGGCAGGGTATCAGGATCAGCACCTTTACCCTCCCGAATTCGCTCGCTTGCTACTTTTGGGGACACACTATTCCCGGCATCTCGCAACATATTGCCATGCATACAATGTCTCTTAAGTTCAGTTGGTTGCAGGTCTCCTTTTAAAAGAACCTGCTGGCTTTACCCTAATCAAATCCTTTGTTGGACACCACATGTTGGTCCCTCAGCGTTGCACCTCGTGGTCTGGCCGCAGCCATCTTTTTTCCCACCTCACTGCAGCAGGGACCCCATCTTGCCTCTGTCCTTGAGGTCGACTGCCTTGATCCTTTTCTCCCGTGATTCTGCCACAAAAGCTGGAAGAGTGTCTGTGAATTCGATCTTCCTCCCCAGGAGTCCTGCCACTGGAGCCGGGAAGGTACTTTTAGGTCGTTCCGGTCGGATCATTGCCACGCAGTCGTGATGGACGGTCTGTGCCTCCGGTGCTGCGCTGGTCTGTTCTCTGGTGCATGACCCAAGCAAAGGTGAGGTTTTGCTCTGCCTCTGAGTAAGGGGGACATTGACTGCTGGAGTGAAGAGGTCTTCCCATTTCCACTGGATCTTCCCCATCCACCACCTTCTGAGTAGCGTTGGACTACCACCTGCAACAATCCAGAGGTAACTTGTGCACCACGCCATTATGGATTACATTTGCTTCCACACTACCAAGGACTGGGATCAGCTCCTTGGTGTTTGTGCGCAACTTTTCTTGTACTGAACCAGCTCAGGTCATTTTTCATTCCATAGCGCCTCAAAGGCATCCTGGCTCATCACTGACTGGCTCGCTCCAGTGTCCACTTCCATGAAGTCTGGAACGCCATTTATCTCGACGTCCATCTTCACTGGAGGACAATCGGTGGTGCAGGTATACACTCCATACACTTCTTCTTGGGGCTGAGCTGCCTCTCTGGCCAAATCATCAGTCATCTACCAACTCCTCTGCTAGATGGTGAGTAGTATTTCTTTTACACATACGCTGGAGGTGGCCCTTCATGTTACAGGCTTTGCATACGTACTCAGGAAACCGACACTAGTGAGCCCTATGATTTCCTCCGCAACGCCAGCATGGTGCTACTCAATTAGCACTCCTTGGCGGACTTTCAATTCTGGAACCCTGAGGTCTGTGCTCTCTGCCCTGGGCAGAGCCATGTTCTACAGTCTTGCCTGTGAAAGGCACCATTCTGTGTACAGTACTTGCCGGGTTTAAGTCCACAGGATGAATAATTTGCTTGGTGTGCAGATTGAGGTCATGAATGCCTGACTGATGCTGATGGCTTTCTGCAGGTTGACTGTGGTGTCGGCAGATAATAGTTTGGGAAGGAGGCTCTCGTGGCCAATTCCTATAACGAAGATGTCTCTCAATACTTCGTTGAGATGCATGCCAAAATCATACGGTGCTGCAAGTCTCCTGAGGTCGACAGCATATTTTGCAATCTCCTGGCCCTCAGGTCTGCGGTAAGTGTAGAATCTGTGCCTGGCCGTGAGGATGCTCTCTCTTGGGTTTAGTTGGTCGTGAATTAGTTCAGTCAGCTCATCGTATGCCTTTTCCTTGGCCTTCGTGGGTGCCAGTAAGTCCCTGACGAGGCGGTAGACCTCGGGCCCACAATTGGTCAGCAGTATAGCCTTGCGCTTCTCTGCCAATATGTCCATCGCCTCTGCCAGGTCGTTTGCCATGAAATATAGCTCAAGCCTTTCCGTGAAGGCACCCCAATCATCACCCTCTGCGAAGTCTTTTAGTGTGCCAAAGATAGCCATAATCGCATGAAAGTCTGTATTCTCGTCGCCAGTTATTATGTCTGCCTCGTGGAGTCATTCATAAGTACAGTACAATGTGTTGTACTCAAACTGTAGTGACCTTGGTCCTTTGCCTCACTCTGGAGTTTGGAATAGCTGCATGGTGGCTCCCCTTTTATGCAGTCCTGCCACCAGGACAGGAAATCCCGGTCTCCACCAGTTACACCCTCTAGTGGTGCCAACATGTATATACACAGTGTAAACCTCAGTGTAAACAACTCTCCATCTTATGCAACTATACAGTGACTACACAGAGAGTATATCTACAGTCTGCATGTATAACAACAGTAATCCCTCAGTTGACGAGTCTTTAAATGTGGGTTTGGTGCCCTGACACCAGCCTCGGACCTTGCCGAGTGCAACAGCTGCCTTGACCCTTTTAACTGCTGTGGCAGCACTGGATGTTCCAACCCCGACCGAAGCAGACTGCCTGTAGAGATTTCTAATAGTATCAAATATCTGTGTAATTTTGTGTATTCTGAGGAAAATTGGCTAGTTCTGGGTCATCACCATCATAGGCAGTCCCTCGGAGTCGAGGATGACTAGCTTCCACTCTAAAAGTGAGTTCTCGGGTGACTGAGGAGAAATACTGCGGGACCTAAAGTCTCTGTCACAGGTGGGGCAGACAGTGGTTGAAGGAAAGGGTGGTCGGGGAGCCTGGGTGACGCACGCTCCTTCCGCTGTCTGCGCTTGGTTTCTGATTGTTCTCGGCGATGGGCCTCGAGGTGCTTAGTGCCCTCCTGGATGCTTTTCCTCCACTTTGGGCGGTCGTGGGCCAGGGATTCCCAGGAATAGGGATGTTGCACTTTGTCAAGGAGGCTTTGAGGGTGTCCTTGAAACCTTTCCTCTGCCTGCCTGGGGCTCGCTTGCCGTGTTGAAGCTCCGCATAGAGCGTTTACTTTGGAGTTATGCTGACCGGCAAGGGTGCAGCTTTGGTGCAATTTTGGCATTAAATCCATCACAAACAGTCAAGTCAGTAGTCTGTGTTGGACAGTTATTTGTCTCTATGTACAGCAGTGGAAGATGGTGTGCTTAAGTTGGACGATCGGCTGTTTGCATAGCAGTCTTCCTTTGTGTATGGCAACCAGAGGGACACTGCAGTTATGACTTCTGCAATATAAATGATAGACTCAGTCGATGTATTTCCTAAAGGTGTCTCCGCTGCTGCTATGGAGGCTTTGGCGATCCAAACGCTAAGAAGCAGTCATGGCTTCAACTTATTTAAATGGTTACAGGCAATCATGCAGGTGGGATTTGTAACCTTGTGGATATCCATTGTTCACACAGAGGGATTCAGGAGATACCCTTCAGTAATAGCATACAACCAAGGAGCAGTCAGTTGCCATTCATGTCAGTGGCAATTATGTGCCATCATATACCTCCTGCATCATCTTTGAAGTTAAAGAGCCCAGAGTAACCACAGCAGAAAGGACACCATAAGCATTTGTACAGATACAGCAGTGGACCTTCTAGATCCCCTCTAGCTGCAGCCACCCATCAGTGATGCTACTTCAGTGACGGAGGTAAAGACTTGCATTTATACAGTGCCATTCACAACCTCAAGATGTCCCACAGCACTTTACAGCCAATGAAGTTCTTTTAAAGTGTAGTCTTAGTCGTAATGTAGGAAACGCAGTAAACACAGCAAGGTCCCACAAACAGCAATGAGATAGTCTGTTTTAGTGAAGTTGGTTGAGGGATAAATATTCAATGTAACTATTTATACTGCACTTTTTTTGACAGACTTGTGTCTGTCAAGCCTCCACCCCATCCATACCTTAGTGAGGCCACACCTAGAGTACTGTGTACAGTTTTGGTCTCCATATTTAAGGAAGGATATACTTGCATTGGGGGCTGTTAAGAGAAGGTTCACTAGGTTGATTTCGGAGATCAGGGGGTTGACTTATGAAGATAGGTTGAGTAGGTTGGGCCTATAATCATTGGAGTTCAGAAGAATGAGAGATGATCGTATCGAAACATAGAAGATAATGAGGGGGCTCGACAAGGTGGATGCAGCGAGGATATTTCCACTTTTAGGGGAAACTAAAACTAGGGGACAACGTCTCAGAATAAGGTGCCGCCCATTTAAAACTGAAATAAGAACATAAGAAATAGGAACAGGAGTAGGCCATAGGCCCCTCGAGCCTGCTCTGCCATTCAATAAAATCATGGCTGATCTGATCATGGACTGGCTCCACTTCCCCGCCCACTCCCCATAATCCTTTATCCCCTTATTGTTTAAGAAACTGTTTTAAACTGTCTCTTTCTGTCTTAAATTTATTCAATGACCCAGCTTCCACAGCTCTCTGAGAAAGCGAATTCCACAGATTTACAACCCTCAGAGAAGAAATTTCTCCTCATCTCTGTTTTAAATGGGCGGTCCCTTATTCTAAGATCATGCCCTCTAGTTCTAGTCTCCCCCATCAGTGGAAACACCCTCTCTGCATCCACCTTGTCAAGCCCCCTTATACGTTTCGATAAGATCACCTCTCATTCTTCTGAATTCCAATGAGTAGAGGCCCAACCTACTCAACCTTTCCTCATAAGTCAACCCCCTCATCTCTGGATTCAACCTTGTGAACCTTCTCTGAACTGACTCCAAAGCAAGTATATACTTTCGTAAATATGGAAACCAAAACTGCACGCAGTATTCTAGGTGTAGCCTCACTAATACCTTATATAGCTGTAGCAAGACTTCCCTGCTTTTATACTCCATCCCCTTTGCAATAAAGGCCAAGATGCAATCGGCCTTCCTGATCACTTGCTGTACCTGCATACTATCTTTTTATGTTTCATGCACAAGTACCCCCAGGTCCCGCTGTACTGCGGCACTTTGCAATCTGAGGGGGAATTTCTTCTCTGAGGGATGTAAATCTGTGGAATTCTCTGCCCAAGAAAGCTGTGGAGGTTGGATCATTAAATATATTTAAGGCGGAGGTAGACAGATTTTTGAGCGATAAGACAATAAAGGTTTATGGGGAGTGGGCAGGGAAGTGGAGCTGAGTCCATGACCGGATCTGCCATGATCTTATTAAATGGTGGAGCAGGCTCGAGGGGCCAAATGGCCTACTCCTGCTCCTACTTTTTATGTTCTTATGTCCGTATTGCACTTTTTTTTGCACTATGTTAAAGCCCCACCCCCTGTCAAGCTCCGCCCCCAGCCCCGAATCATTCCCTCCACGTGGTGCTGAGAAGCAGGACCTGAGACTGGAGACTCCGCTGAGGCCCCAGCCCTCAATCTCTTTCTCCGCCCACCCTCCCAACTCTCTTTCCCCCCCCGCCTCAACTCTCTCTCCTCCCACCCCCCCCCCACCCCCACTCTCTCCTTCCCCGTACCCCCGACCCCGACCCCTTTCGGGGGGGGGGGGGCCGAGAGTGGCAGCCGTGGGGCCTAGAGTGGTGGGCCTGCGGCCACCGTGGGGCTGAGAATGGCGGCGGCAGCGAGCAAAGAAGCGGCGGGGGGGGCAGAGAGAGAGAGAGAGAGAGACTGGGGGGGAGGGAGGAGAGAAAGGTTGGGGATGGGGGCAGAGTGGGAGAGATAGTGGGGAGCTGGTGGGAAGAGTGAGAGATGCAAGGGGGAGAGTGAGAGAGACCCTGTTGGAAGGAGAGACACAGGTGGGAGGGAGAGGTTGGGGGGGGGGGAGGAGAGATACAGGTCGGGGGGAATCGGAGGGGAAAGAGGGAATTCAGGGAAGACGGATCACGTTCTTCCAACCCCGTACAAGCGATGTCGTTGGAGTGAGTGATATCCAGAAGTCACGACAATGTCACTATTCACTTCGTAACCAATAAACCTCTTAACAATCCATACACAATGCCTGCCCCATCTATAGTGGTGGTTGGGCAGGGGGAACGAAGCACTTGGACTGCAGTAAGGCACTTTGGGTGGGGGAGGGATGTACTTGGACTGGGGTAAGGCAGTTTGGCTGGGGGAGGCATACACTTACATAGAAACATAGAAAGTAGGTGCAGGAGTAGGCCATTTGGCCATTCGAGCCTGCACCACCATTCAATATGATCATGGCTGATCATGCAACTTCAGTCCCCCACAGCTTTCTCTCCATACCGCTTGATCCCCTTTAGCTGTAAGGGCCACATCTAACTCCCTTTTGAATATATCTAATGAACTGGCCTCAACAACTTTCTGTTGTAGAGAATTCCACAGGTTCACAATTCTCTGAGTGAAGAAGTTTCTCCTCATATCGGTCCTAAATGGCTTACCCCTTATCCTTAGACTGTGACCCCTGGTTCTGGACTTGACCAACATCGGGAACATTCTTCCTGCATCTAACCTGTCCAATCCCGTCAGAATTTTATATGTTTCTATGAGATCCCCTCTCATTCTTCTAAATTCCAGTGAATATAAACCTAGTCGATCCAGTCTTTCTTCATATGTCAGTCTACCATCCAGGGAATCAGTCTGGTGAACCTTTGCTGCACTCCCTCTATAGCAAGAATGTCCTTCCTCAGATTAGGAGACCAAAACTGCACACAATACTCAAGGTGTGGTCTCACCAAGGCCCTGTACAACTGCAGTAAGACCTCCTTGCTCCTATACTCAAATCCCCTCGCTATGAAGGCCAGCATGCCACTTGCCGCCTTTACTGCCTGTTGTACCTGCATGCCTACCTTCAATGACTGATGTACCATGACATCCAGGTCTTGTTGCACCTCCCCTTTTACTAATCTGTCATCATTCAGATAATAATCTGCCTTCCTGTTTTTGCAACCAAGGTGAATAACCTCACATTTATCCTCTTTATACTGCATCTGCCATGCATTTGCCCATTCACCTAACCTGTCCCCCTGCAGCCTCCTAGCATCCTCCTTGCAGCTCACACTGCCACCCAGCTCAGTGTCATCTGCAAACTTGGAAATATTACATTCAATTCCTTTGTCTAAATCATTAATGTATATCGTAAATAGCTGGGGTCCCAGCACTGAACCCTGCGGCACCCCACTAGTCACTGCCTGCCATTCTGAAAAGGACCTATTAATTCCCACTCTTTGCTTCCCGTCTGTCAACCAGTTCTCTATCCACGTCAATACATTACCCCCCAATACCACGTGCCTTAATTTTGCACACTCATCTCTTGTGTGGGACCTTGTCAAAAGCCTTTTGAAAGTCCAAATACACCACATGCACTGGTTCTCCCTTATCCACTCTACTAGTTTTGGACTGTGATAAGGCACTTCGGCTGGGAGAAGCATGAACTTGGACTGGAGTAAGGCACTTTGGCTGGCCCTTGCTGTCTTCTGGGGAGCTCTGTCACTTCAAGTCAAAGTGGATTGAGTTACAATTTGCAAAGTCAGTGAGACATTGGGATGGGCAGTTCCAGTTAGACATTCCTGTGAAACTTCAGGGTGTGGCTTATCCTCCAAGGGGACCAATCATAGACAAAGAACATAAGAAATAGGAGCAGTAGACCATTTGGCCCCTCGATCCTGCTCCATCATTTGATAAGATCATGGCTGATCTGATCATGAACTCAGCTCCACTTCCCTGCCTGCTCCCCATAACCCTTTATTCCCTTATCACTCAAAAGTCTGAATATATTTAAGGTGGAGAAAACAATGACCCAGCCTCCACAGCTCTCTGGGGCAGAGAATGCCTTGGATTTACAACCCTCAGAGAAGAAATTCCTCCTCATCTCAGTTTTAATTGGGCGGCCCCCTATTCTGAGACTATGTCCCCTAGTTTTAGTTTCCCCTATGAGTGGAAATATGCTCTCTGCATCCACCTTGTCGCGCCCCCTCATTATCTTATATGTTTCGATAAGATTACCTCTGATTCTTCTGAGCTCTAATGAATATAGGCCCAAACTACTCAACCTATCTTCATAAGTCAACCCCCTCATCTCCAGAATCAACCTAGTGAACCTTCTCTGAACAGCCTCCAATGCAAGTATATCCTTCTTTAAATGCGGAGATCAAACTGTATGCAGTACTCTCGGTGTGGCCTCACCAATACCCTGTATAGCTATAGCAGGAATTCTCTGCTTTTATATTCCATCCCCCTTGCAATACACGTCAACATTCCATTTGCCTTCCTGATTATTTGCTGTAGCTGCATACTAACTTTTTGTGTTTCATGCGGAAGGACCCCCAGATCCCTCTGTACTGCAGCACTTTGCAATTTTTCTCCATTTAAATTATAATTTGCTTTTCTATTTTTTTCTGCCAAAGTGGATAACCTCACATTTTCCCACATTATACTCCAACTGCCAAATTTCTGCCCACTCACTTAGCCTGTCCATAACCCTTTGGAGATTTTTTGTGTCCTCCTCACAATTTGCTTTCCCACCCATCTTTATATCATCAGCAAACTTGGTCACATTACACTCGGTCCTTTCATCCAAGTCATTAATATAGATTGTAAATAGTTGATGACCCAGCATCGATCCCTGAGACGTCCCACTAGTCACTGTTTGCCAACCGGAAAATGATCCATTTATCCTGACTCTCTGTTTCTGTTAGTTAGCCAATCCTCTATCCATGTTTATATATTACCCCCAACCCGATGAACTTTTCTCTTGTGCAGTCACCTTTTATGTGGCACCTTATTGAATGCTTTCTGGAAATCCAAATACATCACATCCATTGGTTCCCCCTTATCCACCCTACTTTTTACATCCTCAAAGAACTCCAGCAAATTTGTTAAACATGATTTCCCTTTCATAAAACCATGCTGACTCTGCTTGATTGAATTATGCTTTGCCAAATGTCCTGCTACTGCTTCTTTAATAATGGACTCCAGTATTTTCCCAATGACCAATGTTCGGCTAACTGGTCTATAGATTCCTGCTTTCTGTCTGCCTTCCTTTTTAAATAGGGGCATTACATTTGTGGTTTTCCAATCTGCTGGGACCTCTCCAGAATCCAGGGAATTTTGGAAGATTACAACCAATGCATCCACTATCTCTGCAGCCACTTCTTTTAAGACCCTAGGATGCAAGCCATCAGGTCCAGGGGACTTTTGTCCCATTATTTTACCTCTTACTACTTCTTTAGTGATAGTGATTGTATTAAGTTCCTCCCTCCCTATAGCCTCTTAATTATCCAATATTGGGATTTTTTAGCGTCTTCTACTGTGAAGACCGATACAAAATATTTGTTCAATGTCTACCATTTCCCTGTTCCCCATTATTAATTCCCCAGTCTCATCCTCTCGGGGACCAACATTTACTTTAGCCACTCTTTTCCTTTTTATGTACCTGTAGAAACACTTACTATCTGTTTTTATATTTCGTGCTAGTTTACTTTCATAATCTATCTTCCCCTCATTTTTTTGGTCGTTCTTTGCTGGCTTTTAAAAGTTTCCCAATCCTCTGGCCTCCCACTAGACTTAGCCACATTGAATGCCCTTTTTTTCAATTTGATACCATCCTTTAGTTCCTTAGTTAGCCATGGATGGTTATCCCTTTTCTTAGTCTTTCCTTCTCATTGGGATATATTTTTGTTGCGAGTTATGAAATATCTCCTTAAATGTCTGCCACTGCTGGGGTGGAGCAGGGTGGCCAATTTTGCAGTATAAATAAGCACATCCATAAATATTGGCCCGGATATTGCAAAGAAATCCTCTTCTTTAAAATAGTGCCATGGGGTCTTTTGTATTCACCTGAAAGAGGAGATGGGACCTCCTACAGTGCAGCACCTCCTCAAGGCTGCGTGTCTGGACTAGGACATGGACCTACAACCTTGTGACTCAGTGCTACTAAGTGAGCCACACCTGTCACTCTCATCCAGAAGCAACAGACAGGTAGGTATACAAGGAGAAAAGGCAACAGGGGGAATAGTCCATTGGCAGATTTGGTCACAAGTGCACACTTGTTTACACCCGTTTACTGTTGTGATTAAGAACTATTAAACGGAGTGAAATATAATTGTATGAAAACTGAAGGAGAATCCTCCCAAGATGTGAGCTAGAGCCTAGAACTGAATAACGTCTCCTGCAAACACGATTCGGACACTTGTCTCCTGCCAGCTTCTGGTGGGTCTAATTCTCCCGTGTAACATTTCCTGAAACGTGGCGCTAACAGTTATAGACTTGTTCAAGTTGGCCACAGGGCATAGAATGTGTTGAATGGAAATCTCAGCTGCTGCAATAGGGGTGCTCTTCCAACATTGATGCTGAGGTCTATTATTGAATTATGGATGTGGTGGGATGGGGTGGGGACAGTACTGCATTGCAATTAACGAAGAGGGTGGGGGACTAGCTCAAAAGTTAGTGCAAAATATTCCCTCTTGCAGTGTGCCTGTGGATTGCATGTTGTTTGGCTTATGTTGTTTGGCACAGGCTTGATGGAAATGTCTTTCAATTTAATAAGAACTTGTGCAAATCGTTTGTGGCAGTTGCTTGATTATCCGAAGTTTTCGGTATATATAGCACTGGTGCTGTAGTAACTAAGCACACTTTGCAGCGGCGTGGGGTTGGCCCAGTACAGTAATATGAGGTGATACAGTGCATTGCCAGCATTGCGAGCCTCTACATCATCGATCTAAAATACATAGACGTCAAATTAACAAACTCTATACTTTCCAGAAATGCGCATTCTATTTTTTATTTTAATCTCGAGAGTCAGCTTCTAAATGTCAAAAGCCAACAGGTATGACATCACTGGATGTATTAAAAGCGAAACCTATTGGCCCACCAGGTTTATGCACCAATATAATGACTCTGTTAAAGGTGTTTTATTTAATATTCTCTTTGGCTTTTATGTGTGTCAGCAGTACTTTAACCAGGCTCCAAAAATAAAGGGACCACTGACAGACTTCAGGCTGAAAATCTAGAAGCTCAGTTATTTTTAGTGCATCAATTCCTCACCCACGTGTTGGTTTAAGTTGATTAGAATGTTCCACCAGGCGACTCTCGACTGGACCTGGCCAGTTGTTCTTCTCGGCCTCCTGACTGAGATAGCCTCCCCGGCTCCAATAGCAACGAAAGCGAGAGGGAACTTGGAAGGGAGCTGGGAGACTCTCCTCTCCAGGTCCTTGTATCCGATCTCTGGGAGGAAATTAGACCTCGGCTGGGACAGGGACTATTTCACTGGAATCAAGAGAGTGAGGAGGCTTTATTGCAATGTTGGCATCGGGTTTCACCTCCAAATCACGGCTGATGGACAAATCAATGGAGCGCACACTGAAAACCAGTACAGTAGGTTGTCAGCAGCTTTTTGTTTTGGTTTTAATCCACTTACTGTTAACCAAATGTCATTCTTTGCAACTTTGTTAGACGAGCATTTATTGAGGCAAGTGCTGCATTGTAAATGTGCAGAAGCAGGATTTAAAGAATCATCTCTCTTTTGTTGGCCTACCTGCAAGGCAGCAGAAAGTTGTTACAAATCATGCAGGCGTATCTTGATTGAAGCGCCTCAGTCTGTCAACAAGCAGCCATGTCTTTAAGAATGCTAGCCTGAACTGTTATTGGGTATTTTAACAGTCTGTTAAATAGGCGCGATTACTTCTGCACAATTGCCACCCCCTTGTTTGATAATGTCACTTCAATGCCACAGACCTTCGGGCAATGATGGAATCTGAAAAGCTCGCTTATCTTTTGCATTGACATTTTTTGAAGGTGTAAATGCATCCGAGTACCCGATGAGCTTCCAGCAGCTTTTGAAGTCCGTGCAAATAAGTTTTGATTTTGCACCAGAAAAATGAACAAGAATTCCACTTAACAAATGTCTAATATTGAATGTTGGAAAGTAAATGAGAGAAACCTGCAGAAACAGCGCACTCGTTAACTTGCATTTTTTGAATGCTTCTGCTACCCGATGGCTACACAGACCTCAAATGGTTAAATGCATGTTGTGGACAATGAGGATGCTGTAAAAATAGAGAGTGGAGCATGCCAGTTTGGCACTCCCCTTGTTTCCGGGTAGAACTGTTATTCATGCATTCACTGTGAATAATTCTGCGCCCCTGTAATTTTTAGATTATTAGTGCATTTTGCAATGAACACGACTTACTGAAAACAAAATTTAAAAACTTTGCACAAGGGCTGGCTTTCAAATAAAGCTTAGTGTCTTGGCTGAAGTACAAGATCCAATCAGCTGATGTTAAATGGAATCAGGAACAGCAGTCGGTTTATTTGTGCTGCATTGCAGGCTCTGTTTTATTTAGACCAGCCGCCCCCACCCCCTTACAGCCCCCCCCCCAAACCCCACCTCACAAGCTGCTTGGTTAAAATTAGATTACATGTGCTGTAGCATGACAGTAAGTTAAATTACAATGTTGGTGTCTTTGCGACACAGAGAGAGAGGAGGGGGCTATATGCGAAGGATCTTCACTTTACTTTGCACAGTGAGATTAAATGGATCGTCTGCTCTTAGCCATCATGTGTTTTATTGCCATGTTTCACCAGAAACTGTGTTCATGCCGATTCCCTTATCAATGTATTGAGATCTTCTCAAGTAATGTGTTGGAATTTGGTATTTTTAGCATTTCAACAATTTTTAACCAAGGGTTTTTTTTAAACACCAGGAATGCTTGCTAGTCTCCTCCTTCAGCTTTTTGTGTTTGACAGTCTTGCAAAATGCATAGGCCTTCTAAGAATGCACAGACAGTGAGACTGACTGAAAAAACATTGCATGATTTAATGTGATGATTTAATTTAGCTTCTGACATCTCGCCTGATAAATACTGAACATAAATGCTTGACATTTGTTTATTTACGATCTCTGTTGAGAATATATTAGTCCTCAATCCCAGGAATACAGAAGCAGATGATACTGTAACATCAAACGCTAGTTTGTGTGGGTACACTAGTGTAGTAGTTATGTTACTGGACTCGTAATCCAGAGGACTGAACTCGATAACCTTGAGTTCAAATCCCACCAAGGCATTTTGAGAATCTGAATTGTTTAAAATCTTGAAATGAAAAGCTGGTCTCGGTAAAAGTGACCATGAAGCTACTGGATTGTCGCAAAAACCTACTGGTTCACTAATGTCCTTTTAGGGATGGAAACCTGCTGTCCTTACCCAGTCTGGCCTATATGTAACTCCAGTCCCACACCAACGTGGTTGACTCTTATTTGTCCTCTGAAGTTGCCTAGCAAGCCATTTAATTGTATCAAATGTCATGGAGAAGTATACCAACGTCTCAGATAAGCTAGGGATTGGCAATAAATGCCGGCCTTGTCAGTGATGCCAACATCCCCCAAAAAAACGAGGCACCACATTGGCCCTACCTTTGAGCATTTGTCCACCAATCGAAGATCTGTATCTAAATTTTAAAAAGCTCATTACAGTGTGACTGGCCAACCAAATGAGGCTGCCAACTTGACTCAACACGACTTACATAATAAAAGAAACTATCCTGATTGAGCAAAGAAAGAAAGACTTTTGGATTTATATAGCGCCTTTCACAACCACCGGACGTCTCAAAGTGCTTTACAGCCAATGAAGTACTTTTGAAGTATAGTTACTGTTGTAATGTAGGAAATGTGGCAGCCAATTTGCACACAGCAAGCTCCCACAAACAGCAATGTGATAATGACCAGATAATCTGTGTTTTGTTATACTGATGAGTGATAAATATTGGCCAGGACACTGGGGATAACTCCCCTGCTCTTCTTCAAAATAATGCCGTGGGATCTTTTACGTCCACCTGAGAGCAGACATCTCGGTTTAATGTCTCATCCGAAAGATGGCACCTCAGATGGCTCCCTCAGCACTGCACTGGAATGTCAGCCTAGATAAATAATGGGGAATGTAGAATACTGGGAGCAGAGAGCTGATGATAGTGAGCCATGCTTCAGGGCTCACCCTTTGGAAGTGCGAAGAATATGGTGGTTCCAGTTGAGTGACCTCAAATGGAATTTCCCCCTCCACCCCCTAAAAGAAACAATTAATTTAACAGGGCACCAATCACTTTCCAGTATCTAGCTCAATTTAAGTGGGCATTTTCATGAGCGAGCCTTAACAGTGAGTTTGTGAGGGCTACTTGGCATCCCAGCTGAGCCCTGATAGCTACAAACAAGCGCTCTCCAGCAGGAGTCATTGGGCAGCAAGCAGGAGTGAGAAACCTGTCTTGTCTGTAGAGTGCTGAGGACAGCTGCTGCCCCAGCTGTGAGTAGTTTGCTCAGGACAGACCAGCCACGTATGACTCGATTCCACACCGGCCATTGCTTTGACCCACTGAGCCACCTGGGGAGCAGGCCATGTATTTTGCAGACAGCTCGGGATGGCAGATAGTCACAGATGGCAGACTGGAGAGTTCCTTTAAATGCCAATTGTCAGTTTTGCATTGGAGCAGAAGAAAGTATAAGGACCATTTGGCCATTGTAATGTATTGCTTCATGGGTTCTTTGTTTAAGAATTCCTAGAAACACATTGCTATTAAGAACTAGTTGGTTTATGCACAAAGATTTAACAGTTTACACATTACCAGTTCATCCACTAGGCTCACAACTGCATACCTCATCATGGATGACCTAGATCCAACAGACTGGGGTTTTATTGAATCTCATGAACATCACATGACTGGCTAAACTACTTGCAATGCAACAGCTCGACAAACCTGTGAGCATACTCATAGGTGCATACAGTACAACCATTGAAGCCCATCTCTCCAGTACT